>NC_071505.1:19214557-19517587 GCF_027887155.1 Malaclemys terrapin pileata | reverse complement strand
TTAAGGGAATTATTATTTACTTTTAGGACTCCATGGTGCTAGGCACTGGTCAAACATGCAGTAAGAGATAGTTCCTGCCCCAAAGTTCTTACAGTGTAGGTTGACAAGACAGACAGGGGATGGGAAGGGGAAATGGGAGGTGGGGAGTGACTTGCCCAGGTTAGGAAAGTCAAGAATAGAGCCCAAGTCTGAGAGTTCCAATCCACTGTCCTATCCACCAGACCACACCACCTCTCAGTGCTCTCCTTCTCCTTGCTAATCAATACACTCAAGCAGCACCAGGCTGTCCAGTAATATAGTACATCTTTCTGTATGAACTGTCCCTGCCTCCTTCATAAGGGATTCTCCTGCAGACTGTGGTTTTGCAGGTTCAATGACTCAGTAATCCAAATGGATTGGCTGCGAGCAGGGACATGAGAAGAAATCCTGTCCTGACAGGAGAATCCATTTCTACAGACATGCAGAGATGATACTGGCAGCATCAGGCTCTTTGGAGGTGGGACATTGGTTTCCTTTTGCAAAAGGAAGGAAGACATGCTGATGAGACTAAAGAGATCATTTATCCAAAGAATAGTTAGGAAATATAATAGGAATTATGGAGTGAGAAGAGACTAAAACAGCATGAGACAGAATATAAAAATAAGACTGCAAAGGAAGAGACAGAATAACGAAATGGGTAGACGCCCAATTACTGGGGTCTAAAGCTTCTTAATTAATCAAAACTGTGATCAGTGAAGCACATGTTGACTATTTGTCCTGGAAGGGGCATAGAATTTATTAAATAGGACTGCTTAACCCATCCTTTCAAAAGCTGAAACTGAAAAGGTACCTCTAGTGTTCTGCTGGAGATGCTTCTCTAAGGAAGGTTTCAGAGTGGTAGCCGTGTTAGTCTGTATCAGCAAAAAGAAAGAGGAGTACTTGTGGCACTTTAGAGACTAACAAATTTATTTGGGCATAAGCTTTCGTGGGCTAAAACCCACTTCATCGGATGCATGCAGTGGAAAATACAGTAGGAAGAGACTGTATTTTATATGTATATACACACACACACAGAGAGAACATGAAAAAATGGGTATTGCCATACCAACTCTAACAAGACTAATCAGTTAATTAGCCCACCTTAATTGATTAGTCTCGTTAGAGTTGGTATGGCAACACCCATTTTTTCATTTTCTCTGTGTACATATATCTTCCTACTGTATTTTCCACTGCATGCATCTGATGAAGTGGGTTTTAGCCCACGAAAGCTTATGCCCAAATAAATTTCTTAGTATCTAAGGTGCCACAAGTACTCCTTGTTCTTTTTTCTCTAAGAAAGACTGCCAATAATAGACCTGTACACAGCACCATCTAGTGAGTATGAAAGGAACTGCTGTCAGTGTCCCCAGACATGGCATCTGCACATTCAGATATGCTGTACTGAACCCACGCTTTTCTTCTTTTTCAGGAAAGAGAAGGTAAGTGAAAGATGAGTCAGCTAAAAATAACGTTTGCTATCTTCAACCCACAAGCACATTTTGGAGATCACCCAAGTCCTACTGAAGTATGAATTTAAGAGCATTTAAAAGATTATGACTCTACTATGTGTAGTTCTCTTGTTCCAAGTCGCTTCTCTGAGGATGTGGGTCTTCCCTCCTGTTAACCATATGTTCTTGTTTGGGATAATGAGCAAGACAACACGTGTTCTGACAGCGATGTGGCCCTCAAGGTGTTTACAGGATATCTCTAAGTATTCTATCTTGATCTAACATGGGCAAACTGCTACTTCTGACTGCCTGTGATTCTCTTTTGTTATTGTTATGGCTTAATTGCACCTAAAGGTATGGATGAGGCAATATAAATCCAGAAAATGGATGATAAGATTTTGCTGTTTAATGTAGTTGTATTTAGGAAAAGCCACATTACTTACTTGTTTGTGTGTGCCCTAGTACCATGTGTGTCATCTTTGTGTTCATATAGTACTACCGTAATATTTTATTATAACACTTGTAATAGTAAAATAATAAATAATGAAACATTTCTTCTAAACATGCATTAATCATGTTTATTAAGGTAGTGTTTAAAGAGCAACCAAGAATTGCCCATTGTGCTAGATGCTGTCCAAACACAGAGTAGTAGGCAGTCCTTGCCCCAAAGAAAACACTAATAAATTTGTTAGTCTCTAAGGTGCCACAAGTACTCCTGTTCTTCTTTTTAAAGAAAACACTGAAATTCTTACTCTTTAGTAACTAAAATTGGTTCTCAACCCAGATGAGGGCTGGCTTACAAGACTTTTAAAGCTGGACTGCTATTCCATGAATGCCATAAATGATTCTGTTTTTCAGCCAGATAGCCACTGCCAGCAGCAGGCTCAAAAAACCAGTTTACTTGTAAATAAATAATACACTACATTCATATTTTGCTTTTGACCCTTAGATCCCAAAATGGCAGATCCCCATTTTACTGAGCAGGGAATTGATTTGCCACAAAGCTACACAACAAATCAATAGCACACCAGGAAACAGAACCCAAGACAGGCTTCCTAGCACATTAATCAGAAACGCTAAAATGTATAGAGAATGAAATATATATCTTGAGAAGCATCTCTCAAGAAAGCCTTGAACAAATTACATTGCAAATAGGACTGTGCAAAATGACTGTTTCAACCCTATGGGACTCCCAAGGCTGGGCCAAACACCTTCATGGACTCTGGAGTGCCCTGCAAATCTGCACATCTGGCATTCTATCAAGCAGAGCACACAGCCACCTTCAGCAACATTCTATTGTCCACCTGCTGAAACTGATAGAAAAATATATATACCATATAATGTTATGTTGGTATTGTGTGCTTAATGAATAATAATATATGTAATATGATTAATACATTATATATACATATATTAGCCCAGCATGTATTGGGCAACATCCCCACTCTGTTTTGTCTTTTTAGATTATAAGCTCTTTGGGGCAAGGGGTCTCTCTCTCTCTCTCTCTCTCTCCTTATGCGTTTATACACCACCCTAGCACACTGGGCCCTCAGCTGATTTTGAGTGATACAGCAATACAAATGATAATCTAACTTTTCATTAACAAAGTAAAAAAAGTTTCTTAAATTCAACGGTTATTGCATTTGGTTATTTCAATGGCTTAATGGAAATTGGGGAAGAAAATTCAGATAAACTGGCCTGTCATTTTAACACAGTACCAGCCATATAAACTGGCCAATTCTCTGTATTAGCCTGCACTGCAGTTCTTAATCACTACAACTTTCTTCACTTGTTTATGAGCTTGTTTATGCATTCCCATCAGTCATGACTTTCAACATACCTTCTGATATCAATGTAACAATCCCATGGTCACCTAGGACTGCACATTTGCTACTATGCTGCACACCCAAGACAGGAGACAGACCTCAGATCCTCCAACTCCAGAAGGGTAGGAGCTGGTTGAACTAACAGTGACTCTCAAGTTCTAGCACAATAGGGCCTATGACACACAGTCCAGCAGTTCTTAGTCTATCCAGTAGAGGACAGAACGATAAATACACAGCCAGTTCATTACAATATTAATGGTTTTTAACTTTAACTTTGATAAATCACTCATTTTTAAAACCGTAAATGGTCTTACATATCTAACCCTTATACTGTAAGCTTCCCACTACACTCAATCTCTGTTGGCCCCTAGTTCTTTCCATTCCTCTCTTTCAACCTAGCATCCACTAACTCCCCATAATTCATTCCTCTTCCCATTCTGAATCACTCCCCTAACTTCTGAAGAGTTAGTCAAAGTGCATGCCCTGTGCTAGACAGCTATGTCTTCTCTACTTTCCCTGGTGCCGTCCCTCCATTCTACAGCATTGACTGAGAGCAGAGAGGGAATGCATCCAAAAGGGAGAGAGGCAGAAAAATATCAGTGGCTTGCTGCAGTCAGAATGTGGGACAGGCTTCAAGCATCCTGCTGGTGGGAAGAAGAAAAGGGACAGGAAGGCTGTATTGTTGTCGATGTTTTCACCCAGCTCAGTGCTGACAGTCTGGCACCCCCTGTTCTGCTTCCCTTTGCTTGTGAGCATAGTGGAAGAACAAATTTTCGCATAGGTGAATCTTTCACTCCTTTCTAACACTCCGGGCTTGTCTTCACTACTGCGGTAAGTCGACCTAAACCACGCTACTCCAGCTACGTGTATAACATAGCTGGAGTTGACATAGTCGACATAGCTGGTGTCTTCACTGCCCTGTGTTGACAGGAGACGCTCTCCGGTTGACTTCCCTTACTCTCTCGGGGAGCTGGAATACCAGGGTCAACCAAAGAGCGCTCTGCCATCGATTTAGTGGGTCTTCACTAGACCCTTGCCAAGAAGGCTTAGAACAAGCCAATTTCTGCTTGTTTTAAGCAGACTTGGCTTGTAATTTCTTTGAGTTGCTTGCTGCTTGTTCTGGGGCTTTTCTGGCTCTTTAAGTGGCTTGTTGCTTCTTGTTTTGGGCTTCCTGCTTAAAGTGGCTTATTGATTGTTGCTTCTTTTGGGCTTCCAAAGGAGTGGCTGCTGCCTTTTTTTAAAAAATTTATTTCCCGCCGGAAACCATGATTGGCTCCTGGGTGCACAATCCCTCTAACCAAAAGAAAGGATCTGGAGGAGACTGACAGTCCCCAAGGCCATGGGGAGAGGCCAACGCTCCAGGTCAGCCCGATTGACAGGGCACTACAGGCCAGTGAGGGAAGGGATTCAGGGAACCAAGAGCTGGGGAGTAGGAGAAACGACTCCTCTTACTCCATGCACTTTGAATGATCCCCCTCTCAGCACCAAGCTCCCATGTACCCACTCTCTCCTCCATGCCCTCGTTTGACATGCATGTCTTCCTTCAAACCCTGATCTTACCACCATTCCTCTGACTTCCCTCCCAACACATGCTTCAAAAAAAATTAGGGAACTAACCAGACCCTGTGCCTTACTTCGATGTTCAAGTATGTGGCTTTCTATTGCCTTCTTTCCATCTCCCCGCATTGGTATGTTGCCCACCTACTGCAAACTCTTTGGGCTTGGGGGCAGGGACCAGGTCTTATTACCCTTCTAAAGAGCCTGGCATGTTGTTGATGCTGTACTGACAACTTTCATGTGCCTTAGCATCTGTGAGGGGAGGACTGCACGCGTGCAGAGGAAGGCTCAGAGTTCCCTTTCTGCTGTACTAAGGGAGGTTTAGTCCTTTCATAACCATTTGTTTCAAAGGAATCTAATCCGCAGATTAGTACCTTTGGCAGGTTTCTAAATACTTAGTGCTCCTAGAGTGGCTGGAGGGGGGAAGCAGAGAGAGGTTGGGAGCCTGGAGGGAGGAGCTGGAGAGGTGTGCCGTGAGCGGTGGGGAACCTGAGGGGCGGAGTGGAGCGGACACTAGAAGAGGTAGCGGGACAGGGGAAGTGGAACCAGTAGCCCAGGGGGAGCTCAAGTCACCTATCGAGCTGCTTGTTTTGGGTTGGCTTGGACTTGTTTTCGAAAGGCAGGGTCGCATATTTATCTTGTGACACTTGGCAACTTTTAGTGAAGACAAGCCCTCTGTGTGTGACTAGCTGACTACATTTCTGAAAGATGCCATGTTCAACAGGAGGCAACAGAGCCGAGGAAGCTGGAATTTTTTGTGAATAACGTGTGTAGTCTAAAAAAAAATAATAATAATCAGCAGAGCCCCCCAGTTCCTAATTCCACACACATTCATGCCACTGTGGTAATCTATAGATTTCTCAGCCCCTTCAGAGCAGACAACGAGACATCCTTAAGATGATTTATGTCAGGCCTCAGCTATTCAAGAGGAATTTCTAGATAGGATTGTCAGTTTAAGAAGAAAACAATCTGCCTGGATTTATGTACTGCTTCAAAAAAAAAAAAAGACCATAGGCTAAATACAGTCTTCATATTTTTCACATATTAGTGCTATTTAGTGGGAGCCAGGCTTTCATGAAAGAGAGAGTAAGCTGTGTCTAAGGCAAGTGCTGTAGAGGTTACGTTTAATCTCCAATCCTACTGTGTAATATTTATCCTATTTAAATAGTAACTTCATACATTTGCTTTAAAAAGAGAGTTTTCAACAGAGAGAAAAGTATAGTGGCAAAATAATGACATATTAAAACATTAGTTCCAGGGCTGACTTAAAATTAGGTATTTGTAATACAATAAAATAAAATAAAGATAGCTGGAGTATACACCTCTACCCCGATATAATGCTGTCCTCGGGAGCCAAAAAATCTTACCGCATTCTAGGTGAAACCGTGTTATATTGAACTTGCTTTGATCTGCCGGAGCGCGCCGCCCTCCCCCCCCCCCCCCCGGAGTGCTGCTTTACCGCGTTATATCTGAATTCGTGTTATATCGGGTCGCATTATATCGGGGTAGAGGTGTAGTAGTGTGTGCAGGGAAGGACGGGTTTCAATTTAATTGAATGAATTCGGTACTTAAGAAATCAAAAGATTTGTAACATTAGCTAAGCCATCGTACAAAAGAGTGCTGCATCAGTTCTCTTACATCGTTCTGCATACCAGTGGCCCGTTAAGCATGACTAGAGGTGGGTGAATGGTGGCGGTGGGGCGGAGGGAAGCATCTGCACTTGTCTTTGGGAATTCTGACACACATTTATATTTGCCCACGTTCACAACTTTATGGGCTATCTTTTCATGAACATTCATACGAGCAATGCTGGTTCACAGCAATGTCAACTGAAAGCAAATTGAGAACATAGCAACCATTCATTTAACCAAGGAAAAGAAATTCATTTTGTGATGAAACATTAATTTCAGGTTAATGACATTCATTCTATTTAGGTTTAGTTCTGTGCTCATAACCATGGTATCTGACTGTTTTTAGCTTACGTCTTCTAATCAGAGAAGTAGAGAAGTAGAACAACATAATGTGACTGATGACCAATCACACAGCTCGAATAGCAAACATTTGCAGCAATGCTAACTACGAACAGCTCATGAACAATTCCAAGGCTGAAATTTACCCACATAAATTATTCCAGTAATTGTGAATTAAGTTCAAGACCAGGGCTCCAATGCACTATGGTAACAGAAAAAATAAATAATAATTATGTAATTGTTATTTGTTCACAGAATTCGCTAACAAACTGTCTAACAACAAATTTTTCCCTCAGCAAATAATTCGATGAGTTCTAAAGAAGACTAAGGCTGGCTCTATACTACACTTTGGTATAACTACATTACTCCAGGGTGTGAAAAATGCACACCCCAAGCAACGTAGTTATACTAACCTTAACCGCCCCCCTCCCATGTAGACAGTACTATTTCAGGGGGAAAGCTTCTGCCACCAATATAGCTACCACTTCTCACAGAGGTGGAGTTATTAAGCCGATGGGAGAGCTCTCTCCTGTCGGCTTAGAGCACCTTCATCAGAAGCACTACAGCAGCACACCTACATCAGTGCAGCTGCGCCAATCCAAATTTGTAGTGTTGACCTACTGTAACATTATGACTGAACTTCTATTTAGTAGTAGGTCAGCAGGCTCTGAGCACACATTCATAACAATTAATGTTCTTTTTAAAAGAGGTATTCTTACATAAGAAGGATTGCCGTATTTCAGGTTTCCAAAAGAACCTGGGACGAGAGGGTGTACAGTTGGGAGTGCTGGAGGGGGTACCTGCAGCAGGGGCACTTACTGGAAGTGAGGGAGCCTGTCACAGTGGCAGGGTGGCTGGCACAAGCCCAACAGGCATTGACAGCCATCAATCAGCACCTCCCAGAAGGACCCTTTCTCCAGAGCTGAGAGCTGGGGCCTGGGTGGGTGGGAGCCGACAGCTGTGGCTTGCAGGGGAAGGATCAATCAAGAAGCGGACCAGTCAGGACTCTGACCTGCTGCTTGTCTACTCTGCAAAACCCCTGGACATTTCCTGTTATTTGAAAAATCTGCCCAGACAGAAAAAGGAAGCTCAGAAAAAGAGGCAATGAACATGGAAAATGGAGAATGGAAACCCCAGATGAATGGTAGCCCTGTACATAAGAATTCCTTATCTTGCAATTTCTTGCTAAGGCACTTGGTAACTTGAGAACTTGACCCCAGAAGGTGCTGAGCACTCAGGCCTTGGTACAGCAAAACGCATAAGCGCATGCGTAACTGTAAGCATAGGAGAGACGCAAGGTGGGTTAGGTAATATCTTTCATTCGATGAACTCCTGTCGGTGAAAGAGAAAAGCTTTGGAGCTTCAAAGAGCTCTTCTTCAGGTTTGGGTAAGGTAATCAGTGCCACACTAAATACAAGAGGGAACAGACTGTTAAACATAAGGAGTTCCACACATTGCAAGAAACTATTCAAAATGAAGTGGGCAATTAACACTTCTGCAGTTATGGGACAAAGTTAGTGGGTTACAAATTGTTGTGACATAAAACCCATGTTTCTATGGAGTCCATGATTTTTGATATTTAGCAGAGTTATGAATTGAAACTCCCAGACTCATCTTTTGAAGGTGTTGTGCAGATTTCCTTTGAGGACAAGGTCTGAGAGATATGGAGTGATTGTTTAGCAAAAAGGTTCACCCATGGGTGTGATAGGGTGTTCTGTTTTTTTTTTTTTTCATTTTTCTTTGTGAATTCATTCGAGAGTGTAGGGATTGTCTAGTTTCACCCACATAGTTGTTGTTGGGGCATTTGATGCATGGGATGTGCATGCTGTGATAGGATCCATGGATTCTGAAAGGTGTGTTGTGGGAAATACTGATCATCGTAGCAGTGGAGATATGGCTGCAGGTTTTATATAATAATTAATGGAGATATCCTATCTCCTAGAACTGGAAAGGACCTTGAAAGGTCATCAAGTCCAGCCCCCTGCCTTTATTAGCAGGACCAAGTACTGATTTTGCCCCAGATCTCTAAGCAGCTCCCTCAAGGATTGAGCTCACAATCTGGGGTTTAGCAGGCTAACGCTCAAACCACTGAGCTATCCCTTGTTCTGGCAAAGGGTTGTATTGCTTTGAGTTGGTGTCCTGGAGCTTGCTTCTGATGGTGAGCTTGACGAGGTGAGGGGGTTGTTTGACAGACAGAAGAAGGGGCTCAGGAAAGATTTCTTTCAGAATGTGGTCTGCATCAACTATGACTATTTGATGATACCCCATATGGGTTCCAGTGTGGGACGGTAGGTAACAACTAGGGGTGTGCAATCAGTGATTCCTCGCTCCCCCCACCCCCGGAACCTGAAGAAGAGCTTGAAATCTTGTCTTTTGCACCAACAGAAGTTGGTCCAATAAAATATATGAATTCACCCACTTTGTCTCTCTAATATCCTGGGCCTAACGCTGCTACAACACCACTTAAAGCACATGAGCAGTCACTCTTTTATGGCCAAAGCACTCAGCTGCCATAACAACTAGTTGCTGCAAAGGTAAAGCCCGATTCTCCAAGAATGAAGTTAATGGAGATACTGCTTAGTATTTTGTAGGATGGGCAGGTGAATATCTAGCATCAGTGAACAGGGTAGAGAAGTCAAATTGCTATATTGCAATAAAAGCATTAAACTGCAAAGCCATCTGTCTATATTTTCTAACCCACTCAGACATCCCACCTTATTTTCCATTTTAGGTTTGACTAAAAGGGCATACACTCCAGATTCATTTCCTCACTCCTCTTTGTATTGAATTTAATCAGGACTATTTTACATATAGATGTAGGCACTGTCTACATATGTTAGGGGCAAGAAAATTGAGTAATAGGCCAATCCGACAGATATATGATAGCTATGAACATCTTCATGTGGAAATATATCATCACAGCTGAAGTTCACATATATACAAATAAAGCTATGCTCTACTGCCATATCTCAGTTCCAGGTTCTGGGGCTGGATGTTCAGGATACATTTTATATGTTCTCTCATGGTTTGAACAGCATGGAGATGAACAGCACAAACAATATAGGGGAATGTAACCAAGCAGCCTCTGCAATTGGAGTAAAGGAAGTTTATTTTCAGAACACTGTCCTAGTTTTCACATAACCAATAGTTACAGATGGGAAGATGGTCCAAGAAAATATCTTCATTTCAAGAAGTACTCAACCACATGGGAAAAGTTTGACCTAAATAAAATCTTTGTTGCAAGATACAGTGAGTTGAAATATTCCAAAATATTGATCAAAATGTAATTGAATTTTAAATGTCAATGAATAAGCAAAATTTTGCAATTCCCTCCCCCAGCTACCATGACCCCTTTTTTTCAGTGACCAGCTCTAATAATGCAAACTTTGTCTCAATAAATTTGGACCTCAAAAGGCAAATTTCTTCAATCACACACCCCTACTCCACCCAGCCCCTTGGAACCCCTGCCATCCCTAGCACTGTCTTGGTTCACCTAAAAGGGTGAATTTTAAAAACCGTTCCAAACATGTCATGTACAATCTTTAAAATGCAACAGCTCCTGTGCCAAAGCCACAAACTGTGCACTTAGAAATGGCATTTGAAAAGAGGCAACAGGGTCAAGTGAAATGCTGTTAAATTTGCAAAAATAACCTACAATTTTTAAACTAAAAATATTTCCTAAGCTTTCCTTACGAAATGCATTTAGATGCTTTTAACTATCTAGTGCCAATCTTTTTCTTCACTCCCACTGGGGGTATAAAAGCATTTAGGTTCTTGGAGGAGTGGTACAGATAATGGTAAGAAGGCTATTTTAGTTTCTTTCAAAAATATAATCAAGTAATCCCATGTGTAAGACCGCTTTTGCGCTGTTTACTTCTAACTGGATGAAATATCTGCTGGTGCTAGTATTATATTGTATGTTACTGCCTACAAGCCATGTAGGAAGCATAAAGTATTTCTTGCTCCCACTTACAGCCTACATGGAGTAAAAATGTGTGATCTTCATATACCGGCAGTAATGTGGGGGAAGGAAGCCACCTTTAATAAAACGATGAGACATGAGCAACAGAGATACACCCAAACCAAAACCTCAGATCAGAACACTCCTGAAATCTAGATGTGAACTTGCAGTGGATTCCCCTCTGCAAATTGGACTCATCCAAAACCCTGGATGCAAACACTACCCAAACTTGGTAGAAGGTCAAGATCCAGCTCAAGATGCAAACTTTGAGCCTGACACTGCAAACGCACACGTGAGTAAGGTGCCCTGGGGGAAAAATGACATGTGATCATGGAATTAAAAACTGAATCATAATGCGTATTCACAATGGGAAGAAAATAAATTAAGCATTTCCTAAATATTGTGTGCTTTGGTGTTTTGCAATCTAATTAACTCTTCTAATATAGGGTTTTATTTAACAAATATATAAAATTAATATGTTAGCAAATGCCTAAGGCATTCCTGTTTTTTTCTGTTAATATGCCATCCATAAGTGCACACATATATAATGATAACAGATAGCAGTCATTTGCCTGGCGCATTAGGACGTGCAAGTTTGCATGCAATTAGGGCCTGATCCAGAGTCCTCTGAATTCAAAGAAATGACAGATATCAACTTCACTGGGCTTTGGATTAGGCTCTCACTGGGTGTTTACAGTACATAGCAATATTTCTTCATAGAACATCATTTCCACTGGCATTTAGGAACATAAGAATGGCCATACTGGGTCAGACCAAAGGCCCATTGATTTCATTTGGTGACCCCTAGTTCTTTTGTTATGAGGAGGAGTAAATAACACTTACTTATTTACTTTCTCCACACCAGTCATGATTTTAATGACTTCAATCATATCCCCCCTTAGTTGTTTCTTTTCCAAGCTGAAAAGTCCGAGTCTTATTCATCTTTCCTCATATGGAAGCCATTCCATACCCCTAATCATTTTTGTTGAGAAGAACCAGAAGAACCAGAAAAGAGAACAATGGGAAAGATAATGTGACAGTGAATTATTTGAATGGAACCTATTCAATTGTGTACAACAAGCTAAAATTGGGACACTTTCCCAAATTACATTCTCATAAACAAAGTGGGGAAATATGGTCTACATGAAATTACTATAAGGTGAGTGCAAAACTGGTTGCAAGATCATATTTAAAGAGTAATTATCAATGGTTTACTGTCAAACTGGGAGTACATATCTAGTGGAGGGTTTTATAATTTTCATTAATGACTTGGATGATGGAGTGGAGAGTCTGCTTCTAAAATATGCAGACAAAATAAAACAAGAGGGGTTGCAAGAACTGTGATGGATAGGATTAGAATTCAGAATGGTCTTGATAAATGGGAAAACTGGTCTGAAATCAACGAGATTAAATTGAATAAACACAACTGCAAATTACTACACTTAGAAAGGAAAATCAAATGCACAACTACAAAATGGGGAAAAACTGGCTAGGCAGTAGTACTGCTGAAAAAGATCCTGGGGTTACAGTGGATGGCAAATTGAATGAGTCAACAGTGTGACTTGCAGTGCAAAAGGCAAATAACAGACTAGATGACCATGATGGTCCCTTCTGGCCTTAAACTCTAGGAGTCATTCTGGGATGAATTAACAGAAATGTTGTATGTAAGACACTGGAAGTAACTGTTTCACTTTACTTGACACTCGTAAGGCCTCACCTGCAGTATTATGTCCAGGTTTAGGCACTAGACTTCAAGAATCAGAACAAATTGGTGAGAAGTTTCAGAGTAACAGCCGTGTTAGTCTGTATCCGCAAAAAGAAGAACAGGAGTACTTGTGGCACCTTAGAGACTAACAAATTTATTAGAGCATAAGCTTTCGTGGACTACAGCCCACTTCTTCGGATGCATATAGAATGGAACATATAATGAGGAGATATATATACACACATACAGAGAGCATAAACAGGTGGGAGTTGTCTTACCAACTCTGAGAGGCCAATTAATTAAGAGAAAAAAAACTTTTGAAGTGATAATCAAGCTAGCCGAGTACAGACAGTGTGATAAGAAGTGTGAGAGTACTTACAAGGGGAGATAGAGTCAACGTTTGTAATGGCTCAGCCATTCCCAGTCCTTATTCAAACCGGAGTTGATTGTCTACAATTCAAACCGGAGTTGATTGTCTACAATCAACTCCGGTTTGAATAAGGACTGGGAATGGCTGAGCCATTACAAACGTTGACTCTATCTCCCCTTGTAAGTACTCTCACACTTCTTATCACACTGTCTGTACTCGGCTAGCTTGATTATCACTTCAAAAGTTTTTTTTCTCTTAATTAATTGGCCTCTCAGAGTTGGTAAGACAACTCCCACCTGTTTATGCTCTCTGTATGTGTGTATATATATCTCCTCATTATATGTTCCATTCTATATGCATCCGAAGAAGTGGGCTGTAGTCCACGAAAGCTTATGCTCTAATAAATTTGTTAGTCTCTAAGGTGCCACAAGTACTCCTGTTCTTCTTAAATTGGTGAGAGTTCAGAAGAGAGCAACAAAAATGTTCATAGGTCGTGTTTTCTAAACCTTTGAGGAAAGGCTGAAATAATTGGGCATGTTTAGTCTAGAGAAGAGAAGGCTAAGGGGGACATAAAATAACAATCTTCAAAAACGTAAATAGTTGTTATAAAGAGGTCGGTGATCAATTGTTCTCCATGTCAACTGAGAGTAGGATAAGAAGTAATCAGCTTAGATTGAAGCAAGGGAGATTCAGGTTAGCTATTAGGAAAAGTATTCTGCCAGAATAGTTAAGCACTGGAACAGGTTACCTAGGGAGGTTGTGAAATCCCAGTCACTGGCAGTTTTTAAGAACAAGTTGGACAAACATACTTGGTCCTGCCTCAGCACAGGGGGATGGACTGGATGACTGCTTGAGGTCTCTTCCAGCCCTACATTTCCATGATTCTATGTTGGTATTGGATAAGTCTGCACAAGCCTGAGTCTTCTTGACCCCAGGCCCACTTGTTGAAATGCCTCCCCTCTCAGTCACATTTATGCAGACCCTCCCCGCTCCCATAACATCCCTGTGGCAATTACAGCAATTGCTTATGCTGAAAAGTAATATTACCAAGGCATTTAATGTGTTGTTAACTTCCTTAATGCAATTTAGCAGCTAGAAACCAGGAGGAGGAGCCATTCAGCAATGACCAACCAGCTCTGTGCAGAAAACCAGAAGGGCTGTACAGACTACAGCATGGGAACTTGTTTCCTAAGCAAATTCATTTGCTGAATGTTATGTCTTTGATGCTGTCAGTTGTATGACTCACATCCTAGTTCTTGAACCGTAAGGATACAATATTCATATTTGATTAGAAATTTCATTGAGAGTGCAATCTCCCTACTTAATAAAATTGGCCTGTGTTCTTGACATTGACCTCTTGATGGCCAAATTAGACTTGTTTCTTTGCCAGCTGCCAAGAAATAACATAGCTGCCATATTTTCCCCAGTTCCACAATCAAGGGATATTGTGTGCACTAAACTGCGTCTGCAAAGTAGTGGATACAAATATTCTGTGCCAGTATAGGATACTTAAATCCTAAATGCAAAAGTAAATTTTCATACAAGTGCACTTAATTGCTTTAAAATCTCCAGTGACATTTGAGCATGATTCATTAAAAAAAAAAACAGTTTAATTTCTGCAAAATGAAAATGCTTATACAGATTTTATCTAGCACTTTGTGACCAGTTTACAATCAAAGACAGGGAAGTGGAAGTACCCTTTAGCGCAGAGGTTCTCAAACTGTGATCCACGAACTCCATTCAGGTGGTCCGCGGATAGTTCCTTCTAAGATGCGCGCCTGGGCAGCCGCACATGAGAGAATGAAGGACCACCCACCTAATTAGTGAAGCTGCACAGGTGTGGCTACACTAATTAGGTGCCTGGACCCTGGAGAAGATGCACATGTAAGGTGAGGTGGTGGTCTTGGGAGCAATAGGGAATAGGTGGGAGGGGGTAGTGGGGTAAGAAGAGGGGGTGGGGGGAATTTGGGGTGTGCAGGGCTGCGGCAGCCAGAGAAAGAGGCGACTTTCCCCAGCTCCAGGGCTGTGGCTTCCGGGGAGAGACAGCCCTCCTTCCCAGCCTCAGCTCTGTGGCTACTGTGGTGGGGGAGAGACCCCCCTCTCCTTCCCAGCCCTAGCTCGGGGGCTGCCACGGCAGGGGAGAGAGGGCACATCCATCGCATTAGAAAGGTAAGCACTTATATTAAAATATGAGTTGTGTGCTTTTATTTGTAGAACAAAAAACCTGTTAATCATTAAGTTGTTGAGTTTTTTTATATAGCGTTTTTATCCAAAGCGCTTTACAATAGTTAGCTAATGGTACAAACAACATTTAGAAAGATCATTAAGTGGTCCACCGAGACCCTCAGCAATTTTCAAGTGGTCCATGAAAAAAAAAAGTTTGAGAACCACTGCTCTAGTGGATAAAATTCATTTGAGCCCTGTTCCTTTGGAGAGAACTAATTTTTCATCACAATGCAGTAGTGCCTAGTGCTAACTCAAGTCTTCTTACAATTGATTCACTTACTATTATAAAATGTCAAATGCTGGGTTATATGTTTTTAATTGTGCTTATTTTTTTTAGATGCTGCCTACCATAGTAGATAGCCAGATGTGTCAATATTTATTGATTCCCCATTCAGTGTATTCATACTACTATAATTAATATTTGATATTTAGAAAACTGGAAACAAATAGGCTGTGTATGTTATTTATACAAAAGTCATCCTTCCTACATCTTTCGGAAGTATGTTATTAAAATTAAAACATGTTTTCAGAACAATTTGTTTGTTTTAAACCTTTCACAAACTCATCTCATTTTCAAGAACAAACCAATTGGATTTTTGTTCAGCAAAATTGATCCAACCACAGTTGTTACACAGCTATACCTCAAGGAATATTGCAAACAAGTTTGGGGTTTTCTCTTGACTCAACAGAAAGATGAAATATTGTGATGAAAAAATATTTCACCTTTTATGTCCAAGCTTCTAATAAAATTTTCAAAGTCTCGTCCCAGGGCTTTATGACTGTGACTGTGAGTTTAAGGAACATTACTATAAAACTCGCATTATAAAGACAAGGGATGAAGGTCCAATGAGGCCATGTCCATCCTGAGTTATCTTTCTGGATAATTGTTCATTTGCCTGAAAAATCATGGTGATGGTGGGGCTCATGGTCAGGACGAAGGCAAATCCCAGCTGTCTGAAAAACTGAAACATCTACTCGAGTCAAGTGCAGCTTCTTGTTAGCTCTGTGCTCATTAGTAATAATTCAGTAGTCCAGGAGAGCCCCCCTAACAGAGTTCTGATAGAATAGTAGCTGGCTATCTTACATCACTGACATTTTACACATATATTATTCTAAGGCCCTGAAAATATCCCGTACATGCTTAACTTTAGGCATGAGAATAATTCCACTGAAGTCATGCTCTTAAAGTTAAGGACACGCATTAGTGTTTGTAGGACAGCAGCCAAAACATGTCAATCATTCATTTCAAGATGAGGGCAAAAAAGTCACAATTTTTTTTAAATAAACAAAATTAGCGCCATCTTCTGCTTGTGGAGTGTCTAATGATCATGGATTTCTCAACGTTTATTCATCACTCAATTATTTGCCAGATACTTCTAAGAATAATTGTTGGCCTGTAGATGAAATACTCATAACTAACAACTTGTGAATAATCTGTTTCAATTCTCAAGCTGTGTTGATTGCACACAGGCCACAAGGTACATCTTTCTCTAATTGGCTTATGACTAAGGCTACAGTTATGTCACGGAGGTCACGGAATCCATTGACCTCCGTGACATTTTTGCCTGCTGCTCCCAGCCCCTGCCCTGGTGGGGGGACCCCGTAGCTGCCCAGCTGTGGCAGGCAGCAGAGGGCTGGTGGACCCCGCAGCTGTCTAGCCACAGCGGGCAGTGGGGGGACCCCGTGCAAATGTCCAGCCATGGTGGGGGGGCCCCTGCAACTGTCCAGCTGCGGCAGTGGGCCCCACAGCTGCCCAGCTACAGTGAGTCTTGGGGGACCGCCGCAGCTACCAGCTGCCTGGGGGAGAGGGGATGCACTGCAGCAGTGGGGGACCCAGGAGCCCGAGCAGCAGTGGGTGCTGAACCCTCCTACCCGTTTTGTCAGGGATATTTTTAGTGAAAGTCAGGGACAGGCCAGGGGCTTCCATGAATTTCTGTTTATTGCCCGTGACCTGTCCACGACTTTTACTAAAAATATCTGTGACAAAATCTTAGCCTTGCTTATGACTATAGTATGATTACTTGCAACTATGGAATTTGAAATTCACTTTACACAAACATTCTACAATAAAAATTGGATGGTTACACAAACATGCCTGTTAGTAAAATCAGAATATAAATACACAAAGGGTCATGACATTAGCTGAAGCAAATAATTTCAAAATAATGGAGTGAATATTTGTAAAAATGATACTGTTTTTGCCTACCTACTTCTAGCAGCACATGAACAAATTCTCTTCTGTTTAGGATTGTATCCTAAATCCATCAGTGTGGTATCAGAGCCCCTAACAAAACGAGCTAGGCAATTATTTGAAAAGAAAAAGGCCTACGTAGTTCATTATCTAATTGTGCTCTAATAAACAGCCACTTCGGAGTACATAATTTAATTTTACATGTTTTTTGTGAAAGAAAAATAAATACTTTAAAAGTGAAGAAAATAAACAGTTTAGACCAAAAGTAGAACACAAAATTCAAGGGACAGAAATTTGACACAAATGTATCTCCATGCTCCCTGGTGAGGCAGAATGACTAACTTTCATACCAATCCACTTAGAATCAGTAAGGAAGTCCAAAAATTGTATCAGACGCAGGAGAAAATGACCTCAAGTGTGCAGCAGCTGGTGATTTAGAGGCAACATAAATCATACTTTGAGATAGCCAAAAACTGGAGATGAACCCAAACTGCAAAATTCAGTTCTAGATTTTGAAAAACCTCAGGGTCCAAGGATGATGTACAGCGTTACTTTGGTCCCTTCTCTATCAGAAACCAAACAGTCAGATATTCGGTTATAAACTCAGGTCAGGAGGCTTTCCTGTAACAACACTGGAAAACCCATGGCAAATACAGAGAACAGCTGCTTCTCCATTGTTTCCTGCCAATCCAATCGAACCCAGACGCAGCACAGAAGTTATCTTTAATGCAAGGATGAAGCCAGTGAGAGAGCAACACAGAAAACTAAGTCCAATACACCAGGGAGAGAATACCATTAATTTATTTTGCTGTTATCTTAATTTCTCTTCTTCCTCTGATGTCGTTTCCTAATCTCCACATATAAATCCTCAGCACCTTCCTATGAGGCAAAACATTCCTAAATTGAGCACAGCCTTTCCCTTTGCACATTAGGAGAAGCTCCAGAAGTGAGTTAAAGGGGGAAATCTATTCATTCTTCAGTGTCTACCTGCCCTTTGGAATGCTACACACTTAGTGGTATATATTTCATTCTTCATGTATGACAGAAAGAAAACTGTGTTACAAATGATTATCCTGCTTCAGTTCACCCCTTAAGGGAAGGACAAATTCAGTGGTAAATTGGTGCAATTTATACTTTCTTCCAAACTTGTATGTTAGACTCTTTCTAGACTTACCCCCACTTAATACAGTGTAATGTAAAGTTCACTTTATACATGACTTCTGAATTTTATGCCATGAGCCCAATTCTCTTTTCAGTGAGCCCACCATATACATATATCCTTTGATTTAACTGGAATTACCACAATTTGCATCAGTGTAACAGAGCAGAATCAAGTGCAACAAATCTGACTGCACAGGAGTCCAAGCTGGTATAACTGACATATCAAAAAGCCAAATTCAGAGATGAGTCTGGTTAGATCTACTCTAGACTTTTGTACTGAGTTAATCAATTAACTCCAGGTACTTAACTAAATGCTAGTGTGGAACCCCTCATAGATGTTTGATCCAGGCTACAAACATTTGTTCTTTACCTTGTTCTTTTACTCTAGGGTAAAAAAGTCTAGTGACGGCAAGCCTTACAAGAGTCTAGGAGTCTAAATTAGTGTAACATACCTCTTTTTCCAGTCCCCTAAGCATGCCCATTACACCTTCCTTGACCCTCTCATTAGCCTTCATTAGACCTACACCAACTCACCAACATGTACCGTAATAGGCCCCTCTTACACTTCACTTTCTGAATTTGTCCCACTAAGCCTAAGGAAGTCTAAAACTCTCTACAATGATGCCCACTTCTTTCACCTTGCCAACAAGAAAGGAGTTCACAATTAAGAACAACTCCAAAAAAAAATCATTTAAGTCAGCCCTCCATCTGGTTGTGGATGTGTCTGTTTTGCCGATCACAAGCTCTCGTTCTTTGGTATATTGAACAGCACCAAGCATACTGTTCATGTTAAAAAACTATAAAACTGTGATATGTCTATGGGCTTGTCTACACTTACATTTTATAGCGCTCTAACTTGCTGGCTCAGGGGGGTGATGAAAAATCACCCCCCTGAGCACAGCAAGTTTGAGCGCTTTAAAGCGCTAGTGTAGACAAGCTCCAAGCACTGGGAGCCGTACTCCCAGAGCTCGGAGCTAATCCCCTCATAGAGGTGGATTACCAGGTGCACTGAGAGAGCTCTCTCCCAGTGCTCACGCATGACCACACTCGCACTTCAAGCGCTGCGGGAGGGTTCCCACAGCAGCACTTTGAAGTTTCCAGTGTAGACATACCCTAAGCTCGTGTAACTCATATGTTGAGTGGCCAGAACAGAAAAGTCTGGCAAAAATCAATTAACTTGAGACCCTAACGACGGTCTACACAAGGAACTTACATCAGTATAGCTACATCTTTCAAGGGTGTGAAAAATCCATAGCTATACCGACCTAACTCCCAGTGTAGACACCACTAGGTTGACAGAAGAATTCTAGCTACTACCTCTCAGGGAGGTGGATTACTTACGCTGACAGGAGAACTCCTCCAGTTGTCATAGGCAGTGTCTACACTGAAGCGCTACCTTGGCACAGCTGCAGCTTTTTAAGTGTAGGTATATCCTAAAATTGTGTAAATAGACTCCCTGCTTTAACTGACATTCTTCTAAGTCCACAAGAGCCAGGAAAGTTAGTATTCAGTTGGAAATGCTGTCCTTAAGTCACCTGGCATTGCTTCTCAGTGATTTAAGAACAGATGGCAAGTGTCAACTCTGAATTTTTTCTTTGTGCTTGTGGGTTTGCATCAGACCCTGTAATATGCAAGTAATTTTTTATGACTAGTTTTAAACATTTTTCAATGCAAGAGTGAGCTTTGATCTGCTTTCAGGACATTTTCATCTTTTGTACAGTAGCACTTATACAAAATGTAAATTGATGTTACGTAAGGTCGGATATGGTAATGGTGATTACTGTAGACAGTTATGAAATGTCAACAAAGGCATGTGAAAGCGTGGATTAGAAAGTAGCACTGGATGAGACACCTCAGGATCTAACACTAGAGAATAGCAAATTTGTGTTTGGCTTGTACAAGCATCCAAAACTGCAGGCGCTTACCCAAGGCCTGTGAAAATGGAGAAGAGGAAAAGAAAGGCGGCCTAACGTAAAGCCCTCACTGATTTTAGAAGCCTCAATTTTTGGATGACCAATTTGATATACCTTAAAAGGACCCGATTTGCAGAAAGTGGGTGCTCAGAGCTTTCTGAAAAATCAAGTCCTTTGAGGCATCTCAAGTTAGGCACCCAACAACGGAAGCAGCCAGACTCACTAGTCATTTTGGAACTGTAGGCCAACATATCCAAACACCTTCAGGCAGAGTCTGTGGTGATTAGCACCCTCGCAGTAAGCGCTAGAGAGATTTCAGAACCTTTAACAAAAACGTTTGCACTTGGATCTCGGGGTGTCATAGGTTTCACCCCCACTCTGAATTTTAGGGTACAGATGTGGGGACCTGCATGTGAACCCCTAAGCTCAATTAACAGCTTAGATCTGGTCTGGCTGCCACCACCCAAATAGTTTGTCATTTGGGAAACTGTCTCCCCCCCCAAAACCTTTCCCTCCCTGGGTAGCCTTGAGAGACTCCTCCACCAGTTCCCTGGTAAACACCGATCCAAACCCCTTGGATCTTAAAACAAGGAAGAATTACTCATTCCCTAATGCCCAAGACAAGTTACAAAGAAATAAACATAAACCTATTTATTTCCTTCACTAATACTTACTACTTGATAAGAGGCTGAATTCTTGAGCTTTCCCACTCCGGTCAAAACTTAAACTACTCTAAACAAAGGAAACTTCCCTCCTTCCTTTTGAACCATCTTATCCCCTCATTGGTTCCTCTGGTCAGGTGTCAGCTAGGCTAGGGGAACATCTTAGCCCTTTACAGGTAAAAGAGGCATTAACCTTTAACTATCTGTTTATGACACAGGGTGATAGGTTTGTCAACTTTCTAATTGCAGAAAACTGAACACCCTTGTCCCACTCCCTGCCCCCACTTCCCTGAGGCCCCCCCATGCTCTACGGATCTGCCCCCCTCCCTTCAAACCCCTCCCTCCATCACTTGCTCTGCCCCACCCTCGTACACTCGCTCATTTTCACTGGGCTGGGGCAGGGGTGCAGGAGAGGGTGAGGGCTCCAGCTGGAGGTGCGGGGTCTGGGGTGGGACCTGGGGGCTCTGGGTTTGGGCTGAGGGGTTTGGAGTGTGGGATGGGGCTCTGGGCTGGGGAAGGAGATTGGGGTACAGGCTCCAGGATGTAATTTGGGTGCACTAGGGGGCTCAGGGCTGAGGAAGGGGGTTAGTGTGTGGGAGGGGGTGAGGGCCAATGGGAGCTGCAGAGCTGTTGCTCAGGATGGGGGTAGCACATGGAGCGCCCATGGGTGCCCCTCTGCCTAGGAGCCGGACATGCTGGCTGCGGACCAGGAGCTGAATGAAGCCGGGCAGGGAGCCTGCCAGCCCCGCTGCGCCACAAACTGGACTTTTAATGGCAGTGCTGATGAGAGTTGCCAGTGTCCCTTTTTGACAAGGTGTTCCAGTCAAAAATCAGACACCTGGCAACCCTACAGGGTGGCCAAATATTCAGGGAAGACTCCCCCATATCTCCAAACACCTTTAATAGTTAGATTTTAAGGTCAGAAGGCACATGAGTGGTGCTGGGGGGGTGGGATGCAGAGGCTATAGTAACTCCAAAATTTTCCTTTGGCTTCTCCTCCCCATAGCCACCCTTCCCCGTGCTGGGTGTCCGGCAAGGCACCGCTGCTCTCCGGCCACCCAGCTCCCCCCATCATGGCAGTCTCCCCTTCTTTGGGAAGCCGATCCAGGCCTGGCAGGATGCTGCGGGAGCTTGCCCGATGCTAGAGGTGGCCAGGCCCAAGTGAGACTTCGCTGAGCTGGATTGGGGGGACATGGAGTCTGTCTGTGCTGGTACCTCAGCTCAAAAGTGGGAGCTGCGGCTGCTGCTGTACTGAACAAGCGTTCAGGCTCCTGAATGCTTGGCTTAAAGGGACAGCGCAATGACACACTCAGGAACACACGCAGTCTCTCTCTCTCACACACACACACACACACACTCCCCCTCTCTCTCTCACACACTTTTATTATTGTTGTTTTTATCTTGCTACTTCCTGTCAAAATACACAATGCACATATATTCTCTATACTTTTATTCTTTCAAAGTTCGATAAGGTATTGGTTTTTTGACTGGTCTGTGCATTTCATACTTCTATTTCTCTCTTATGCCTAAATTTAATTCTTTGAGTAGTGAGTTCTAAAATGCCTAAGCTGTCCTGGCTGGAGTAATTATCATTACTTTTATTACCTTATTGTGCTTTGTCATTCATTATTTAAAGTGGTACAATCAAATAATAGTATCCTGCTAGAATGTAAATTCAGCTTGTATTCATTTTAGCAGTGCCAGTTTAAAAAAAAAAACCTCATTAGCTAAACATATAACTTTAGATACTTGCGTAGATGAAGGCTGTTTATTTTCAAATTGTATTTTAATTATACCTGTAAAATAACTTAAATTTATACAAAAATAAATGTGGTTCCAAGTCTGATAGTAATAGTAATGATGGAGTCAAATGTTAGTGAGTCACATACATGATTGCGATCCGTAAACATAAATGCCAAAATAAGAAAAATAAATCATCACTCTTAATAAAAGAGAAAAAACTTAATTATGTACGTTAAAATTAAGTAAATACAGTTTTAGTGGGGTGAAAAACAATTGACTAAAATAAAGTAGATAATGGAAGTAACACAGAGTATGTCTATTAGGGTAAGTAAGCAGATTTTATTTATCTCTTCTAAAGATAGTGTGAAGAATCAAACTTGTGTTTCTGATATCTATGTTAAGGTTCCAGAACTGAAACCTCAAGGGTTGGGACTGGGAATATCTTGCAGTATTATCTCCTGATTGTTCTAAACTTAAAATATGGCTTTAATTGGTGTTTGTCTATTTTTCTCTTTCTTTATACGGGCAGTCCTCGACTTTACGATGAACGGCACTTACAATATTTCTGAATTGACCCCCTAATTCGACTTACGACAATTGGTTTCGACCTTACAACGCTTGGTCTCACAACAGAGTGTATTGCGGGTCCGAGTTACGATATTTCGACTTGTGGTGCAATTTTCAGGAACCAATTGTGTCATAAGTCCGAGGACTGCCTGTATAGGAATTAAATATAGTGCTCCTGTCAGCTAATTTCTAAGTTGTCTGCAAAAAATTCTAGAGTTTTCAGGTGCCCAAGTAGCCCCTGGAATCAGGGTTAAAGTTGCCCGCTTTACCAAAATCTGAAATGGCGCCCCTGCTTCCTCCCTGACTGCTTCTAATCCCCAGCATGCGGCTCCCTGCCATGTGCCTGCTGCAGCTGTACATGTTCTAGCCCAGGCTTAGGTTTGCAAACTAACTGGGGCTCAGGAGCAGCACAAACCCAGCATCCATCCCCCTTTCCACCCACTGCCTCCTCCAGCTGCTGCTAAGGATGGAGGACAGAGCGGAAGGTGTCCAGGTAACACCTGCTACAGCACTTGTGTTCAGTTAACCTTCTCCAGCACTGAGGCCCCCTGCTCCCAAATGACTGCATTGTGAGTTGTTGTATTATGGCCCTGAGTCTGAAAACCTTCCAAATATCCTACTTTGCCATGTGTAAATGGTTAAGTTTAAAATGTGCATTCTCCGATTTAAAGTAATTAGCTATTCGTATTATTTAACCAGTAATTTTCTTCCAGAAGTTTGTATTTGTTTATTAGTATTATTGGTTTATTTATTTATTGGCTTAGTTTTTTTCCCCTATTGATTTTATGTGAAAAAATGTTGCACCAGTGACCTGCCATAGATGACGTTTAAAATCCATCTGTCTGTATGTGTTTTTATTCTCCTTTTGAGGATAACATAGATAAAACACATGTTTAAGTGTGTACTGTTAAAAATAAATAATTATGTGTGTCCACAAGATGTATAGCACAGCCCCTCCTTACCCCATTTTCTATCTAACCTACCTCAACACCCCCACCAGAAATAGGCTGGATCCACCCCTGAACATACATTAGTTACAAATGATCTAATGGTCTGTTATTTTATATTTCTTCAAATGTTTTGGCTCTGTTTCCACGTTCATCATTTGGAGCATTGTTTCTATAAAGTAATTTTGATAAAAAATTAGCATAATGACTCAGGCTAATAAAAAGATTCATATTCTATCTGGTTATGCCTATTTTATATTTTACAATTCTTCCATGTACGTTAACCAACACGCATTATAAAAAAACCTAATGAATTACTTAACTATTATTTTTTATCTTGGCTCCCGGACCTTGGTCTTGGTCAGATCATGAATCTGCAGGAATTAGTAAAGTCGCATGCTCAACTCAAATCATAAATGCCATGAAAGTGATGGAAATCCTTCAAGTTTAGATTGAGCACTGTAATGCAGGAGATAGAGCAGAATAAATGTAAATCATAATCCCTGCCTATTTACAAATGTTTTCTGGGTTAGCCAGCCTTAATCATTAGGAAATAATTTCCTATCAAAAAGCTCAAGTGAACTTCCAATACTAGAAAGAGAAAGCAGTAAACTACATTAAATTAAATAAAAGGGTCCATGTTTAGACTTACATAGCAGGAAAATCCAGAGTTAAGTCTGCCAAAGTCTCTCTAATTCATCTCCTGGGATCATCATGTCTACATACTACATAGATCACAGCGTAGCGTGCAATGTGGGATGTGTTAGTGATGCATATAGTGAACTTGCAGGTATTGTATGTGTGACGGGTTCGGTCATAGAGATCACTTTGGGACAGTCACCTGATGTGCTGAAATTACTTCTGAGCCCATTTTTCCTGCTAGCCTGGGACTCCAGAACCCTGCCTTGTTGAGCCAGACACGCTAGCCTGCTGCAACACAGACCCAGGGTCTGGTCCATGTCCCCAAAGCTGAAGACTTAACTGGAAACAGCTCAGCAGGTTGCCTGTCTCCAGCACTCAGACACCCGGTTCCCAATGGGATCCAAACCCCAAATAAATCCGTTTTACTCTGTATAAAGCTTATACATGGTAAATTCATAAATTGTCCACCCTCTATAACATTGATAGATATGCATAGCTGTTTGCTCCCGCAGGTATTAATCACTTACTCTGGGTTTATTAATAAACAAAAGTAATTTTATTAAGTAAAAAAAGTAGGATTTAAGTGGTTTCAAGTAATAACAGACAGAACAAAGTAAGTGACCAAGCAAAATAAAGCAAAAACACGCAAGTCTAAGCCTAATACATTAAGAAACAGATTTGAGATAATATCTCACCCTTAGAGATGTTCCAATAAGCTTCTTTCACAGACTAGACTCCTTCGTAGTGTGGGACCAATCCTTTCCCCTGATACAGTCATTGTTAGTTCCAGCAGACATCTCAAGTGGTAAGCAGGGGTTCTCTCATAACTGGCAGCCCCTTTTGTCCTGCTCTACCCCCTTTTATAAGTTTGGAACAAGGCGGGAATCTTTTGTCTCTCTGGGTCCCCACCCCTCCTTCATTATCAGGTGACATGGTCACATGTCACTATAAGACCCCTAGTCTCCATTCCCCATGGGCTGGCCCACACGTACACAGGAAGGCTTTCAAGTAACTAAGTCTATTTACAATTGATTGTTTCTGGAGCACCCTTAATGGCCTCCACTTAATATGTTTACATCAGTGATACAAGTTTATATCTTATTCTCCTAACTCCAGATATAGAAATAATACACGCAAACAAAAAGCATGAACACACTTAGTAGATTACAAGCTTTCCAATGACACCATACAAGAGGTATTTAGCGTAAAGCATATTCCTGTTATGTCATATTCATAAGCATATTTCCATAAAGCATATGGAGTGCAAAGTCACAGTGTGTACCAATGACTTCTACTGGGTGGAATCAGAACCACTTAACTCTGTGTCATAGATCCTATACTGCTAACAGAGATGTCTCCCTTCGCTCAGATGGTAGATGCTTGTGTTTTTGGAGCAGGGGGATCCAAGATCTATTGACAATGTCTCTGTGGTGTCTCAGATAACTATGGTGTGGAAGATAGCAACCACCATGAAGTTCCTAGATGGCCTGAATTTGTTATAATGTCATGCCCATATACTATGTTACCTTTAACATTTGGGTAATTTTGTATAACTCATGATAATTTTCCAGCAGGGACACAAAAAATCTGCACACCCAACCTTTCCAGAATCATGATTATGATGTGGAAGAAAATAAAACTCACTGAAAAAAGCAAAAAAATAGCTCATCTCAGATAAGCAAAAACATTACAAGGATAAATTAGGGAACATCATACATTGTTATGAGATTGTTATATTCCATAGACAGCTGAACTAGTTAAAGGTGGAGACCTCAGACTTTATTTTGCTTTTGTCATCTTAAATTAGGTTCTTACCCATGTTTTTCGTGTATTGCATAGGGATTTTGCTGTGCAACTCTCAATAAAGCCCAAATGATCATCTTACTCATGTGACTTCAACAGAGCTCCTTAGGCCATGAGTCAGGAAAGCACTTGAGCACATACTTAAGTGCCATTCACTTCTGTGGGCATGTCTACACTTATCGGGGATCAATGCTGCAGCGTTCGATGCACTGGGGGTCAATTTAGCAGGTCTAGTGAAGACCTGCTAAATCAACTGCAGATTGCTCTCCTGTCGACTCCGGTATTCCACTGGAACAAGAAGCATAAGGTAAGTCTCCGTCGACCCAGCATGGTGTAGACACTGCAGAAAGTCGACCTAAGCTACGTTGACTCCAGCTATGTTATTCACGTAGCTAGAGTTGCGTAACTTAGGTCGACTTACGCCTATAGTGTAGACAAGGTCTATGGGTCACAAGCCTGTGCTTAAATGCTTTTTTCCTGAAGCAGGACCTTCATGAGTAACGTAAGTACTTTTTGGCCCTCTACCTTTAAGGGCAGCTGGTTGGGAAGGCAAAAATCTCCCTGTGCTGCCTTAAAAACAGAGTCTGTTAGGGATGGACTCCGTCAAAAGTGTCTGACATGAACAGCGATCAATAATCTTCCAGAGTGCATTAGTAGGATTTTGAGTTATGTTGTGATGTCTGCAGTACAGCCGAGGTTATAATCTAGTCCTTACTCTTAATTTAATGTAGTTTTTTAGAAACAAATTTCCTATTACAAGCAAGAAAACAAAAACAAACAAGATAATTTTATAGTTGACCTGTATTTTTCATTCCTCCCCCCCCCTCCCCCCGGAGGAGCCTCATTTCAATCCAAGATGTGGTGTTCTGAATTTAGATATTAAAACAATTGTAATTGTAGCGGTAATCTGTGCCAAAAATATTAGTTGAGAGTGTAAGAAAGGTTCCAAAGACAGCCAAAATATGTTTACTCTTTTTTACTCTTTTTTTGCCATATTCAATTCAAGGTTTTTGTTCTCTTGAAAGAGCCCTAAGAACATATTTGATTGGCAGGTAATTGTGAAACAAGTTCATAAAGGTGGAGTTCATGGTAGGAATCTTAGCTGACCGATCATTAGATAGATTACCGCAATTCTTTATATTACAGTAGCGATTAGATGCTGCAACTGAAGTCAAGGCCCCATTTATAGCAGGTGCTGCACAAACACATAGTCAGAGTTAAAGGCCAGAAGGGATCACTAAATCATCCAGTCTGACCCACTGTATATATCACAGGACACCACCCAGTACTCACATACTAAATCCATCAACCAAGTGAGGGACAGTTCTTCCCCTGAAGAACTAATAGACTAAAATGACAAGAGAGAAAGAATGGAGGAGGGGAATTGTCTTGCCCAAAATCACAGTAAAAGTGAGTAGGCAGAGCCTGGATTAGAACCCCTGGCTCTTGATTTTTAAGGTCACTGTCCTATGCATTAAACCTCATGAATAAACCCTCCCATTAACCAATAATACATTGTTTTGACTCCTTGGCACAGGCACTTGGGTGCTTTCACTGCTGGGAATAGATGTCACCTGAAATAATCCATCTGTCCCTGTCAGATCACCAGTACCACACTCACACTCCTCCTCCTCCTGCAGCCCCCATCTTACAGCCAGTGGCTAAATTCAAATGCAACAGTGAACAATTTATACAGAAACCCTCCACTGTCAGTTGGAGTTCCAATTCCCTTAGCTCTGGGAACATGAACACCACACATCAGTTTTCGTTGTCGTTATCCCACACAGACGCCCATCTTTTGGAGATTTTAAAGAAGTCCCCATGCTGCTCCTGAGTCACTGTTAGTGTAACTCTTGCCTACATACTTCATGAGTCACAGGAACACAGCAGGAAAGCAAGAGAGCAGAGTACTTTGGGGATAGTGGAGGTGTGTGAGAACGTGCAAGGGAAATAATGACTCTCCAAGCAGATTCTTGATGTGAAAATATCCCTGTACAGGTACCTACTTCAGGATAGTCTATCTGCACAGAGAAAAACCTCCATGCATTCATTTGGTGAGGGAGGGGAAATTCAGAAATGTGTTAAAATTAAATTTGTTCCAGACTGATCAAAATCACCTGGCACAACTGCTCTCTGGAATGTACAACAGGAACATTGTGATCAGGAAAATAAACAAGTATGATGAAGTGATGCTACTGAACTAGACAGAATAGAAGAGTATACCACAGAAAACAATCTGTCATTGATGGGGATAGACCAAATGACCTAACAATTATTTTCTGTGTCTAATTTTTATTAAACAATCATCATAGGATGAAGAGATATGAAACAGAATTTTTTTGGGATGGGAGGAAGTGAGATGGGGTAATGCCCTTCAGAATGTGACCACCTATTTTATCGTGTCATTTTAATTCATCATGGAGGATACTGTAATGAAGTGACTACTCATGAGGGATGCAATCTGAACTGTTCAACCGTGTGTCATGCACCTTACAATGCAAAACAGCTAAATGAGACTCTCCATGAGCGTATTTGTTAGGCTTTTTGGGCAGAAGGATCTGAATTCTATCCTTCCTGCCACCACACACACCGAGTTTCTAATGTGCCAGGGGGTGCTCCCGCTGGCTCTGTCCCAGGCCCCGCCTCCACCCACTCCTGCTCCCAAGACCCCACCCCCACCCTGCCTCTTCCTGCTCCCCCTTCCTTCCCCACCCTGCCTCTTCCGGACCCATTCTGCCCCCTCCCCTGAGTGCACCTGGCCCTTGCTCCTCCCCTCTCCCCTTCAGCGCCTCCTGCATGCCACGGAACAGCTGATCCATGGGGGTGGGAGGCACTGGGAGGGGTGGGGGAGTTGCTGACTGGTGGGCAGGAGGCGCTGGGGGAGGTGAAGGACCTCATAGGGAGGCTGGCGGTGGGTGCTAAGCAGCCACCATTTTTTTCCAGGGGTGCTCCAGCCCTGAAGCATCCGTAGAGTCGGCACCTATGGCTGCCACAGTGATGTCCTAGGTAGTCATGGGTTTACGACGATACATTTGGGTTGTACTGGTAAAATGTGGCAGTTTTTCTTGCAGCCTCAAAAGCTGCATGATTAACTTTGCAATGCAAATGAGATGGGAGAAATTGTCCTCACTGGCCAGTTTCTCACCGGAAAAATTATTCACATTTTACTCATTCTGGATTTCTTCCCACCTCTGCCAGCTTCACTATGCAGACAGGGCAATGGAATTTCTTAAAGTCACTTAATCAGTGTTGCCAACTCTTGCAGTTTTATCACAAGAGTTGTAATATTTTTGAAGACCCAGCAACCGGAGTCCAGTGATTATGTCCTTTAAAAAAATATTTCTAGCACTCATAATGAAGAAAAGCTTGCCAATGTGAAACTAATGGCTCAAAAACCACAAGGCCAATTAAAACCCCCCAATGGTTATTTTTTGTTTTAAAATCTTATGATTTTTTGGGGGGAGATAGATTAAAGGTTTTTGAAAACTTTGCATTGGCAATACTGTAAAAGATTAACTCTGCAAAACTCGGCTTCATCTCACCAGACTTTATTTCTGAGCATCCAGAACTGTCTACAACATTTCACTGCAGCACATAGGGCTAAATTATACAGACAAGAAAAAAGCACAACCAGTCTTCCCTCCAGAGACTGTCTCAAAGTATCAACAGCAGCAAAATCATCAACTAGTTAGGGAACATCTCACAATTATAGCGTGCAAACTACTTCATGGTGATACAAACGCGAAGTTAAAATCAGAACCATCAGAAAAATTCCTACTTCAGCTTTAGCTTTACAATACTCAGACTTCTTTGAGCATCTTACCTATTGGATCTTTTCCAAGATGATCATGTAAACTTTGCGTGTCTGGGAGACATTAATCTGTAAAGTGGATTTTCTGTGACAGCACATAGTAAAATTCAAAAGATATCATTTTTCTTGAATCAAGCTGATCATATTTATTGAAAGTATAAATGGTGAAAACTAATATACTCTGTCTATATATTCCCCCCACCCACTAATAATTTTTCACTTATGGAATGACAGGAACAAAAGAGACAAATATTTCTGAATATAAACTTCGTAGGCTTGATTATTTACTGTTTTGCTTTGATTACCAGAATAATGCCCAAGTAATAATGCAGCCCAGATTCTGCAGTTGGCATTGTTCAGACTACCGGGATTAAAGAAGTAGGCAAGCAGAATTTAAATGGACTAAACAAGTTGATGCAGTTTTTGTACAGTAGAATAAAATGAATGCTAAAGAGACGTATTTCCCACTTATAGGCTGCTTTTTCCTCAGTGTGACTGTAATAACCGGTAGGCTATAACTGCTTTATTAGGCTCTAGAGACAGTACTGGTCTTGCATAATTATATAAGAATAGTGAGAGAACTGCTTAGAGAGGTGCCTATTCCTTCAATCACTTCCCCCAAAAGCACAGCCAACCTTATCCATTTTCACTTCTTTCCCTCTCATCATTTTTATATTTAATAAAAGAAAAAGATATACTTCATTGCTACTGCTCCCAGTCTCAGGACTGTGCATTATGAGATGGCACAATGTGCAAAGGCAAGACGTGTGTGTCCCAGGACCAGGTCTTTCTGGGGACGAGGTTTAACTTGGGAGGCCTAATTGCATTCACCTTTGAGACAAAGATGCCGAGAAAGCTAGTCTCAGAGTAGGTCACAGGAAGCGTTTGACAGGGCAGCCCTCACAAAGGCTGTAAAAACATCAAAAGCAGTTCGTAAACTTATGAATTTGCATTAGTGATGGTTCCTGCTGTCAGTGTCATTCATGAATATCCCTTATCTACCTGAATAGAGTCTAAACTAGGCATTTGCTTTACAGCCTAAACCCCCCAAAAGGGTAGTTTGGTTTAACTGTGGTTCCATACCCATTAACTTTAATTTGATGTATGCTAATCAGGAAGCTATATATACACATGTAAGATTTTCTTGATGAACTGTGTTTGGCTCTCCTACTCGGCAGCCCTCTCAAACACCTTACATGACTTACTCAGAGACTAAACTTCTCAGCAGCTTATGCCTCCTAATTCTGCAGTCTTAATTGCATATTCCATCAAGACTTTCAAGGTCATCTCTGTACCACAGCATTGGCCCTGGAGTGACTCAAGTCTTGCATTCACACTTTCCCTTGCCTTCTCACAATCCAAAGCCCGAGTCTGAGAGCAATAGCAATACAGTACAAAATTTCTTTAAAAAAATAAAAAAACAAAAAACACAATAGAAAGCTGGTGTTGAGAATATCTATTGATAAAAGGTAAAATCTCCAGTGGCATGCGTAATTACAGTATGTAACTTATTATTTTGTTTTGGGTTTACTGTGGACTTTTCTCTAGAAGCCTGCTGCCTGCAAAGCCAGCTGCCATTTTGCCAAGTAGAGTTGCTGAAGCGTGTTATTAAGGAGACACACACTTCGTTTTCTCCTAGAGATTTTTTTTTTGTATTCCTTCTCACTTTGTTGTTTTCCTTATTCTAGAATGAAGGTCACTGCTTATCTGCATGGAAAAGAGTAACTCTGATTCTTGGATTTGCCAGGAACACACAGATTTGAGAGGGGAAACTGAGGGCCTGTACGAAGATGACATTTTACAACATTAATTGCTAGTGGCTGCAAAAGGATTAGTAGCAGAAAAGGCTTCTAGCCTTTAAAATAAAACTGGCTTCCTGTCATAATGTATAGGAGCTGCTGGAGAGAGAGAGAGAGAAGCTGTGTAACTGTTGAAGAATATTTTGTGCAAATGCTACTGTATACTGATTCTAGGAAGATTCTGCCTCCATTCATTTGGAATGAGATTTGGAACTATTTCTGGAAATTCAACAGACCCAAGGAGAATTCCTTCCTTTTTCCTCAACATATTTATAAGCATTGAGGACATTTTTAAATAAAATGGTTTCTGCTTAACTGGTTTTCATGAACAAATATATGCAGACACAGCTACCAACACAAAAATAAAAAACAAAACACAGACAAGTAGTAGTAAAGTAGTGAGTGCCTATATTTTAAAGAAATAAAGATTAGCTGCTTGACAGCACAAAACTTACTTTCAAAGGGACACCACCCCATCATATTTTATTGTGGTGCAATGTTATACGTTTGGTTTACAGTGTATAATACTTTGTACAGCTAGTACTGTACTGTAATGCTTGAAAACATTTTCTGATATCAGTGATTCTGAAGAGTTCTGCATTGGAAACGTATCACAGGACATTTAGGCACCACCTAATGGACAGACATAGTGAGTCAGAAAAATAACCCAAGAAACCACAGAACAGCCAGAAACCTTGGCTGAACTAAAATAGAGAGAGTACTTTGTTCTCTGGTGTGCACTAAAGTTGTTTTTATTGAATGGGCTGCCAACTTGATGCACAGTTGTCTGAAGGAGCTCCAGCCGTTAGTGCAGCTCCATGTGCACTAGGTAAACAGCACACAGTAATGCTCACCCGCATTAGGAAGGCTCAAACTAGCAGTCCAGGGTCAGGTGCATTACAGCAAATTCATCTTGGGGACACATTGATCAGATTCAAAGCCTGCTGAAATCAGAAGAAAGACTTCTACTGACTCCAATGAGGTGTGGATCAGACTTATTGTGATTCGAACACTGGACTGGATTTGGTAAGTGAGGGGATGCAGCATCAGAACAGTACAATACAATTTGTGTAGGCAAGGCTAAACAATGTACATTTACCTAGTTATAGCTTTCACTTTAAAAAGGAGCATGCACAGTTTGTACCAAAATACCCAGTGAAAGGTGCATTAAGAACACTTAGAAATATTAAAACACAAACACCTAAGTTGGATAAAAGGATATTTAAGTAGAATAGACAGCACTAACTTTAGCTAACTCCACTCACCTCAGTACAGAGGACTCCATTTGAAAACTGAAATATATTGTAACTCATCACCCAAGTTAAGTGCACCAGTCCCCATCAGACTGCTACTTGACTGCCTCTAGAAACAGAGGACAGAATCTGTGCATCATCCAAGTGTTCTAATAAATCAAGATTAGATCTGCATCTGGTCTTCATTTTGCAGGGTTTGCGGGCCTAGCGTGGTCATTCCTGACGGTCATCTGCGCTAATTGTTGCCCATCAATAGCTAATGTCCTGTCACTCATACCAATAATTAACTTCTTAGCTCAAAGCCACGTTGATAACTGTAGCAACATAGATTATGATGATTTGAGAGAAATGCCAGGGAAAGAAACATTGACCTCAGAAAGTTATTTGTCCCTGATGGGTCTTTGTATTCAGTAATCATTAGTGGAGTGTTCAGGGTGATTGGTTGTCGTCTCCCGCACCTTATCTGTTCTCGTCAACCTTTTGGAAAACCTTTTATTACGTATATAAAATGTGGTTCCATTTCAACCTTCACTGCTTTCCCTCAACACAGAGGAAGGCTTGTCATTTTAAAATGCAGCACTTCAGTCCAGTAGCTGTGTCTGATAAGAACTGATAAGAGCTTTTTGTTTATTGCTTGTCCAGAGTGGCTCTAATCCAGTTGCTACTTCTGCAACCCTAGGAAAGACCCTGAATGTGTATTTGTAAGAATTCTGTCCTGCCACTATCTGCATGGAGAACAAATTCTTGCTGATAGATAGAATTCATGTGGGAAGATAACACATAAGAGGTGCAAACACAGCCTAAGTAAATTCGGTTTTCAGTTGGTCTGAATATTCATGCAGTGTTTCGAAGGTTTTTGATCAGGTCTAGTGATTAATATTTGACATGAATCTTCGTCACATTAAAACAGTAAATTTAAATTCTGCTCTTATATAAGTGTACACACGTTTATACGAGGGGAGAATTTGCCTAATTTCTGCTGTCCGGTAAATCAGTGTAAATGGACTAACTCCACTGACGTTGATGAAATAACTCTGGAGAGTCTGAGAGCAAAATTTGCCCTTAGTTTTTGATTGTAAGGCACCACATAGCATTTGGATCAGTAATAGAGACCAGCATAATCTGAAAGCCTGAGCACAGGACCAGAAATTCCTGAATTCCAATCTTGGTTCTGACTCCCAATGGGCAAATCATTTAGGTCCCAACTTTTAAAAATAGCCACTGATTAAAAAGTGCTGAACATTCATATCACCAGTTAAAGTAAATTGAGAACTGTGAAGATTAATTATTTAGTAATTAATCTGCAAAGGGCTTTGAACATGAAAAGTATTCTATAAATGCAGAGGTTATTTGATGTGTAGCGATTCACTAACAGATTTGGATAAAATGTAAACCAGCTTGAATATTCAGCTAAATGTTGCACTGAGCTTGATTTTCAAAAATGTAAAGTTTATTTAATTTTAAAAGAAAAAGTTATTTTGGTATCTCTACAATTCCAGCCCAGACAATGGGTGATGTGATGCTGGCTGACCAGATCATGCTAGAATGTATTTATGTCAGTCCAGAGCCACAAGCCAGTTTACTTGCTATTAGGTTAGATCAAAGTAGCCGTCAAATGTACAAGAGTATTGGGTGTTTAAACTTCATGAAAACTAAAGGATGGTTACTTGTATTGTTCTCACTTATCTGTATAATGCAATAGCAAACATTTACATTGTGTATTCTCCTGTAATCAAATTACCCATCAAAGAAATCTTATGAAATGCTAATGAAGGACTTAAGGACTTTAACAGAAAATGCTAATTTCAAAGCAAGTGACCATTATGTATATGGTCAGAGGTCAAAAGTCTAAGTGCCTTCCTCACCCATCATCAAAGTAAAAACCCACATGGATAAAGAGATTCTCAGCTTGTCTTCTGTGAGAAGATATAAATATGAATTCAAAGAAAGGTCCCTCATCTCTGGACTGTTTGGATTCTAATAGGGCATAAAAACTGACAGAGTAGATGGAGATACCCAGAGTTATTTTGGATAGCCCTCAAAGACTTTTGTGAAACGGACAGTTTATTATATCACTGCCAACACTTGGAGTTACAAACGGTGATTTATCTGTTAATATATTTTATCTTCCTTAATCTCTCAATAACTAATTTATCTTTCTTAGCTCATAAACCTATAGTTAACTACAGAATTGGCTTCCAGCATTGTCTTTGGTGTAAGATCTGAAGTACCAGTTGATCTGGGGTAAGTGGCTAGTCCTTTGGGACTGGGAGCAGCCTGATGTGGTGTGTTTTTTGGTTTTATGTGACCATTATCACTAAATCCCGTTTGTCTGGATGGCAAGATAGGCTGGAGAGCCTAAGGGTACACGGTAAGACTGGTATAGTGATCCAGGAGTTCAAATTTATTACTGGCTTGGTGAAATCTAATTATAGAGCAGGGGTTGGCAATCTTTCAGAAGCGGTGTGCTGAGTCTTCATTTATTCACTCCAATTTAAGGTTTCACGTGTCAGTAATACATTTTAACGTTTTTAGAAGGTCTCTTTCTATAAGACTATAATATAAAACTAAACTATTGTTGTATGTAAAATAAATAAGGTTTTTAAAATGTTTAAGAAGCTTCATTTAGGATTAAATTAAAATGCAAAGCCCTCCGGACCGGTGACCAGGACCCAGGAAGTGTGAGTGCCACTGAAAATCAGCTTGCGTGCTACGTTCGGCACGCCTGCCATAGGTTGCCTACCCCTGTTTTAGAGCATACCACCAGTTTGGAGTGTCAGCCCTTGTTTTCTGACAGTCTACCCTGAGGTAGGCACTCACAGTTGTGAGCCAATCCCGATAGCGTGACAGGTGGAAATACAGAAAAACTGAAAAAGTCTGTTTTTGCATTATTTTCAATCAAATGAAAATCAAGAAGTACTAGAAATAATGGAGTGTCTGCCTTAATGAGATTGCCTATCTGAATTCAAGACCAAACCAGTGTGGATAAATCTGGAAATGCTGTGAAGTTTGGCTGATTATCCATAATGACATGAAAGAAATATGTAGTGGTTTCATCACCATTAAAAAATAATGAAGCTGTGAAGAGACTATCAGGTGTGGATCTCTCCCCCAGGGCCGGCTCTAACTTTTTTGCCGCCCCACGCAAAAAAGAAGAGTGCCGCCCCCCCCCCAGCGAGCGCCACGCCGCGCCGCCGTACCCCCCCAGTGCCGCCGAAATCCCCGCCCCCCCAGCACCACGCCGCCTGGATCCCAGCCCCCCAGAACGCTACGCCGCCCGAAGCCACCCCCCCTCCGAGCACTGCGCCAACCCCCGCCCCTCCTTCGAGCGCCAGCCCCTGCCCCCCAGTGCTGCGCCGCACCAGCCCCCACCCCCCCAATGCCGCGCCAACTCCCGCCCCTCCTCCGAGCGCCAGCCCCCCCGAGCACCGCGCCAGCCCCTGCCCATGCCGTGCCGCGCCAGCCCCCGCCGCCCCCAGCGCCGCGCCACGCCAACCCCCGCCCCTCCTCCGAGCACCAGCCCCCCCGAGCGCCGCACCAGCCCCCGCCCCTCCTCTGAGCGCCAGCCCCCGCTCCCCCAGCGCCGCGCCGCGTCACCCCCGCCCCTCCTCCGAGCGCCAGCCCCCGCCCCCCCAACGCCGTGCCGCGCCAACCCCCGCCCCTCCTCCGAGCACCAGCCCCCCCGAGCGCCGTGCCAGCCCCCGCCCCTCCTCTGAGCGCCAGCCCCCGCCCTCCCAGCGCCGCGCCGCGTCACCCCCGCCCCTCCTCCGAGCGCCAGCCCCCACCCCCCCAACGCCATGCCGCACCAACCCCCGCCCCTCCTCCGAGCACCAGGCCCCCGAGCGCTGCGCCAGCCCCCACCAACGCTGTGCCGCACCAGCCCCCGCCCCTCCTCTGAGCGCCAGCCCCCGCCCCCCCAGCGCCGCGCCGCGTCACCCCCGCCCCTCCTCCGAGCGCCAGCCCCCGCCCCTCCTCCGAGCGCCAGCCCCCCCAGCGCTGCGCCAACCCCCGCCCCTCCTCCGAGCACCAGCCCCCCCAGCGCTGCGCCAACCCCCGCCCCTCCTCCGAGCGCCAGCCCCCGCCCCCCCCAGCGCCGCGCCAACCCCCGCCCCTCCTCCGAGCGCCAGCCCCCGCCCCCCCCAGCGCCACGCCAACACCCGCCCCTCCTCCGAGCGCCAGCCCCCGCCCCCCAGCGCCGCGCCAACATCCGCCCCTCCTCCGAGCGCCAGCCCCCGCCCCCCAGCGCCGCGCCAACACCCGCCCCTCTTCCGAGCGCCAGCCCCCGCCCCCCCAGCACCGTGCCGCACCAGCCCCCACCCCTCCTCCGAGCGCCAGCCCCCGCTCCCCCAGCGCCGCGCCAGCCCCCGCCCTGGCCCAAGGTGCCGCCCCAAGCACATGCTTGGTCGGCTGGTGCCTGGAGCCAGCCCTGCTCTCCCCCCTCCCATTAACTCTTTGATACGTACAATACTTTGCGTACATTACTGAAAACTCCTCAACATGTTAAAACAAAGGATTGGGTTTTTTTGAGGGAGTGGGGATAGGGGCAAAGGCTGATTCTGCAAGTGGATCCATGTTCTGGTGCAAAAATTCAATGGGATATTCAGGGGCACAAAGGTCTGTCCATATAGATAGGGCCCTGCATGAATACAAAATTTGTATCTGCATCCATCCGCGATCTGCAAAAATAGTACGCGGATGCGGATATCTGTGGATATCCACAAATTTGCAGGGCTGTACATACAGAACCAATTGTAGGATTGGGGCTTTACTTTCCTATTTATGCTTTTTACTTTTTGCATTTCTCTCAGTTGAGAATAGTCTAGCCAGTTTCTAGTTAATTTCACTTTCCATTTCCCCTGCACTATTCAAATTGATGGAATGTGTGGGTTGTAAACACTGCAATGAAGTATTAAATTTTAAGATATACTGCAGAATATTCATAGAAAGCACATTTTGAATTAATAATTGTCAGTATTCAGACCAGAAACCTGATCCTCAAAGTTACTCTTCTTCAATTTAGGGCATGGCCAACCCCAAACATTGAAAAATCATTAGTCAAGTCCCCCACAAAAATCATGAAATTGTCTTAAAATCATGAGATGTTTAAAAATAGAGTTATTTTATGTGCCCTGTGTTTTTTGAGTCTTAAGGTTCACATTTCAAGTTTCTCCAAAACCATAAGGGTGAGAAACTTTTAAAACAATGAAAGTTGAGACTCTTACATAATCACACATCACCCCAGGAGCTGGGATTTTAAGAAAAAAGCCAAATACTGTGAGAGTTGGCAACACTGCATCGACTCTATGTATATAGTATGAATGTGAAATACTCATGATGAACTTCTCACAAATAAATTCTACACACAGGAATTAGTCAGTCACCAAATAATGCAGAAAAATGACTAAATTCAAAATAGTGATCTGTTCATGAACAGAAAATAGGTAAACTTCAGATACTTTCTTGCTACAAATTATTCACAGAGCTGCGAATAGATTCACAGTGCAAACTTGCCAAGAGTTTTCCGGTCTGTGCCTGTGTTTTAAAATGCTGTTGAGCTACTGGTAAAGAAATATATCTAATTCCCTCATGACTTGAGAATTATTGCAGACTCTCTCTCACTAGTGGGATCAGTATATCTAAATCTGAGCCATAATCTATCATCCATATAAGTATATATTACATAATAGTTTATTTTAAATATGACACTTATTCCACACAGTGACGTACGGCCTCCTAGCTCAGCCAGAACAAACGCTGGAGAAGGCAGATGATTACAAAATACCCCCAACTCAGTATTCCAGATTAAATCTCATATTATCCTTGCCTCAATGCAACATTTTATCTCTAGTTACTTTTCAGCCAATGTAGTCTGTATTTTGTGCTAGAAAAATAAGAACGCACGTATGACTGCCCAGAAAAGAGAGATCAAGAAAGAAAGAAGGGCAGGGGCACAGAAACAAAAAAGGAGAATGAGGGACCCAGAGTTAAGTGCCCTGGGCACCCACCTTACCCTTCCTCCCTTTACCCGACACAGTAAGAACAAGAATGGGAAGCCTAGAGCCCCCATCTTCCCCCCCTTATATCCTGTTGGTGACACAACTATTATATTATTAAACCAAACGTGTTCTCTAAATCTTGGCTCCACCTCCTCCCAAACGCCTGAGAAAAAGAAGGGAATTTACAATAAACCCAAAACGGTAAGTTTCAGAGGCAACAACCCTTCAGAGTGACCAAACCAAAACAAGAGGTTTCCATCTTGAGCATCCTCCTCTGATTGCAACTGTATCAGTGTTGTCCAGGGAGTGAGATGACCCCTTATACAAATCAGTCCCAATTAAAACCATCACCTCCAACTCCACCCCAAGACCTACTGATAGCCAGTACAAATCACAGGGCAATGGTGTCATACGCTCAGGATCTAATAAAACTTCCATATGGCAAACTCATGGCCAGGTCACCTCAATTGTTCCTCAATCTAGTCCTTCCAATTTAGAGAGGCTCTGAAATGCACTAGATACCTTTGGCTTGCAAATATCCTAGCACACAAGAGATTTGAAGTGGCCCAGGAGACACTACTTCAGCAGCTGGGATTGTGCTCTGGGTTAAGAGAGATAAAAGTATGAAGCCTTTTGGAGGCAAAAAATCCTAGAATGCGTTGTGCCAGGATACAATACTTATCGATGCCTTTTAAGCAGTCTGTGTTTGTACAATGGATCACTGCTGCACTCAGGGAAAGAAGGACCAAGCAGAGCCACAGAAATAAAGGGTTAGTGCAAAGGAGCCCCAGATTTATTATGCCAATTCTTTGCATTCTAATATGCTTAAAGACATAAAGTTCCACCCTGTATTAAATAAGGAGGGAAAATCCAAAACTCTCTCTTACCTGTGGGAAGTAGCTCCTCTATTAGGGAACTGCTTCCAATATGAAGGATCTTTAGTCTCACTAGAGAGCAAGCCAAGGTCTAGTTAGAGCTAAGAGAAGCCATCTTGAATCATGTGAGTGCTCTGGGAGCACTCCTGATTTATAGCCTCACACGGCCCCACACAGTGGTAGAAATGCAGTTCTGCAGTCTCATGTATGCAACTGCCTCAGCTAGGACAATCTTCCAACTACAGCTGTGCCACTGTAGTGCTTCTGGTGAAGATGTTCTAACCCAACAGGAGAGAGCTCTCACATCAGTTCAATTAGTCCAGTGGTTCTCAAACTAGGGCCGCTGCTGGTTCAGGGAAAGCCCTTGGCGGGCTGAGCCGATTTGTTTACCTGCCGCATCCGCAGGTTCAGCCGATCGCGGCTCCCACTGGCTGCGGTTCACCGCTCCAGGCCAATGGGGGCTGCAGGAAGCGGCGTGGGCTGAGGGATGTGCTGGCCGCCCTTCATGCAGTCTCCATTGGCCTGGAGTGGCAAACCGTGGCCAGTGGGAGCCGCAATTGGCCAAACCCGCGGACGCGGCAGTTAAACAAAACTGGCCTGGCCCGCCAGAGGCTTTCCCTGAATAAGTAGCAGCCCTAGTTTGAGAACCACTGAATTACTCCATCTCCCATGAGAGGTAGTAGCTATGTCAGCAGGAGAAGCTCTTTCACTGACATAGGGCTGTCTAAATCAGCACTTAGGTCAGTATAATGTACGTTGTTCAGGGGTGTGGATTATTCACACCCCTGAGCGACACAGATTATACCAAAGTAAGTTCTAGTGTAAACAAGGTCTCAGTAATTCTTTTGCCTTCCTCACAGCAATCTCTCCACACTCTTCCGTTCCTGATTAATTGCTCCAGGTTTTGTTTTGCTTTTGTCGGTTTGTCTTGTCTCTCTCAGATTATGGCCTCTTCCAAAAAAGGAACTGTGTCTGTTTATGTTTGTAAAATGTGGTGTAAAGGATTTTGAATAATTATATCCTCGTAGTTCAGATGCAATAACTAGAGCAGCCAGCTCTTCGTCAGGCTGCTCAACCATCGTCAACGTGCCAGGAACCCTTATTTACTTACCCTGGCTCAGCCCTAGCCAGCCCTCATACAGTTCTAACAAGCACCAGAGAACACAAATCAAATGTACATTTTTAATGCAGAGACACTATCTTCCCTTGGTTTATTGGTGTATTGGCTTCATTTGCAATCTCTCTCCTCTGGACTGGCACACAGAAGACATAGGGCTAGATTCATAAAGGGTTTCAGGCATCTAATCTAACTGTCACGTTAGGTGCCCAAGCCCAAAATTTAGACCCTTAAAAATGCACTCAGCTGCCACCTAATCCTGTAGGCACCAACATTTCTGGTAGCGGGAAAATGAAAAGCTGCCTAAGTCCTGACACCACCAAGCTGCTCAGCACCTAGTCCCCAAACTATGCATTCCCCATGTCTACCTTGCCTGCGAGGTTCAATCCAGTAGGCATGTTCTTAGATGGCCTCAGAGCACACTTACAGGTTCCCCCCTCTCCCCCCACAAAAAAACAGCAGAGGAGGAGGTGGTGCCACCAATACTACTCCCTTATACCCCACAAGGGGGGTAACCCAGGTTCTAATCACCGCTCTGCCTGGTTCAGAGCAGGGACTTGAATCCAGGTCTCCCACCTCTGAGGTGATTGCCCTAACTTCTAAACTAGATGGCAATAGCCAGTATCTCTCTTGTTGATGCTGTTCCACTTTGAATCAAAAAATAATATTAATTGGGTCAGAGACAGTTAATGAGGGGTGTGTGATAGTCAGGTTCCAGTTGCTGCTCTGATGAATATATATTTATTTATCTATAAGCACTGGAACAACTTCAACAGGAGAGAGGCCTGGTCCCCACTAACCCCCCACTTCGGACTAAGGTACGCAAATTCAGCTACGTTAATAACTCCTCTCGCCGAGCTGGAGTACCGGTGTCGACGGCGAGCACTTCCGGGATGGATCCGGGGTCTAAACCAGACGCGATAAATCGATCCCAGAACATCGATTGCCTGCCGTATTTGGGGTGGGGAAACCTCTTCCTTCTTCTTTTTTGTGGGGATCACAAGCAGAGGGAGGTGCCTAACTCCCTACAGTTTGGGCCGCACCATCTCATTGTTTCCTATTGGCTGGCTTAGGCATCTCCTTGCTCAGCTTGCTGCCTTCTGTGAATTCCATTCTTAGGTGCCTTACTCTCCCCATGCATTGTACGGAGCCTGGGTGGCAGGAACCTAACTCAGGGCTGTGGATTCCACTGGGTAGCCCGTCACCCAAAGTTAGGCATTGCAACATGAGACTAAGGGCTTGTGTACAAGAACAATTGGACCATGGCAAAGACTGTGTTGTCAGGAACCAAGACCTGCAGCTCAGCCTGGGACTAGCTAGCTCAAACTCCAGGCAGACTAATGAACACTGGTGAGCTACAGCAGAACCGGCTGACTGGCCAATCCACCTGACTGGCTGAGGGGAACCAACCAGCATGCTCTTAAGCATTGAATCTGCTGCTGGGCTTATGCCTAAAGCTGCACTTGCTCCTGTGACTGCCTCGTTCCCAGTCTGCTCTAGCCCTGCTCCATGGCCTGGTTCTTGACTCTGGCTCTGACTTTTGGTTCCTGAATGTGGCTCTAATCATTAGGCTCCAACTCCTGGTTCCTGACTGCCACAGTTCTGACCACTAGGCATGCCCATTTGTGGCAGAAGTGAATCTAACCTGCAATAAACTACCATGGTCTACCTGTCTGTGTGCACCCTGCTGATGCATGTTAACAGTTTGTTAATGGGCTTTGAAGTAGTCATGTTTCAAAGATGACTCTAGAGCAGTGTTTCCCAAACTTGGGATGCCGCTTGTGTAGGGAAAGCCCCTGGTGGGCCGGGCCAGTTTGTTTACCTGCTGTGTCCGCAGGTCCAGACAATCATAGCTCCCACTGGCTGCGGTTCGCTACTCCAGGCCAATGGGAACTGCTGGAAGTGGCGCAGGCCGAGGGACTTACTGGCCGCCACTTCCAGCAGCTCCCATTGGCCTGGAGCAGTGAACCGCGGCCAGTGGGAGCCGCGATCGCCCAGACCTGTGGATGGGGCTGTAAACAAACCGGCCCGGCCAGCCAGGGGCTTTCCCTACACAAGCGGCGTCCCAAGTTTGGGAAACACTGCTCTAGAACAAAGTGTTCTACCAAACCGTTAAGGCACGTCATCGGCGTGTACATAGACAGTTAGACCATGGAAGGTTAGTGCAGGGAAGAGTGACTGCCCAGCTTGCTGTTGTCTAATTGGGTGTGTAGACAACCCCCAAGTCCCCTTTGAGGATCTAGCCCGTACTCTATAATGTGAAAGTGCTCATACTTTTTCATACTCAGGCAAAAGCATGCACAGTACATTTTGTAGTGTGTGTATATGCAAGCAAAGCCAGACAGGACTCCCACCTCCAACAAACAGTGTAACGAAACTCAAGCTCCTTTTCCCAAGCTGTCTGGCAGTGGAGAGAGAGGCGACCCTCCAGGATATTGTTATTGTATGTACAGTTAGAGGCATTAAATGCTGAAAGCAAATACTACCCATATAACTAATAGGTTTTACAGTATTCTCTTAACAAATCTCTTCTGTTACCAAATCTCCCTCTAATTACCAAACAATGTATAACCCTAATTACTTCTCTTTTGCTGCTGTTTTTATTTATAATTTAGAAAGAAATAGATAAAACTAGTCAGGCAGCTGGAATGCAGTTTTCCTGTTACCATGGGCAACAAGACTCCATCTATCTAATGGGTTGTTTTGTTACAAAAAGAAAAAAATCTCTTGTAGATCTGTACAGTATCTGCCCTCCCCCATCACTTATCTTCTGACCATGAAAGAAGAAGACTCTGAGAATGGGGAATCTCAGGGCTGTTACAAGAAAGGATTATTCAATATGTATTCCCTCCAATTCTTGGCATCATCCCTTTTCCCAAAAATGGACGCCTGTATTCTTCTTCTTGTATTTTAGCACCTTTCCCCACCACAGTGAATTGTCACAGACTGTTTAAATGGCTGGTATATTTTCCAATTATACTGTTTCTCCAAGAGAGACTGTAACGGGAGCAGAGGATGGCATAATATTAATCCCTTTGCATTACACGCATTTGAACAAGAACAGAAAAACATATAACACCTTCCAATTGTCTCGATAATGTGAAGGGTAGAATGAGGCTAAAAATAGCGTGAAATGTCTCATGACAGCTTGAGGAGTAGAATGGAAATGGAAAATTATGCATTATACTTCATGCCCCTCTCCAAGGCCAACACACACATTTTTGTGAGGAGGAGATATAGACATGAAGGATCAATTGAAAACTCATTTGCACTTACTTTCTGTTCCTCTGATTGTGCACTAGTGTGGGCTACCAGTAAAATCCACATGTGACGTTACACTCCATATTCTTGATGGAAATATGTTTATGATATGGATATCACATAACTGAGATGTACTTTAGGCAAGATGGCTCATGTAAGGTATCACTGGAAAGTTATGATTTTCTGAATGTGTTTATCCAATTTGTATGCATGTATCATTTTGGTATCTGAAGCTGGGAATATTGACCAAGTCTCTGTATTTAAAATGTGCTACGTTGGATGAAGCCAAACAATGTTAGTGGATTATTGAAGAAATGCACAAAGCATAAGGATTACCCTGTGTGCAATAGAAACCTCTCAGAGATAGCTCTACACAATGGGAACTGTTTGACCCTGGTCACAGCAAAAAAGCTTTCCAGCAAGTGAGGGGAAGATATAAAAGAGGGACAATGACAACATGAGGGGAACCTCACTCTCCCTACAACACACACCTGAAATCACCTGTGGAACAAAGACTGAACTGTGGGAAGTGATGGTCCCTGGCTGGAAGGATTTTTAGCCTGTGTAAGAAAATCTGGGAAAACCAAGGCAACTTATGCCTTAAGAATCTGCCAGCCGGTTTATCATTCAGGGTGAGAATTTGCTAATTTGTATCCTACCTATCTAGTGTGTTACGCTCAGTTTGCTGCTTTTGTTTATTTACTAAGGTAATCTGCTTTATTCTGTTTGCTATCCCTTTAACCACTTAAAATCTACTTTTTGTAGTTAATAAACTTATTTTGTTTATTATTAAACCCAGTTTATGTAATTTCTAACGGGGGAGGAGGGGAAGAAGTCTTGCACATCTCAATTTACATTGAGGAATTTTTATGAGCTTGTCCTGTGCAGATTTTTCTGTACAGTGCAAGACAGTATTATTTTGGGTTTATCTCTCAAAAGGGATGTGCACATGAGTGTTGGGGGAGTCCTCTCACACAGAGCTGACTTCAGTGGCCCTACCTGTGTGTGTGTGTGTGAACTGCAAGAGGCTGGAGAGCCTAATTCAGCAAAGCAGGGAGAGGAAACCCAGACTGGTCGAGCAGGAGAGGCTCAGTGAAATCCCAGTATATCAGGTGGCATTCCAGAAGGGGGGGGGGTCCCACCCGGAGGTCCCACCCATCACACCCGCTAATAATAATTGCGTTTCTTTTCTCTTTACTTCTGTAATAAAAAGCACGTCAACAGCCATGCAAGTCTGAATGCCATCACATTCTCCACCAGGGATGATGAAGGTAGGGCTCTTACAAAGTCTTGGGGTATGCCTACACTGGAGCCGGAGGGATAGTTTCCAGCTTAGGGAGACATACCTGCACTAGCTCTAATTAGGCGAACACACTAAAAATAAAAGTGTAGCTGTGGCAGAATGAGTGGTGGGGAGGAGCTAGTTGCCCCAGATATAATCCCGTCCAAGTCCCTAGGTACATACTTGCACAGGAATGTCTATTCAAGCTGGAAATTACACCTCCGGATTTAGAGTAGACGTACCCAAAGAGAAAGTTTGTAGTGAACATATTTTTAATGATTTTGATGTGTTGAAGCTGAGACCAGTATTTGAGAGTGGGCACTCACTCACGCAAGGTCTTGCAAGCTACACTAACTAATCATAAACTCAATCCACAACATTCCAATTGATTTTATGAGGTAAACAGAGTTTAAAGTTTGCAGAGGTTTGAATTCAGGGTTGCGGTTCACCCCCGTTACAGAGGTTTGAAAAATTTGAATCTGGGTTTGGGTTCAGGCTTCTAACACCCCAAAAGTATGGAATATGTGGAACTTGTCTCTAATAGTGACTAGTGGGGAGTTTTGATTCTGTAATTTCTTACTTGTCTGATTCTTTTTGTTCATGACAGAGCAAGGAGTCATGGGGTTTCCCACCAGCACTTTTAGGCCCTGATTCAGGAAAGCACTAAGCAGTGCTTGAGTCCCATTGACTTCAAAGTTGAACATATGCTTAAGTGCTTTCCTGAAATATGACTCTAATAATCTCACAAGCTACCTAGAAAAATGGAACATTAATAATTTTCTCTCTTCATTTTCTCAGTCCTACATTTATTGATATTATTATCTTGTAATTCTGTAATACCTACTGCTTTATGTCCTTAAAGTGCTTTACAAATATTAATTAAGCCTGTGAAGAAGGAAGGTGCTACTAATTATTTGTATTGAAAAGCATGTAGGAGTCCCAATCATGAATCTGGGCCCTTGTGCTAGGCACTGTATAAACACATAAGAAAAAAAGAACCTGATTTCAATCTAAAATTAGGAAGATATACCTATTTTCAAATGCAAAACTGAAGCATAAAAAGTTAGGTGATTTGTTCATTTTCAGAAGATGAATCAGAAAGAGATACCAATAGAACCCAAGATATACTTAGGACAAACAGTTTTAAGTCAGAAGAACCAGACAAATGGTACTCAAGAGTCCTAAAAGAGTTGGCTGAGGAAATCTCTGGCCTTTGATGTGAATTTTTAATAAATCTTGCCATACCAGGAAAATTCCAGAAGATTAATGCTAATGTTGTGTGCCAATATTCAAAGGGCAATTAGTATGACCTGGGTAACTATATGCCAGTTAGCCTATAATCCTCAGCAAAATAACGGAAAAGCTGATATGGGATGCAACTAATAAAGAATTAAAGTATAGAAATATAATTAATGGCAGTCAACGTGGTTTTGTGGAAAACAGATCTTTTCAAACAAACCTGATTTCATTCTTTGATGAGATTACAATTGTGGTTGATGAAGGTAATTGCATAGATGTAGTACACTGAGGCTATGTCTGCACTGCACTTTTGTCATTAAAACTTTTGTCGGTAAGGAGTTTGAGGAAAAACACACCCCTGACCAACAAAAAAGTTTTAATGACAAAAAGCACTAGTGTGGATAGTACTTTGCCAGTGGGAGATGCTCTCCCGCCAACAAAGCTACTGCCCCTCCCTATGCTTCTGAAAGGTATGCAGTGTAGACACAGCCTTAGATACTGGAATCTATCTAAAATCTAATACTTTTCCATTTAAAAGGAGGGGAACGGTTCAAGCACAGACAAAAGATTCCCGGCTGGTGCCAAAGCTATAAAGGGGGTGGAGAAGGACAAAGGAAGCTGCCAGTCATGAGAAAACCCCTGCTTTTCACCTGAGATATCTGCGGGAACTAACAAGCACTGTATCAGGAGAAAAGATTGGTCCCAGTCTAGGAAGGAGTCTAGTCTGTGAAAGGAGATTACTGGAACATCTCTGAGGGTGAGAGATTACCTGTAATCAGTTTCTTAATGATTAGGCTTAGGCTTGCGTGTTTTTGCTTTATTTTGCTTGGTCACTTACTTTGTTCTGTCTGTTATTACTTGAAACGACTTAAATCCCTCTTTTTATACTTAATAAAATCACTTTTGTTTATTAATAAACCCAGAGTAAGTGATTAATACCTGGGGGAGCAAACAGCTGTGCATATCTCTCTACCAGTGTTATAGAAGGTGGACAACTTATGAATTTACCATGTATAAGCTTTATACAGAGTAAAACAGATTTATTTGGGGTTTGGATCCCATTGGGAACTGGGTGTCTTGGTGCTGGAAACAGGCAACCTGCTGAGCTGTTTCTAGTTAAGTCTGCAGCTTTGGGGGCATGGACCAGACCCTGGGTCTGTGTTGCAGCAGGCCAGCGTGTCTGGCTCAACAAGACAGGGTTCTGGAAGTCCCAAGCTGGCAGGGAAAACGGACTCAGAGGTAATTTCAGCACATCAGGTGAAAGTCCCAAGGGGGTCTCTGTGACTGAACCCGTCACACACACCCACAGTGGACTGATGAGGGGCGCCCCAGCTCGACCAGCAAGGCCCCGCCCATCACAAGGTGTTTTTATTCTTTTGGTGAATATATTGTATCTGACAACCATTTAAAAAGAAGTAAAGGAGAAGATATATCAATATTTGTTTTGATTCTTCATTGGATTTTATTATTTGCATTCTTCTTCTGTATACAGGATAATTTATTCTAGTGCTGATGTATTGCTGATATAGTTAACTTTTCTGAAAGGATGCCCATTTCCATTTCTTCTACCAACACGGCTCATTTGACAGGACTCCCTGATGTCTGTACGTGTTCTCATATCTTATTGAAGGCAGCCAGACATTCCATTTACTCCATCTTGTAGTCACGTGAATGACTTGCAGGTTATGCTTGGTGTATTCATAAATTGTTGCTGCTTCTCTAGGTAGAGTCAGTGATTGACTGGTTGCTACGGGAAATAGAGTGAAGGAAAGAATAGTAAATCAGAGAACTATTAAGATAAACTGAAGAGACAAACAAAAACCCATAAAGGAAAGCAAAGAAATTTTAAATTAAAATTTCATCCTGACATTAAATGAGAGTAAAACTCCTTTCTTCTCAAATTGAAATTCCCTTATTCACTCAGGCACCATGAAGATGACTGCCGTATAATAACAGATAATGAAGGCCACAGACTGAAGATTCTAGGATTTCTGTTTGTTTAACATTTGCAACATAAAAAAGCTCAGGTTTTGCCTGCTGAAACCAAAAGATGCTGAGACTATAAAGGATGGTGTACCTGGTGTTACACTGACACTATTACATGACAGCAGGTAAACAGCTCAAAACCAACCAGCTTAGCTGACCCCATCAAAAACAAAAGGAAGATTTAAATACTTGTGGTCCTCGAATTCTGGAGCAGTCTGCGGACCAGCCTGGTTTCCAGCACAAGTTACAGCAGCCCAAACTCTGCTGTTATTTATGCCTGGCACCCTTAGGCCCTTGAGGCGCTACTCCAGAAATTGGGAAGATCTGAAGTGCAGATACACCATAGCCCACATCTCCTTTTTTCCCTAGCCACAAATCCTAAATCAGTTTCATTTCTAGACCCTATCAGCTTGCCACCCATGATCCTCCCTGTGCAATGGGAATTCACAGGCAACAGTTAAGCTGGCTTTCCGGTAGTTTTTTAGAGAGCAGGGGCCGGAACAGGATTAACGATTAATTAAAAGATAGCACCATACTCATTTGCTAAATCTAAAAATGCAACAATTCACACACACAAATTAGCACCTGCCACTTATAAATATAAAAATACTTTGTGGTATTATAATTAGAACTATTTTTATATAATTAGCAAGGCTGAATGATCCGCAGTTTAGTGTGTGAAGTTACTATTTTTTGTCAACTTTTCAGTGCAGATGAAAGCAGCCAGGAAAGGACAAAAGTCTCCAGCAAAATCACTATGTGCAACCAAACCATTCCCACGGGAATATCACAGATTGTGACAAACTACTACTTTATGGCTTTCAAGTCACTTTCTCAGCACCTCAGTATTTTTTTTCTTTATAAAGCAGGGACAGGCACAGAGACCACAGTTCTTTAGGCTTCAACATGTGCAGGGCACTGCTGTTTAAAATACAGGGCTGCAAACATGGGAGTTCCATTAACAATGATACTGAAAGCTGTCTGCTGCCATTTTACAGGGTTCACAAATTGTTTCCCAGTGGATTTCTCCCTTTAGAACAGGAGTCTCAAACTCAATTTACCATAGGGCCAGTGCCAGTCCTCAAATCCTCCCAGTGGGCCAATAATATCACTCATGCTGCCCAGAACCCGCCCCCCAAAACTCCACCCCCCACCTGCCTAAGGCTCTGAGAGAGAGTTTGGATGGGGAAGGAGGTCTGGGGATAGAGGATTGGGTGCAGGCTCTGGTATGGAGTTGGGGTGCAGGCTCTGGGCTGGGGGTGCAGGAGGAAGGGGTGGGGTTGCAGCTCTGGAAGGGAGTTTGGGAGTGGGAGAGGATATGTGGGAAGGGGGTGGGGGTGCAGGCTCTGGGAGGGAAGGGCGGTGCTTACCTGGGGCTCCAAGGCAGAGCGGACCAGGGGGCCTCGGCGCACTGCTGCCCCCACGCACCACCCCCGCAGCTTCCCATTGGCCGCAGGGGCGCTCGGGGGCAGCTTCCCTGGGGCCAAGGGAGGGGCCGGCAGACACGTGGAGCGAGCAGGCAGATGCCGCTCAGCTCCGATGCGCTGCTAGGATCCCGGGCCATTTTAAATCGCCCGGGGGAGGGAAGCGCCCGGGGGTGGCAGGTGGGGCCAAGGGAGAGACTCGGCCCCAAAACTGCTGGAGCCCCCTGGGCCACATTGGAGAGATTTGCAGGCCACAGATGGTCCGCAAGCCGCGAATTTGAGACCCCTGCTTTAGAAGTTACACAAAGCAACACTCATTTATCTGCATTGACAGCATTAGCCTATGCTCATATATAAAATTTAAAGCCATCACCAACTACTTACATGTCACACTTTCTTCCAAGGACTAGAGATCCAGCCCTAGCTACCCATCTCCTATCAGTTCCAGCAAGATACTAATATCTATTTGGAACAGCTTTCCCCTTAGAATTGTGCTCATGGGGGAGAGAGCAGAAATTAAACCAATATTTGGCTGTCCATAAAACCTCCTCAATTCTTCTGGATCAGTTTTGGCATTTCTAAACACAATGTTTCAACTTTTCATTTTGGAAGATGTTTTGTTTTATAATTTCTCTCAATTTCATTTTTAAAAAATTAAAAGTCTTGAAATCAAAATGAACTTTCTTCTTACTATTTTTCTTCTTCATTTCACCAAAGAATTCAAAAAACTGTCATTCTAGATCAATACAAAATGAAGCATCATGTGGAGTCCGCTACCCCCTCAGGGGCTGGAGGGATGTGCTGGCCGCTTCCGGGAGCAGAGTAGGGCCAGAGCAGGCAGGCAGGGAGCCACCGACCAGGAGCCACCCATGGTAAGCGCCGCCCGGCGGGACCCTGCACCCCTCACCCCCTCCCGGACCCTAACCCCCTGCCCCAGCCTTGAGCCCCCTTAAACACCCTTCACCCCAACCCCCTGCCCCAGGCTCAGCCCGGAGCCCCCTCCAACACTCTGAACCTCTCTGCCCCAGCCCAGAGCCCATACACACTCTTGCAACCAAACCCCCTGCCCCAGCCTGGTGAAAGTGAGTGAGGGTGTGGGAAAGCAAGTGACAGAGTGATGGGGGATTGAGTGGAGTGGACTCAAAGGGACGGGGCAGGGATGGGGCCTTGCAGAAGTGGCAGGGCAGGGGTCGGGGCAAGGGTGTTTGGGTTTGTGTGATTAGATAGTTGGCAACCCTACTGGATGGGAAGCTACAACAGCAGCCTGGGCCAAAACTGAGCACGAAGTGAGCTGGACTCTAATCCCTACTCTAAAAGGTGGGATACCTGTTTTGCGGCGGCTGGGAGGAGCAGCGGGGATGTGGTATGCTCAGGGGAGGGGAAGAGGCGGGGGTGAGTTGGGGCGGGGAGCTTGGCTGCCGGTGGGTGCAGAGCACCCACCAATTTTTCCCTGTGGGTGCTCTAACCCCAGAGCACCCACAGAATCGACACCTATGACTTCTGGAGTGAAACTGACTTTGCAATCTTAATAATGTTCTGTTACTATAGTTTTCTGTGTTCAATAATATATAGCTTATTTTGTACTGTTATGGGATGGCAGTAGCTTTTCATATGTTGATTCACAGTGGCTTTAATAAGCTTTGTTTTTTGTTTCTGAAATGTGAGTTTTTCTTTGTGTTTTATAGACATTGGTGGCAAATTCATTGTTTTAATAGATGTCTAGGCTGGTGGGCAGATTTCACCAGCCAGGGAAGGGAAGCAAAACTCTAAGGCCTTGGCTACACTTACCAGCTAGTTCGACGGCTGGAAATCGAAGTTCTGGGTTTGACTTATCGCGTCTAGTCTGGACGCGATAAGTCGAACCCGGAAGTGCTTGCCGTCGACTGCGGTACTCCAGCTCGGCGAGAGGAGTACCGCGGAGTCGACGGGGGAGCCTGCCTGCCGCGTGTGGACCAAGGTAAGTTCGAACTAAGGTACTTCGACTTCAGCTATGTTATTCACGTAGCTGAAGTTGCGTACCTTAGTTCGAATTAGGGGGGGTAGTGTAGACCAAGCCTAAGAATTAGCACTCTTATTTGAGGCCTTTTCCTCAGGGCTTGTTTTTTCATCCACTAAACAAAAGCAAATCACTCATAAAAAAAACCTAAGCAGTACTCACAAGAGGTTCTACCTATTTCAGCCAGTCAGGAACTGAGGACACACAGACACACCTTTTTCCTCAGCTCCCCTGCAATCCAGATTCCTTTTATATTCGTCCCAAGCTTCCATATGACCAGCCTGGACTTGTTAACTCTTTACTGGCTGTAGCACCATTACCTTGTTTCAAGTTGATATATAGAGAAACGGATATAAAGAACTTAAGGAGCAAAGGAAGCTGCTCCATCACTCTCCACTCTAAAGGGAAGGAGCGACAGTATAAGGAGCACTAACACAGGCAGGGCTATCAGTTGTCCCCACAGTTTATTTTGAATGTTGTGACAGACTTCGTTATGATTAGAGCTGGTCAAATTACTTTCATCAAATATTTTTTCAAAAAAGAATGGTTTTTGCCACTGAATTTTCACAGATAATTTTTGATTCAATACTTAAAAAAATGTTTTTTTTTCCAATGGAAATTTTTTTAAATGAAATTAAAAGATTCATTTTGTTACAAACTGAAAACTTTCATTTTGGTTTCTGAAAACCAAAACAATTTTTTTTTTATTTGGGGATATTCCCTCTCCCCTCCCCCAATACTTTCTATTGTACAGTTTGCCCTTTTTTTCATCAGGAAAATGGGTAAAGAAGAGAGCCAGTGGGGAATTATTTTAAAAAACCACTAATATATATTTATTTTACATTTTTCCTTTAGAAAAGGGGAAATAATTATAAAAAAGGAAAGCTAGTGGAGGGAAAATGGTAACCTCCCATCCCATTATTAAGATACCTATTTAAAAATCAAGAAAAATCTAACACTTCAGTGAAAATTTTCAAACAAAATGCAAATTTCATTTCATTTACATTCATTTCTGTGAAAATGTTTGGATATTTTGATCAACCCTCATTTGGATCCAGCATTGCCATGTGCTGTCTTTCTCCATATGACCACATTAATATGGCATACATCGATGAGCTCAATGACATGAGTGCGCAAATAGTCACCTCGCTAAATGGGGCGTGTCATTGGCGGGTGGGAGAAGAGAGGACAGGTGCATCAACTCCTTTTCCTCCCACCACTCCTGGTTGGAGGGGAGGGAAAGATGGGGAGCTAACTTAGGCTCTAGGGCAGGGGTCGGCAACCTCTGGCACGCGGCTCACCAGGGCAAGCACCCATAGGGCCAGTTTGTTTACCTGCCGCGTCCGCAGGTTTGGCCGATCGCGGCTCCCACTGGCCGCGGTTCGCTGCTCCACGCCAATGGGGGCGGCGGGAAGTGGCGCGGGCTGAGGGATGTGCTGGCCACGACTTCCCGCCGCCCCCATTGGCCTAGAGTAGCGATCCGTGGACAGTGGGAGCCGCGATTGGCCGAACCCTCCAGATGTGGCAGGTAGACAAACTGGCCCGGCCTGCCAGGGTGCTTACCCTGGCGAGCCGCATGCCAGAGGTTGCCAACCCTGCTCTAGGGCAACGGAGCAACTAGAGCAATAGCTACAATGTTAAGCATGGAAGCTGATGAGAAGCAATCTATTGGGTGCTGGCACTCAGGGTCTTTTAGGACCTATAGTCAGCCACCTTAAGGGATAATATGTCAATTTAAATATATTGTTTGTTTTTTGGTCTGTTTCAGGATTGAGCATAAAGCTCCCACCTGCAGAGATCTAGATATGTGGGCATAATTTCAAATTCCTTTATATCTTGTTTTAATACTCCTATTAATACATCTCAGAATATTAGCCTTTTTGGAAACTGCATCACATTGTTGGGCCATATTCAATTTGTGATCCACTATTGTGATGTTACACTCCATATTGTTTATGGAAATATGCTTATAATATGGATATAACATAACTGAGATATATTTTATGCAAGGTGGGTCTTTGAAGGTGTCATTGGAAAGGTTATGATTTACTGAATGCGATTATTCAATTTGTATGCATGTATCATTTCTGTAGCTAAAGTTAGGAATACAGACTATGTAACCATTACAACTGGGTGTGTATTGGGAAGACACCCACCAGACGACAGGCGATCAGATTTGATGGGCCATCAGGAAGAAACAACAAGACCATGAAGATACTAATCTCGCTCCCTCCTGGGAGTCCTCCGGGGACGTAACTGTGACACTACTAGATCACCTGGTCTTGTCACCTGATACTAAACATTATCTGGGACTTCTTGTAACTTTCCACTGAAAGGGGAGGAGGGTGGGGGTCAAGTTTGGGAAACAAAGGATTCCTGCCTTGTGTAAATCTTATTTAAGGGTGGGGAGGAAGGCAAACGGGACTCCTTCTCTCCATGGCCTGTCTGCCCAAGAAAAGAGACTGCTAAAGACACTTGAAGGCAAAGGGGGAGTCCAGACTGAGACAAGGGTCCGTCTGAAAAGGAATATAACTGGAACTGTAAACCACAGAAACTTTGAAACCAAGCCTAAAATAACATTGAGGGTAAGAAATTATATTTTGTAACCTGCTGCTTAAGTATATTGAGCTTAGCTTGCGTATTTTGTTTTATTTGCTCAGTAATCTGCTTTGTTCTGTCTGTTATTTCTTATATTCACTTAAAATTCACTTTTTGTAGTTAATAAACTTATTTCTTGTTTATAATATAACCCCATTTGTACAATTCACAATGGAGGGGAGGAGGCAGATTTCGTAATATATCTTTGGGTCTGCACTCCAAGGGAGGTGGACACCTGAGTGCTGGGGCAAGTCCCTTAAGCTGAGCCTTCCCAGAACTGATCTCAGTGTCTGCTTCGTTCTGCAGTTGGGTTTGGCCCTGCCAGCGAGTGTGCTGTAGGAGGCGTAATAGCTTGGCTCAGCAAGATAGGTAAAAATGGGGCCCAGGCTGGCATGACAGGCAGGCTCAGTGGTATCTCAGCATCCTAAGGGGGGCAACCTGTCACAACTATAACCCCCAGATCCTCTTCAGCAGTACTACCACCTAGCCAGGTATTTCCCATTTTGTAGTTTTGCACTTGTCTTTACTGAATTTCATCTTGTTTGTTTGTTGTTTTGATAGGGGCTTATATCTAGAAGGGATGTCCAGTGATGTGAGTGTCATTCTTATGACAGAAAGCCTTTGTTGAAGAGGCAAGTTCTTCGAGTGTTTGCTCATGTCCATTCCATGGTAGGCACGTGCGCACTGCGTGCACCATTGCCGGAAATTTTTCCTTTAATGGTATCCGTCAGGCTGGCTCTAGTGCCCTCTAGATCCGCATGCTCATGTGCCGGTATAAGGGGCACTGCTGGCCACACACCTTTTTTACATTCTTGCTTCGGTAAGGTTTTCCTACCTCCAGCATGGATGAAGGGAATGTGCTGGCTTCCCTGTAGAGCTTTGGGGTTTCTAGGGGGTATTGCCCTCAGCCCTATCCCCAGGTTTGTAGATCCCAGGCCCATTGGTACTCAGTTTAATTCTGTACTGCACCAGCTCAGGGAGTGGTTCCTTGGTGGTTAATAGTTTAATGAAATTGCAGCCTTCACCTGTAACCATACTCTGGTGTGCATGTGTCACCATTCCAGTGTCTGCCTCGATATCGCAGATTCCCTTCTATCCGCTTCTGGCAATCATGCTTCAGCAGCTGTGGGCAATGGATCAGAAATGTTTTTGTGACCCAGCTGAATGCCTGTGATGTGAATGTAAGGGGCAGCAGCTTAGAGCACAGACGAAGCACGCTAACCTGCTGACTTAAGTCGGAGCAAAGCAGTGATGCCATTGACCTATTTTTTTAAGTTTCTAAAGTCCTCTGCAATAAGCTTCCAAGGGAGATTGTATAATCCCCCACATGAGAAGTCTTTCAGAACAGGATAGACGAAAACTTGTCAGGGATGGGCTAGGAACACATGGTCCTGCCTCAGCGCAGGGGCCTGGATTGGATGACCTCTTGAGGTCCCTTCCAGCTCTACATTTCTATGATTCTGTGGTTTTATATAGTTGTCTTAAAAGTAGCCTGGACATCTATCACCTTCTGGGTTGGAATCCAGACTAGTGAGAGGTTGTGTCACCACCTGCTCTGTAACCTGGGGTGCCTCACAAGGTTGCTGCTGTAGCTCCCAAGCTGGGCCCCTCACAAACAGCATGCAGGTCGTACCCTGAGTGTTGTTTATAGCTGCAGCCTGTCAGCAACATTCCAGTCAACACTCTGGTTTCCACCAGTCTTGGTTACCACATGCAGGGTGACTAGAACACACTCCCAGTCCCGAATTTTCCCTCAAAATGTGTGTTCTGCACTGTCCAGCCCTCCCCTGGACAGTTCAAATATTAGAAATACATTGCCCCTGTAAGAGGTCAATGTACAACACTCTGCTGCCCTAATGGTTGTTACCAAACAATTCATTTTAAGCATGACACTGGATTAGTTTTGATTAAAATATAAAACAAGTTTATTTAACTACATAGAGATAGATTTTAAGTGAGTAGAAGTCTAAGGCATTAAAGTCAGAAAGGGTAACAAGAGAAATAAAGATAAACTGCTTTCTAGTAACAAAACTTAACAAACTAGACTTGCTTCAAGGTAAAATCCTTACCACATGTTCCCAGCAACACACTTGACCAAATTCTCAGTCACAAAATCCAAAGGTCTGGTTCTTTTGTCTTCTTAGGTGAAAGACAGAGAGATGGACAGGGCCATGCTTAGATTATCTTCAATCTTCACCTCATCCTCAGTGTTTAGAGGTCCCACTTCTTCTTTCCTTATTTTCTTTTTATTTCTCATGATCTACTTGCTTCTTGTCCTGAGTGAATAGTGGTTTTGGGAGTGGTGTGGGTATGCGGTACTTCCCTAGGTTGTTTACAGGAGGAAGGTCACACACTATTCATCCTGGCCGAGAGACCACTTATTTGAGGAGGAGTCCTGGGACAATTAGCTTGATTATGTGTGTGTGAAGTGACTTCTAGGTGACTCTGGGAGGCTGAAAGGATGCCTGCTGGCTTCCCTGGCTACCCAGTATCCATTAGGAGAGACATAATTCTACTCAGGACTTTCCTCCGTGCAACATGGGATTTCTCCTACCCACCCAATGATGGTGCAGTTGTGGGGGGTATGGAGTCTTTATGTGGCTCTGTTCCAGGCACAGACTGCCTGAAGCAGTGGTGCAGAAACTAGGGATGCAGCAGCAGCCCCTGGTTTGCAGTACAGGGACACTGTGCACTTGCCCGCCTCCCTGCTCCTGGAGCTGTGACCTGGCGCACAGGGTTACAGTGATGCTCAGGTTTGGCCTATCCACCCATCTGTAGATTGAGACAGGACAAATTTGTTCGACGTTGTGACCGAACGCGCCTCCTTTCAACACTCCCACTATAAAAATTGTTCCAGTGCACCTGGCCTGAAATGCTCCTTACACTAGCATGAGGCCAATATGTAAATAGGGCTTAAATTGGGTATTCATAAAATGGCTTTCTGAATCTTCAGCATAACAGACAAGCTTCTTGACCCACCTTTTCCCAGATGCAAAATCTTGCTGCATTTCCCTAATGAGGCCTGGTCATGTACCAGTTAGGCCTTCCAGTCCAGCCCAAACAATTGCTAGATATTTCCACTCCACTACATAAACTATCAATATTAATAGAGTGTGTCTGAGGTGTCATAGGGCCTACTTTGTACAGTGCCTCACACAACCCAATGCTGGTCCTGCATATAGGGACCAAAGGGTATGGATTTCCCACTGTCTTGCACCCCATGAATTCATTTAGAGCTCTGCGAAATGGATATAACACATTGCCATTCTGTATTGGTAGCATATTACACCTATGCACAGAAACACACGATTGCAAAGCAGTGGAGAATCATGACCAAATTATCTGGCGTCACAAAGTAGCTAGTACATATGATGAGTGCAAAACGTTGATTGCTAAAAACCAATTCAGAGAGTTTTGGAAAGGAAAATGAAATGACGCAGAAAAGGAAAATCATTGCAATAGATGCATTTTCAAATATAATAAAGGGGAGAATTTAGTTCTAGGCTAACGCAGCACTTCATTACTCATGCTCTGAGGCACCCATAAGAGCTGTGTGCACGCCTTGCTGTAGTAGGTGTTAAGAACCCTGGGCGTATTGTCTGCAATGTGTACCCAATACCACATACAAAATTAGACATATATTAGTTATGAGCAGGTAGGACATATGGTGCTCATCCACTGAGCAGCATGAATGCTTCTGCAGTGCTAGATCATAAATATCCAAAAGAATTAAACTGCATTTCAGAAATGAAACTCAAAAGAAGTTAGGCAGTAAATGAGTTCTTCCCATATGGGGATTTTTGCATTTTTTTCCTGAGTATTTTCAAGAGATGCCTAAAAGACACCCATTCTATACCCAGAAATCCAATTAAATACAAAATGGTGTATTACTATATTCTGTTATCATGTGGTGTATTTTAAAAACGGACAAGGCTTAGATCTATGATTTAGCCTTGCTAATCCGCAATATCAGCTTTTCCGGAACTGGTTCACAGTTTGAGTTTATGTAAAAGTACATTTTCAGCCACCTTGCTGCTTAAATCTATTCAAATGAAAATATGTCTCTTCTAAGAATATTAAGCTCTGTAGTGTATTAAAGGATTGTTTCAGGCTGCTAGTGCTTAACCCCTGATCTGAAGAAGAGTTAGTAGGCTGTGCTAAGAAGCAAAAGCCCCAGTCTGTTTCAAGGTAGTACCTTTTTGTTTGTGTGTGTGTGTTTTCCCCTTAATGTTATTTTTAAATACAAATCCTTCAAATAACCGACTTTATACTAAAAATGAAGGGAATCTACGAATTCTGCAATTGCTAGAAAAAAACCCTTCATTAGACTAGTAAGACATTTTGGAGTGCTAAAATTCTAAAGGTGGAACATGCAAAAAAAACCCAAACCAAAAATATTAAAACACCTAGGGTGAAATCCTGGCCCTTTTGAAGCCAATGGGAGCTTTGTCATTGACTTCCATGGGGCCAGAATTTCATTCTTAGGGTCCAAAATAGAGATTTGTTTTGATGGTATAATTAAGAGCTACAAATAGTTAATATCGATAGAAATTGTAGAAGACTATGAACCTAAAGGTAATACAGTAATGCAAATCCCAGAAGGCAGCCACTAGGGGGCATAGAGCCTAGTGTAAGTACTGCATGATGCTGTTCTCTGGGAGTCCATGTAACTGGCACATAACTGGTCCATTCAAAAGTATATAGAGACCACAATTATGAGTTGTAACCAGAGATTGAACCTAGGCCCTCTAGAACTAAAAGCATGACTCAGCATCATCTGAGTTTATAGCTGTAGCAGATTTATAAGCTCTGTGGATGAGACACTAGAAAAGTAGCATGTAATATACACTGGACAGTGGGTTACATATATACAATGGCCAATCGGTCTCTAGTAATGGGAGGAAATTGAGGATAACACCATGGGCATAGAAAACTCAGACAGTTGTTAATTTACATGGCATAAAATGCGTTGGCTGAAAGGACTAACCATCTCAATGTTGGCACAAGAACCAAACACATAAACAGAGCAGGGCTAAGTTTCGATCTCAGTTGTCTATTTAAGAAAAACTTTTAGTACTGGAGTGTGTGTTCCATTCCATGGGAGTTGGTGAGTCTGCAGGATATCACAGAGGGGTCAGCTAGTCTAGATCAAAGGGCCAACTGTTATTAATTAGTTCTTTTTAAGGTTGTAAATTCTGTCACGGAGGTCGCGGCAGTCATAGATTCTGTGACTTTCCGTGACCTCCCCGGGCTCCAGCTGCGCTGGGGAAGCGCCGGCTGGGGGCGCAGGGTCTGGGGGCTGCCCGGCAAACCCTGAAGCCGGTAGCGCTGGGGCAGCCCTTTCCCCCTGGCTGGGAGTGGGAGGGAGGAGGGGGTGGAGTTAGGGTGGGGAAGGGGCGGAGTTGGGGCGGGGCTAGGGGTGGGAAAATGGGCGGGGTCAGGGCCCGCGGAGGGTCCTCTTTTTTTATTTATGAGATATGGTAACCCTACTGGAAATGGAATTGCCCCCTCCTGCCCCTCTCTAAATGCTGACTGTTACAGGTATTGAGACCTTCACCTCCTATTATAAGAACATGAGCATAAAGAGGATTTGTTTCAGTTTTTACAGCACTCAGGCAATATACCAGAAAACAGCACAAAGAGCAAATGGCTCAGAAATAAGCCTCCCATTCTTCACAATGCTACGATCCACACCAGTGCCCGTTATTGTGTATCCTCAGCACATTCATGTAGGCAGACAGCCAACTCTCAGCTTGAAAGCATCAGAAGTTTGTGCCTCCAGTGAAAACAGAGACATAGGGCCTGACCCTGCTCCTTTTGAAGTCCAGGGTGAAACTCTATTGATTTTAAATTGAGCAGGCCCTGGCTCACTTGCCACACTTTTTCTGATGAGGTGAAAGTCCCTCATGCACCAAAAGAAAACCCCATGCACCCCCAACTTCACTGCCAGACATGAAGTCTGTCACTAATCAGACCTGAAGCCAGTTTACTGTCTGTGTAACCTGAGCAGACTTCACTGCCCGGATTATAATAGAGTTCAGTTCTAGTTAGCACACAAAGTAACTGTTGTCTATGGGTATAGCACAGGGAAGGGTACACTCACACACTTTTTTTTTATGCTGGATAAATAAGGAAGCTCTTTGGGGGGCAGCATGTGGGGAGGGAGGGGTTGGTACAGAGGATGACCATCCTCTGTGATCCCAAAACAAGTTAAGCTTCTCTGAAATTGAAAGATCCCCTGGTGTATAAGACATCTGCTGGCCAACTGGTGCAATCGGCTCCACTTTTATTTCCCTCTCTCTCTCTCAGCAGCATGCTCTCTAGTACAGTGGTTCTCAAAGCTGGTCCGCGGGAAGGGTGGCCAGCACAGCCCTTGGCCCACGCCGCTTCCAGCAGCTGCCAAACGACATTAGAAGGGAGCATTGCACAACTTTAAATGAGCATGTTCCCTAATTGATCAGCAATGTAACAACATTAACCCGGACAACTTTAAGTGAGGAGTTACTGTATTCCACTTAATAAATGTTCTCTGTAACAGCCAGACCTATGCATTATATGAAGTTATTGTAAATGGTACTTTGCAGCCGATGTGTTACAATTATTTCAGGGGGGGTTCTGTTTGTTTGCTTTTTAGCTCTAGCAAGACAATGCAAGTCCCTGATCTTTTTCTGATTTAAAAAAAGAAGAAAGGAAGGAAAAAATAATTCCTTGGATAACTATGAAGATACAGTTTAGCTTTCTGAAAGTCATATAGGCTGGTATTTTCAAAGATGCTGAAGAGAGTCAGGTACCCAAATCAGCATCTAACTCCATTAGCCACCATGAAAATCACCACCATAAAATTATTTTTATTAAAAATCCACCTCTGGCAAAGCCAAGCATTTCCTCAGAATGAGCCCAATGGGAGTAGCTTACCATTTGGCTGCTGCCCTCTTTTACAAGAGATGATCTTCCACAGTCATGTATTTCATGTAAACACTCTCTTTCTAATGCACACAATTTGTTCTCTCTTTAAGAAGTGACTGGTCACAGGATGTTCCCACACTTTTTGCTTTATAGTACCTCTGATATCTCGGGGGTTCGTGGGTTGTGGCTTCAAGTTCCACACCGGGACTTGGATTCGCAGCCAGAATCGCAGAGGTGAGTAAAACAGTCAAGCAGTAGCCATGGAGGTTGTGGAAATCATATGGATGCACCAAGAAAATGACCTGAAAGTTGTTATGATCTAATGATTGTTTAGGTGTATGGCAATTAGCACTTACACATCACAGTGTCAGGGCACTGTTCCTCTGCCAGGACATTCCTAGGCCCTGGACTAGGCCCCAACACTCACATGGGCCTCTGCTCTGGAAGGCGCTGGTGTTTCAGCAGTGACCATCAGTCCAGTCTTAAGAAGCTCAGCCCTCTGGCTGAGCCCCAGATAGTCTGCCCCACCCAAGGGTTTTCAGTAAACAAACACAAATCATCCCAGGATTGTAGTCAAACTGTCTTCCCTCAGAGCTTCTGTAAAACTGTGGGTCCATCTATGCCCACTGGCAAAGGTACAGTCCCATCACAAGTGGATCTGCAGCAGGTTTTCCCTGCCGGAGTCACTGGGGAGCAAGCAGCTGAGTTCTTGCCTTTAGCCAGCCCTTACTCCAGGAGCTCAAGACAGCTCACCTCACTAGTCTGCCAGCAACTGAGCTGGGTTTCTCCATTTTAAGCTCCTCCCTCCACTTTTGACATCTCTCACTGGTGCAGAGAGGCAGGGCCTAAATTAGCTAGTTAACCCTGTTTTGTCCAGAGTGGAGTTGGTATAACCCATCCTAAGCACTCTATAAATATATGCATCAACCATGATTATTAAATACAGTCATGCAACAGTTGGAAGAGGTGATACTCTGGGGTTTGGAACCCTTCCCCAATTTATTCCAGTCAGCAGTTTCTACATTGAAGGTGGATTTGAGCTCTCATTGTTAAATTGGGGTGTGTGTGTGTGTGGAGGGGTTCTAGTACTTTCAGGTGTGAAGAAAACCTTCAGAATATGAATCAATGGAGTGTTCTCTTAGTCTACAGCCAGAAGCAATAACTCGGAGATCACCCATTTTGCTGGATGCATTATGTTTTAACATTTCTCAACACTGATGGGAGGTCTTAGGAAAGATGGCTTTTAATGTATACGTAAACGGAAAGAAATTAAATAGAACAGTTAGCAAATATAGCCTTTTTTCAGCTGCAGTATTTAAAATAATGTGCAATAACACTATCAATAGTAGCACAGTCTCCACTTGGAGCAGCCAGACTTCATAGTGAAAGGAACATTTTGCTTTGCCATAACTTGCTAAGCGCTGTAAATAAGAATATTTGCCTAAATAGATGATTTATTATGGCCCTAATCCCAAAGGCTGCTCCAAACAGGCTACCTTTGCTACTATGCAAAGCTCCATTGAATTCAGTGGGGCTCTGCTGCAAGGAGGTCACATGTCTTCGCAACAAATCAGCCAGAGACCTCTTCTGAGTGCAATCCCCAGTGCCTTTTATTTACAGTATCAGCTCCCACCACTTCTATTTACAGACTGCTGCCAAGTAGCAACCTGGGAGACAGCTAGCTTCTCCAGCCAGCAGGGATCCACAGCCCTTGGCTCCTTCTGGCTCGGCCTGCCCACCCTATATAGCCCCCTGGCTAATGAGGTCCACAGGTGCTTCCCTTCTATCCAATTAGGCGTGGCATACTCAGCCAGGTCCAATCAATGCTTCCTAATTGGGGCTGGGCTAACAGAGGGCTGGCTCAGGACCTCCTGGCCAGCACCCTGTTACATGCTCCCTGTAGGTAAAAGGGAGACCTGCTTGCAATACTAGTGCTTATTGGGGCTTTAAAGCACCAGGCTTTAAAGTCCCAAACCTGCAGCTGGGTTCATGTTGGCTGACCCCTGCACCCATGAACAGCCCCATTGACTTTAGGAAACAGAGGGTTAATGTTCTGTACATCCTTATATTACAGAGTGTTTTGCAATCTCAGCTATAGTATTATACGCTGCATTGGTCTGGAGGGGCAATAATGTCTTCGCAGGCCACAGACTGCAACAGTGGTCCGTGTGGACACGAGGGTTGGTGTGTGGGGTCTAGTTGAAGGATTGGAGCCTGAGACACAATGAAACACTGATTAACTCCTTGTTTTAAATAATCATAACTAGTAGTATTTGTACTTGATGCATCATGATCCTGTCAGCTGTTCCAGTTTTGCAAGATTACAGTATTATTTAGGCAAAGTATTTTATCAAAGAAAAAAAAATCACTTAAAAAACAAGACTTGCCAGTCACGGCTTCATTTGCACCAATTACCTGAGGTAAATGAACAGGAATCCTCCCTCTGGCTCTTTAAAATCTCAAATGAAAACAGCAGTTTGGTGAATGGAAATGGATTCACAGGGCTGATGGGAATAACAAACATCCTGCTAGGTCACAAATGTAAAAAGCTCACTTCCAGTGCCTCTTATCTGGACAGTGCAGCTTTCAAGAGTATGTGTAACTTCTGGACCTAGAGACATGAGGTGGCATAAATAACTCCAACTTCGCTGCTCCTAGGTAGAATGAGGATATTCATGGATTCCCCCCCCCCCCCCAAAAGAAACGGGTTCACTACTTTTTCAAGGACAGAAAATTGATTTTTTTCCTCCAAAATAATACTAATAAAAATGCAGCTCCACCAGTATATTAATTATGCTGGAAAATAATATGTGTGTCATTTCAAAATATGGTTACTGACTCATCTGTTCAGCCAAATGAAGGTCCGCACATTTGTGCATATGTGCGTGTGTTGTTTCTTTCACAATTTTGAGCTACATACAAGAGACGTTTCTTTGCTACAGAAAAGTTAGGCAGAGTCTTAAGACCTATGTTGAGGTATACAAGACAAACATCCCGTAACAAAAAGTTTTAGAGCAATAATAATTATTATTTGTATTGGAGTGGTGCCTAGAAGCCCTAAGATCAGGGCCACATCATGCTAGGAGCTGTACATAAACGTAGTGGGAGACAGCTCCTGTCCCAAAGAGATTACTCTCTAAGTGCCTCTTGCAACAAATTGCAGGATCAAGGGCTCAGATGACAAGACAGTAAACCAGCAGGAGGGGAAACAGAGACACAGAGCTGTGAAGTGACCTGTCAAGGTAACACAGTAGGTCAGCATCAGAGCCCAGGCCTAATGAGTCCTCAGGGCTTGAACATACTAGTGCTTACTTCGGTATAATTTAATTTGGTCGGGGGGCGGCATAAATTACACCGACCTAAGCGCCGGTGTGGACAGCGCTATGTCAGCAGGAGACGCTCTCCCGCCAACATAGCTACCGCCACTCGGGGAAGTGGAGTAATTATGCCAATGGGAGAGCACCGAGAGACACTACAGCTGCCCAGCTGTAGCAATTGTAGTGTAGACTAGCCCTCTAGTTCCTTGTCCACTAACTCATGTTACCTCTCAGTGAACTGCTACAGATTATAATTGGCCAGTCTTTTGTCACGAAATTCTGTCCTCAGAAATGTGCAATCCACACTAGAAATTGATGGGAGATAATATATCAATTGGGTGATCAGTGAAAATAAATACTGCTCCACAAGCTCCGAAATAAATAACAGGAAGCCATACAGATTATATCACCCAAATACTGTACTGTACTTCATTATATAATTAGGCCACTTCATGCACATACAAAATACATCAAATCCATAATGAAAAGAAACACACACCACCACCCAGTATATACACAAAGAAGCATTTTAAATAACGTTGCCTACTATAAAAGCACCTCTGTGCAGAAAAATGCATATCTGACTCAAATGCATTATTGTCACACTTGCTCTTCTTCCGCAGTCGTCATAATTTTAAAGGAGATCTTGGTTTTAGGAATTGTTACGGTCACTATTAATGATGAAGGTTTAAAGATCCTCAAACTGGCCCCGCACAAGCTAAGAATTTAAGATGATTTTCCAAATTTAACTAACATTGGGAAAGGAAACTATCAAAAATATATTGTGTTGAAACAGAAATTCTGGTTTGTGGATCACCTGATTTCCACCTATAATCTCAGAGAATTCCATATACACATAATTGAGTTAGTTCCCTCAAGCTGACAGAGGATTTGTTACTTCTGTCACTACGTGGTACTGCTTCTGACATGAGCCTTTAGCACTGAGCTACTTGACAACAAATTAATAAAATGCCAACATCACCCTTAAAGAGCTGTGGATTCTATGATACCCCAGTAGTGGAGCATCACATTCTATGATGATTCAGTTCAGAACAAGATTTGGGGAGATGTGGCGTCGCTCGAATAGCTGTGTTTAGTTCTTCTGAGAGCTAGAGAGCTTGGGAGAACTCCAAAGGCTGTCCATGTCCAGTGGCCTGAATAAAGAATCCCCATTATATTCCTATAACACAAATTTATCTCTGCCGTGACAGACACCAGGCATCTTCCCCAACCCCCAATCAATGAATTGCTTTAGAGATTATTTTTCACTTGGAAAACCTGAATGCCTTTATGTCCAGTAATGCCTGGAGGAGGAGAGAATTTATATTTCCTTTAACCTAGGGGATCTCTCCTATTAGTATTCTTCATTTCTTTACCCACTACTCTTAAATGTCGAGCAACCTATAGGGTGTCAGACAGCAAGTGTGAAAAATCGGGACAGGGAGTTGGGGGTAATAGGAGCCTATATAAGAAAAAGCCCCAAATATCGGGACTGTCCCTATAAAATTGGGACATCTGGTCACCCTAGCAACCTACTACCTACCTGCTGCCGGAGAACTTCTGTGGGGTTGTAATAATGTACCACTAGGGGGAGTCAGATGGTATGTGTATGCCAGTCAGATTTTGCTTAGCTAATTAAGAAGAGGTAAGTAATAGGTAGGGATGCGTATGGGTATATATGTTTTCCTCCCCTACTTCGTAGACTTCAGTGCTACAATTTTGTGTGAAACTGTAGTAATATATATGATACTAACTGGAGTAAAGCCTCTCCAGCCCCAAACTGGCATTGCAGAATGAATTCATCTGATGCTTTCTGCACTGGGTGTTCACACCATACACAGCATCAGCAACAGGGTGCGGCTACAAGATGTTCCCTCTCCCAAAGCAGCTGTAGATGCGCTTTCCATAATGTTCTCTGCTTCTCCTGGTTAAGGGAGCAGAGAGCTCTGATCTCCTCATGCCTTGCCACTGGATCACTGAGCCAGCCCCTCTAGCTACGTGCCATGCAAACTCTTAGATAAATTGCAGGCTACTTAAAATAACTAGAAGCTAGAGAGGTTTATCGATCTGTGTGATTGATATAATATGAAATCCTGCTTCTCCTTTTGCTTCTGTTTACTGGCAAGTTGCACACAGCATCCCTCTGAGCACCCAGCAAATGATGCTTTTGAAGAGATAAGATCCTAGTTAAGCTCACTCCGATGCTAGCTTTAGACTCTGATCCCAGCAACTGCCTTCTCTCAGACACAGTGTTTTGTTCGTTCCACATACAGAGTATCTTAGAGACACTGGAGTGCACAGCAATGAACTCTACTCTAGTGTTAGGTTAATAACAGGATTGCTAGGTTAATAACAAATCTGTGTGCCCCAGAACGTTAATCCCAGACACCGTTTCTTGATTAGAAGTTGAAGGTGGAATGAGAGTTGTATATGAACCTGTTAACTGGAATATCCCTGAAATATATGTTTGGTTACCTCAAAATTGTGAGACAGACCAATTTTATAGACTTGGGGCTATTCATTATGGTTGGGGTCATGTTCTGACTGAAGCAGTTGATTTATCTAGTGGTGCAACACAATTGGGATGTAATCATTCACACACTAAAACCCATCTCAGGAGATGGGAAAGGATCCTGCAGAACTCACACTCAGCTAGAGTTTTCCAGCTGTGCTAATTGTGATTCATATTTTTATATCACAACTGGAGCTTATATTTTCAATTTTTTTTAGTTCTAATTCATATGTTCACATCCAATTTCTCATGTGACTCTTCATGCTAACATGTGTTACGCTTTTAAGAAAAATATGAAAATTAAACATAAAATTAAAGCTTTGTATTTTTTTTAGTGATACTCTGAAAATTCTAGGTGGTAAGTGATTTCTTATTCTTTTGATCCCACATCCCTAGTATTCACAATTTCAGCAAAATAGCTGTGCTAAGAAGAAATTCTATATCAGGTAAATCAGACCATGCAACTATACAAATACAAGTTGTTTTCACTACCTGTCTCTTTCACCAGTATTTGCTACACCAAAAGCATAGTACATTGAATGCCTTAATATGTTGCTTATTTCTTTAAGCTCTATTCCCCAGTACAAGTGATTTCTAACCCTGTGTTTGAAATATTTGAGATTTCAGCACATGCAGCAGAAAGGCTGTAAAACTAACAGCTAGGCTGCAAATCAGGAGAACGTGGATAACACTCAAGTATATAAATTTCTGGAGAAAATGTACCACCAAGATAAGGAAATGCTCTCTTTTTCCACAAGAGGGCATTCTTATAAATCTTATATCTACTGAGCCAACTGTCCATTGCCATAACCATGATTTACACTCTGACTAAACTATTACTCCAATGTCTTACAGCAAGTTACACTGAAGAACTTCATTCTGCTTTTGTTCTCTGCATGCATTTGACTTACATCAAGTTACAAGGCAGTACTATTTAGTTGTGATAGTAGTACACTGTGCTTCATAAATTACTGGTAAAGACAAGCAATGATGGGAAGTAAATAAGATTCCCCTTCAACATCTTTAGAAATAAGAGTATACCACACTAACAAAACTTGTGGCTCTTACGAATACAGACAAACAGGCCACAAGTGAAAGCTAAGATCTTGCAATGTGCTGCTTTTAGAAGCAATAGGGGGACATTTGTGAAACCAATGGAAATTATACATCACATTTTTCTTCTGCTTGTCAATGCTTAGCTATCTGAGTTTACTTTAATATTCCCTTAATATGCAAGAATATACAGCAGAAGCATGGTCCACATGGGAAATTGACTAAAGCACTCAAAGTACAATGATTGTCAATGTTCTCCTTACATGGAAAACACTGGATGCAATGACCTATTTAGAAACAGCTAGTATAAGCTATAATTTAACAGAACACTTTTCTGTTTTCAGTCCCATTATTTAATATATATATAAACCTGTTTCAGTTACCAAACCCAAAACTGATTTCTCCCTATTCCTTAGGTCCAAATAAAAATTCTCCCAGAAAGAATGGATGGATTTTGTCCATCAAGAGTCAACTACGTTCCTGGGGAGGCGGTAATGCTCTGGCCTGACGCGTGCCTTCTTCTCCTGTGGGTTGGCGTACTTCCACTTGGATGGGGACATTTTCAGCTTTTTCCTCCTCTTGTCCGTGCACCACACCTTTTCGCAATACTCCTCGACCCTCTGGAAGTTGCTGTACCCTATTAGCTGCAGAAATTCCTTGTACCACGGCTTCGATCCCTGAGGAATGCTGCTTTGTGCTGGGCATGGCATTTTGTGAGGTATGTCCTCCTCATAGTCTTTGTTGAACATTTCATCCACGCGCCCTTCCTCCACCACCTCCAGGGTGATTTTTCTGACTATATGAACAATGCTGTGTTCCACAGTCTGACAAAAATAGGTCCCTGCATCCAGCCTGTGCAGCCTTAAGAATAAGAGGCCAAGGTCCATTTTGACGATTCTGTCATCTGTCTTCACCTGAGAAATGAGCCAATGATACACTGTATTATCAATGCAGTCACAGTGAGTACAAGATTGTAGTACTACATTAGAAACATTGGTGCAATCATTTTTAAATGTACCGTAGGGACTTGGCTACAAATTCAGCAGTCAGTATTTAGACACAAATCTAAGATCCTGTAACATGCCTTTTTCAAGCACATACAGCGTTACATTTATGGCAGGAGGGAAGAGATTATGTGGTGAGAGTGCTAGCATAGGACATTGGAAACCTGGGTTCAATTTACTGGCCTGCTATAGGCATCCTGTGTGAGAATTGGCAAGTCACTTAGTCTCTCTGTGCCTTGATTCCCTATGGGGAAAATGGCACTTCCCTACACTATAGAGGTATTGTGAGGATAAATACATTGAAAATTGTCACAGGGGCCATATAAGTAACTAAGATAGATAGCACTGATCACATCCTGTAAGGCCGATATCTGATGGTGGAATGCATTTTTAAACTAGTATACAAAAGAATAAGAAGAACTAATAGTTGGAAGTTGAAGCTAGACAATTCAAATTGGAAATAAGGTGCAAATTGTTAAGTGATAGACATTCATCATTGGAATCATTTGCAAAACTTTGAAGTTTTAAAAGAAGATTGGATGCATTCATGGGTGGCACATGTAAGAAGCTAGGGGAAGCTAAGCCTCTCCAAAAAACAGGGCCACCCAGAGGATTCAGGGGGCCTGGGGCAAAGCAATTTCGGGGGCCCCTTCCATAAAAAAAAGTTGTAATACTATAGTAACATGTATTTGGAACTGTAAAAAATAACTAGTGAAATATACTCAAAAATTAATTTGTAAATACACTAAATACATTATTTAAAAACATTAAATGCTTTAATGGTATGTATACATTTGCAATTACATAATGGGCTGTTGCTGGGTGATGGTGATGGTTGGTGCCAATGGGCTGTCGCTGCCTGGGGGCGGTGCTGCTGTTGCCCGGGGCTGGGCTCTAGGTTGGGGGGGTTCCCGGCTCACAGGGGCTGGGCTCGGAGCTGGGGGTCAGGGCTGTGGGGGGATGGGGTCAGGGGAGTGTCCGACTCAGAGGGGCTGGGCTCGGAGCTGGGGGTCAGGGCTGTGCGGGGATGGGGTTAGGGGGTTTCCATGCTGGAGGGCAAATGCTGTGGATGTGGCGTGGGTCACCTCCCTTTGGAAGCACGTTGGCCCACCACCTTTGGAGTGCTGGAAGTGAAACTCCCCAGAATTGAGGGGGGGTCACTGTTACCCCGACTGTTCTATGCCCCAGGGCCCACTCAGCTTCTTCCCCGAAGCCTACCCCACCCCCTGCATGCTCCTCTCTGCCACAGAGAGGAGCGAGTGGCCAGTGGAGGGCCTTGGGGGGAGAGGAGCAAGCAGTGGGTGGGTGGGGGCAGACCTTGAGGGAAAAGGCGGAGAGGAGTGAGCGAGCGGGTGGGTAGGGGGGCTTCGGGGGAAGAAGCAAAGAGGAGAGGTGGGGGGGCCTTAATAAGGAGGTGAAGAGGAGTGGGGGGGCTCAAGGGAAGAGATGGGGCCTTGGGGGGCGGGGACGCGGTCCAGGGGCCGGTGGTCCCCCCACTTCTAGGGAGCTTCTGGCATGTGCGTGTAAGCCTCCCCAAATGAAATACTCAAGAGCCGCCAGTGGATGCTCCTCTAAAACGTATGCTCTCATTTCACCATCAATTACTGGGATTGATGCAGGAATCACTGAGTAAAATGGCGTGGCCCGTTTATGCAGGAAGTCTGACTAGATAATCATAATGTTCCCAATTGCCCTTAAAAATCTATGAATCTATATAAATTACACCAACTGGTACCAGGCTGTTTCACTGAAGGCTCATTTACCTAATATGACAGACCCTTTTTATAAATATGGTATAACTAGAATTACATGGGAAATTACCTCCTCCTTCCTGGCTTCGTGGGCTCGCTGCACAAACCAGATCACTTTTGCTTGTAAAGTTCTAGGGGTACATTCCAGAAGAGTGCTGTTGTACTCTATTCCATATACTATCCGTTCTTCGGTCTTCTCCAGGGCTTCTCCTGTGAAGGAAAGTAAGATTTTTTTTATTTATTTGCCAGTTGTGTAACTAAAATAAATGCTATCCTTTTCATTAAGCACATTTCCTTTGGGCTTTTTAAGGACTCCTTTGAGGTTCACCTTTAGAATGGAATTTGATCCATAGCCCTCCAGGTAGTGATTGAAATTTATTACCTACTACTGGCCTTATCCTGTGAATTGTGGAGCACCCTCTGCTCCCACTCTGTACAGAAGGAATGGAAGGCATGGATCACCTCAGGATCTCATAGGATCCAGCCCTAAGGTACTGCCAAAGTACTGCATGACGGGTGATTGTGATTGTACATGTGTCTATAGGCTTGACCCTGCAAAGTGCTAAGCAAAGCACGTATGTATGCGTTTAATTTTAAGTCAATGACACTGTAGCGGGGTGGTCACCCCGCTCCGGTCCAGAGGGGTTAAAAACAGCCCTGGGAGGCGGCTGTGGTTGGGGCAAGCAGCTCCCTGGCTGAGTGGGAAGTCAGGCTCAGCTGGTCCTATAAAGGACAGGGCCGCCAGAAGCCCAGACAGTTCTCTCTCTGCTTTAGAGAGAGAAGGGCCTGGCTGTCTGGAGTTGAGAGGTACCTGAGGGAAGCAGGGCTGGAGGAAGGCTAATGGAGCTGAGGAGCTCTGGCCTGGGAACCCTCTAGGCTGTGGGCCTAGAGTAAGGCCAGAGAGGTACTGGGGTTGCAAAGGGACAACCCTGGGTAGGCAGAGGCAGCAGGTCCAGCCCCCCACCCCTCCTTTGCCAGTGATGAGTGGCTGATACTGCAGTCTGCCCCAGGAAGCAGGGGCTTGATGGTGACTGGCAGTGGCCTGGTACTGAGGTGAGGTGGGGATAGTGGGTGGGGGTTCCCCTGGGAGGGGAGACCCAGATCTGTGGTGGGTCCTGCTAGGGGGCAGCACCCCAGGTAAAAGGGCACCAGGGTCCAGGGAGGGACACGGGAGGCCAGGGGATAGGCGGATCACCAGCCTGCAGGGGGTGCTCAAACGCTGAATTGAGCTAATTCCCAGAAGAGACCAGCAGGAGGCGCCACAGGGGTGAGTCCGAACCACTACAGACACCAATAAGACTACTTACATGCTTGACAGTAAGCATGGGATACATTATTTTTCAGGATTGGGACCAGATTTCTTAGCATGTTACATGATCAAACCCTCAAAACCCATGAACATCTAAACTGTTTTGTACAGTGTGTCCAGAATTTGTACAGCTTAGAGCTGGTTGGGAATTTTTTGATGATGGGCTTTTTTTTTTTTTTAACTAAAAATGTTGATTCATCAAAAGCAAACTGTTCACGAAACAAGGTTGGGTTTGATTAATTTTCTGTCAAGGAAAAAGATTCCAATTGTCAATGTTTCATTTCAACATTTTCAAACAAAAAATTCTGGTTCAAAGTAACTTTGTGTTTCAAAATAAAGGCTAATTAGACTGAAAGAAGGTTTAAAGGGGAGTGGGGGGGATCAAAATCAAAACCAAACATTCCAAAATTATCAAAACAAACTCTTTCAATTGATCCAAAATGCAAAACAAAACACAATTTTTCAGACTGCAAATATTTTTGAGATGTCATTTTCCCCCTTAATTCAAGACAGGAAAACATTTAGAACTCTCAAAAATATTCATGGGATGGGAAAACCATGCCCAGCCCAGCTCTACTGCAGATCTCTACTACACATGTACAGAAAGTACAAGTGTCTAGCTTTGCCACCCAAATGTTAATAAAAATTTCATTTGAATGTGACAGACCAAGAGTCAGTTGCAGGCTCCTATATATAGTGAAATCCATGGCAGAACAGACAAAGGAGATGCTATAGTGGAACAAGGCAGCAGTCTTTCTAGTTCATTTTCTTATAGCACTATAAGAGGAGTGGAGTGTAGGGAGAATATTTTCCCAACACCAACTCATGATCAATTTTTGTGAATTAATAACCATTACAATTTCTCTTTCTCTCTTTATTTTAATTTGCTATGCTCTATTGTGAGGTTCCTAGTGTAGTTTGCAATCAAATCTACAATCTTCATTGCATGCAGTTTTGCCATAGATGCCCTCTATTTTTTTTTTCCAGCAGAAATCCCCGTGGAATATATTATGCTATCCTGCTGAAAATGGATGGTATGAAATGACTCAGGGCAAATTTAACAAATATTTCATCTTGAAATATTTCCCTTTCAAATTCTAATCCATCCTGCAGAAAAATACAATGTCAGCAAAAAAATTCTCTGGAGAAACATCTGTCACAGAGAAACCCCTGATCTTTGATTCTTTTTCTTTAGATTTATTGGGCCTGATCTGGCAAGGATCTCAGCACATCCTGGCAGCTGCTACTTATCTAAGTTTTTATACTGCACACAGTAGCAGTGGTTGAAATTAATGGGATGTGAGGGCATTGAGCACGTTGCAGGATTTGCGCTGTGGTTCAGGAGAGCATTTAAGCATGAATGCAAGTCCATCCCTATTTAGGACAGCACTTAAGCATGCTCCTAAGTCTCACTGAATCCAATGGGACTTAAGCACAGTACATGGTTAAGCACTGCCTTGAAAGGGGAAGCTTTCCTGCATTGGGATGTTGGTCCTTACAGTGTGCTTCTAATGTCAAGGGTGTAAATCAGGAGTAATTCCACTGAAAGCAAGAGAGTTACATCAGTATAAAAACTGTGTAGCTGAGGTCAGACTGAGCCCTTGATGTTTCCCCTGTGTCAAATCCATGCTGCTTGCTCTAGGCATTCACTGTACTGTGTGTGGATTACCAATGAGCTGCTGGCCAAAGCACTGCTGAGCTGCATTTCCATGTCGAACGTCTTGCCTGCGGAAACGTCTGGGGGGGAAAAATGGAATTGTTTTAAGAAATACATTTAACTTTTGGACTGTTGACCTTTTACACTAAAGTTGGACCCACTAGAAATTCAGGGAACTCCATCTTACTGCTGAAACACTGGCCAGCACTATCACTGCGTGGAATAAAGTTCATACATCAGTACTGTTTTCCTCCACTTAAACTGAAGGTGCGCAGATGCCTGAAGGAGGAGACTGTCTGGAGAAGTCTTGTGTGTCTAAAGGAAAGTCTCAGATATGTACATTTGACTCAGTCTATAGATACTGAAACCAGATACTCTGGACCAATTTGGTGCTAGTTTAGGGGAAAGAAGACCGGAGGCAGCTGTAAGCTTTCTTAAGTGTTTACCATTCTGATCCCTGGCAAAATCTGGAGCAGCATGAAAGCTGCTGTAACTTGAAAACATTCTCTTCCTTTAACCATGCTCTGTATCCCAGACCCTAAAGGGTAGGGTGACCAGAAGTCTTGATTTTATAGGGACAGTCCCAATTTCTGGGTCTTTTTCTTATATAGGCTCCTACTACCCCCGACCCCCATCCCGATTTTTCACATTTGCTGTCTGGTCACCCTACTAGAAGGCCTGTGATAGAAGCTGTTATAGCAACTCAACAGTAACTGAGCATTCCCATAGGCAGGGGAATTCCTAAGCGGTTGAATTTACTGGCTGCAAGATTTACGCACGCACACACACACACGACACTATTTAGCAGAAAAGTTCTTTTGAGTCTTTCACAGTTTACAATCTGTGCGGATGTTTTTTTTAATTCTTAGCTCTTGTATAACTCCTCTCATCAGAGGAACTTAAAACACTCTACAAACATTACTTTAGCCTCCCAATGCTCCTACATCATTGGTATTATCATTCCCATTTTACCAAAGGGGAAACTAGCCTATCTATTGAGTCACTGGCAGAGCTGAGGCAAGAACCCAGGAATCCTGGCTCCAACCACTAGACAATACTCTCTCGGTTTTTGAAAAGAAGTTATTTACAAAATTATGGAAAATAAATGCAAATACCTAACTCTCTGATGGATACCCACAAGCATGATGCTATTATTTTGAACATTTTGTTCTCTGACCATTACGATAAATAAAATTAAAGCTAGTTGTTAGGAAAGAAAGTATCAGGAAGCTGAGTTTACCACCTTGAAAGTTGCTGTATTTTGAGTCCTAAAGTTTACAGTTAGAACTCAGGATAATTTTCCTGTGTTTGCATAAAGAACAATTATACAGAACTATCAGTCTTGCATATGCAAGGCTGAACAGCTGATTAAAAGGAACAGACAACATGGTGAACCTCCTAGACCACAATTATTTTTGTATTAATGTGTACCTACTATATACAATGTATAGCAGAAATAAGCCAAGCCTAATGACTTTGTTCTTATTTAAAAAATATCAGTAATTAACACAGCTCTTCCTGCCACCAGGACACAGGGGACCAAATCCTCAGCGGGTGTAAATCAGCACATGTGCACTGAATTCATTACAGCTCTGCTGCTATATACCAGCTGAGGACCTGGCCAATGGAATACCATACATGTTGAAATGTTAAGTGGGGATGAGGAGGTGTTAGGGAGGTTGCTTTATGGAATCTAGGTAGGAGTTCTCATCCTATCACCACACATGGAGGAACCTGCTGTTGGTAGGTCTCAGAATTAACATCGCATTAAGATATGTGGGGCAGATCAACTATTGTTCCAGCCTTTCTGCAGATTCTTGGAAGACATCTCACCACTAATTATACTTGGTTTACATATTCAAGTTTTTCTTCATAGTCATGAGGAATAGAAACGTATGTTGTTTTTATTAAATGAACGCTGGAATTTTGTCATAATCACGTGACTTTTTCATCTTGCCCTGGTGGTTCTTACTTGGACATAAAGATGGCAGCTGTGCCTCTCGATATCCACAGTTAAGAGACTGAGAAGGGTGAATAAAGCATCAGCTAGCAAGGCATATTTAGGATCCCGGGCAGTGGGGGACATTTTTAAAGACTTGGATTCTCTAGTCCTAGGTGTGAATACACGAAGTGTTTCAGACATTGGCCTTGACTACACACTCGTCTTATGAGCCCCATCAGTCTTGACTGAGGCCTCTTTTTGGGTGACTAGGATATCAGTAGACATCAATTGTGCTCTGACTCATGATAATCAGTGCATGGGCTAAAGGCTAATGAAAGTCATGATCCTGCAGCATTTTCCTCTATTCGTTGCCTCATTCAAGTTTGGTGACATTTTGCTATTATGAGTGACAGTTGTGGTAAGAGAAACCTGACTGAAAGGCTAGGAAAATGGTTCAGAAAAAAATATGAACATGTTAAAACAAGAATAATTTGAAATTGATGAAATAAAACACTGGTTTTAGTTCATCGGATCAATTGTTACAACATAAGAACGACCATACTGGGTCAGACCAATGGTCCATCTACCCAGTATCTTGTCTTCTGATGGTGACAAATGCAAGATGATTCAGAGGGAATTAACAGAATAGGACAATCATCAAGTAATCCATCCTCTGTCATCCAGTCACAGCATTTGACAGTCAGAGGCTAGGGACACTCGAAGAATGGGGTTGCATCCTGACCATCTTGGCTAACAGCCATTTATGGACCTATACTCCATGAATTTATGTAATTATTTTTTTGAATCCAGCTTTGTTTTGGCCTTCATAACATCCCCTGTCAATGAGTTCCAGAGGTTGACTGTGTACTGTGTGAAGAAGTACTTCCTTTTGTTTGTTTTAACCTGCTGCCTATTCATTTCATTGGTTGACTCTGGTTCTTGTGTTATGTGAAGGACTAAATAACACTTCCTTATTCACTTTCTCCACACTATTCATGATTTTGTAGACTTCTGTCATATCCCTCCATAGATGCCTTCTTTCCAAGCTGAATAGTCCCAGTATTTCTTCATGTGGAAGCTGTTCCACAGCCTTAATAATTTGAATTCTCCTTCTCTGTACCTTTTCCAATTCTAATAAATCTTTTTTTGAGATGGGGCAACCAGAACTGCACACAGGATTGAAGGTGTGAGTGTACCATGGATTTATATACTGGCATTATGATATTTTCTGTCTTATCTATCCATTTCCAAATGGTTCCTAACATTCTGTTAGCTTTTTTACTGCCATTGAATATTGAGCAGATGTTTTCAGAAAACTATCCATGATGACTTCAAGATCTCTTTCTTGAGTGGTAACAGCTACTTTAGACCCCATCATTCTGTATGTATAGCTGGGATTATGTTTCCCATGTGTATTAATCTGCACTTATCAACAATGAATTTTGTCGCCCAGTCTCCTAGTTTTGCAGTATCCCTATGTAACTCTTTGCAGTCTACTTTGGACTTAATTATCTTGAGTAATTTTGTATCATCTGCAAACTTCACCACCTCACTGCTTACCTCTGTTTCCAGATCATTTATGAATATGTTGACCAACAGTGGTCCCAGTATAAATCCCTGGGGAAATTGCGGCTATTTACCTTTCCATTGTGAAAACTGACCATCTATTCCTACTCCTCGTTTGCTGTCTTTTTACCAATTACTGATCCATGATAAGACCTCCCCTCTTATCCCATAACTGCTTAGTTTGCTTAAGAGCCTTTGGTGATGGACCTTGTCAAATGCTTTCTGAAAGTCCAAGTAGACTATCCCTGGGATCACCCTTGTCCACAAGCTTGTTGACCTCCTCAAACAATTCTAATAGATTGGTGAGGCATGATTTCCCTTTACAAAAGATGTGTTGACTCCTTCCCAACAAATCATGTTCTTCTATATGTTTGATAATTCTGTTCTTTACTATAGTTTCAACCAATTTGTCTGGTACTGAAGTTAGGCTTACTAGTCTGTAATTGCCAGGATCACTTCTGGGGCCTTTTTAAAAAAAAACATCATGGTAGCTATCCTGTAGGTTGTTGGCCTCATTAGGTGGGTCTTCAGTGGCTCAGCCCTTCAGCCAAATCACGTTGTAAAATGGATAAACCCCTTCTTGGGTATTCAAGTCCAAAACAAATATGAAGTAAAGTCATCCAATTCCCTGGTTCAAGATGGACTCAGCCTTTCCTTCCTGAGGATGCCTTCTCTCTTCTGACCCTCTTGGGCTCCTTTAAGTCCAGACCTCTGCTTGAGCTTCCATAGGAAACTTATCCCCTTCTTAGACTCCCACCAGAACTGTAAGTCAATCCTCACCAGGGTCTTCAGCCATGTCTCTGGGCCCCTTTAAATCCCTTTTCTTGGTCTTTTATACTAGTCATATCTCCTTTTCAGGGCTTAGGCCACTCCAGCATTGGCTGGTGGGGGGACCTGGGCCTGTCCACTACTCTGGGTCCCAGACCACGGACCTTATATACAACCGCCATGTACTGCTTCCTTCACTTTGCTGCTGTTATTCCCTGGGTCTGTTCCCACATAGCCCTCTGTTCTTCATCCTGACCTCAGGGCTGAAGTTTTCAAATCCTCTTCCTTCTCACTGCATGCAAGTACCACTAGAGCCCTTCTTCTGATTCTCTTCTTGATTGCCTGTGACCAATAACAAATACTCTTTCTTGCCCCTCTGGTCCCAGCCAGTAACTGACCTGTTCAGGCCCTGCAACTCCTTTTATATAAGCCTGCTGCACTCCAACTGGCTGCTTCCTTTAAGTCTTTCTAGCCTATCCTGGAAGACCCACCTTCAATGCTCCTTTCCTAGGAGGGGATGTGGTAGGACCATAAGGCCTCCAGCAGGGGGCCTCAAAAGGCTTGGTATACACTGCCATAATTACATACCGCGGTTAGTAGTTCTTCAATTTCATATTTGAATTCCTTCAGAACACTTGGGTGAATACCATCTAGCCCTCGTGACATACTACTGTTCAATTTATCAACTTGTTCCAAAACCTCCTCTACAGACATCTCCTCTGGGACAGTTCCTCAGATTTGTCACCTAACAAGAATGGTTGTTTTTTTTGCGAACAGGGGCTGCTAACAGGGAGTTTCGCAAGGGAGTTCTCCAGGTGAAGGAGGAGCAATACAGCAACCTTTTGGGGACCGTGTGCTGTGGCTGGCAGTTGGAAGCTGTGAGCTTCAAAGGAAGGTTTGAAAGCTAGAAGCCTCTGGTAAGTGGCTGAGCCTTAATCAGTGGGCGGGGCATTCATACAGGCCAGGGCTTTATAAAGCAGCGCACAAGCGACCAGGGAGCTTTGCGAACAGGGGCTGCTAACAGGGAGTTTCGCAAGGGAGCAGGAAGGGAGCAGGAAGGGGGCGAGGGTCCCTTGCCGGTTCCATCTGTTTTCTCTTGATTCCCCTTAATACCTATAAAGCAACTACATTCTAACTGTTTGCTTAAACAACCCTTTCAGCTGACAGGGGGCTGCAGACGGGAGTTTGACAGAGGGAGGCTTACGATGGTTAGGAAGACCCGCAACACCTGTGCCAGCACTGCTACTGTCTCCTCCACCTGTGCCTGTAGCCAGACAGAGTGCCTAAGCATGGATGCCTCTACCCAGATCCTGGTGTGGTTTTGCAAAGACTGTAACTTGCAATTTCCACTTACTGATATCCAGGCTGGGGGGACCATCCAATGTGAAAGGTGCCTGCTGGTGGAATCTCTCAGGCAGCAGGTGGGAGAGCTACAGGAGGAGGTGGCTAGGTTGAGGAGCATCCGTATCCACGAGCAATTCCTCGACAGTGTCCATGTGGAGACAGCTGAGGTAGCTGTCCCAGTACACAGGACTGCTGATACACCACTAGTGGAGGAGGAGATGGCTCAGGGTGGACGCTGGCAGCTGGTTACTTCTGGCAGCGGGCAGTGCTCCACCCTTGCTCCGAACCCTCCTGCCGTGGTTATAGGTAACCGTTATGCTCTTCTTGATACAGGAAAGAAGGAATCACTCCCTACAGTAAAGGAGGAGAAGCCTCGTACCCCTAAGGCTGGAGAGTCTGCTGCCACCACTGCGAATAGGAAACGTAGGGTAGTGGTGGTCGGAGACTCTCTGCTGAGGGGGACGGAGGCGCCCATCTGTCGCCCTGACATTTCATCTCGGGAGGTATGCTGCCTGCCGGGGGCCCGTATCCGAGACGTTACGGAGGCATTGTCGAGGATTATCCGGCCCTCTGACTACTACCCCATGCTACTCATCCATGTGGGCACAAATGATACTGCGCGGTGTGACACTGAGCGGATCAAGAGTGACTACAGGGCTCTGGGAGCACGGGTGAAGGAGTTTGGAGCGCAGGTGGTATTCTCTTCAATTCTTCCTGTCAAAGGTAGGGGCCCGGGCAGAGACAGATGCATCATGGAGGTGAATGCCTGGCTGCGAAGATGGTGTCGCCAGGAGGGCTTTGGCTTCCTAGACCACGGGATGCTATTCGAGGAAGGACTGCTAGGCAGAGATGGCGTTCACCTTTCGAGGAGAGGGAAGACCCTATTCGGACACAGACTGGCTAACCTAGTGAGGAGGGCTTTAAACTAGGTTCGACGGGGACAGGTGAGCAAAGCCCACAGGTAAGTGGGGAACATGGAGACCGGGGAAATGAGTCGGAAACAAGAGGGAGTGTGGGCTATATTGGCAGAGAGAAAGGAGAGTCAGGAAAAAACTGGGAGGAAAGATCAAACCAGTATCTTAGATGCCTATATACAAATGCGAGAAGTATGGGGAATAAGCAGGAAGAACTGGAAGTGCTAATAAATAAAAACAACTATGACATTGTTGGCATCACTGAAACTTGGTGGGATAATACACATGATTGGAATGTTGGTGTGGATGGGTACAGCTTGCTCAGGAAGGATAGACAGGGGAAAAAGGGAGGAGGTGTTGCCTTATATATTAAAAATGTACACACTTGGACTGAGGTAGAGATTGACATAGGAGATGGAAGTGTTGAGAGTCTCTGGGTTAGGCTTAAAGGGGCAAAAAACAAGGGAGATGTCATGCTAGGCGTCTACTACAGGCCACCTAACCAGGTGGAAGAGGTGGATGAGGCTTTTTTCAAGCAACTAACAAAATCATCCAAAGCCCAAGATTTGGTGGTGATGGGGGACTTCAACTATCCGGATATATGTTGGGAAAGTAACACAGCGGGGAACAGACTATCCAACAAATTCTTGGACTGCATTGGAGACAACTTTTTATTTCAGAAGGTTGAAAAAGCTACTAGGGGGGAAGCTGTTCTAGACTTGATTTTAACAAATAGGGAGGAACTCGTTGAGAATGTGAAAGTAGAAGGCAGCCTGGGTGAAAGTGATCATTAAATCATAGACTTTGCAATTCTAAGGAAGGGTAGAAGGGAGAACAGCAAAATAGAGACAATGGATTTCAGGAAGGCAGATTTTGGGAAGCTCAGAGAGCTGATAGGTAAGGTCCCATGGGAATCAAGACTGAGGGGAAAAACAACTGAGGAGAGTTGGCAGTTTTTCAAAGGGACACTATTAAGGGCCCAAAAGCAAGCTATTCCGCTGGTTAGGAAAGATAGAAAATGTGGCAAAAGACCACCTTGGCTTAACCACGAGATCTTGCACGATCTAAAAAATAAAAAGGAGTCATATAAAAAATGGAAACTAGGACAGATTACAAAGGATGAATATAGGCAAACAACACAGGAATGCAGGGGCAAGATTAGAAAGGCAAAGGCACAAAATGAGCTCAAACTAGCTACGGGAATAAAAGGAAACAAGAAGACTTTTTATCAATACATTAGAAGCAAGAGGAAGACCAAAGACAGGGTAGGCCCACTGCTTAGTGAAGAGGGAGAAACAGTAACAGGAAACTTGGAAATGGCAGAGATGCTTAATGACTTCTTTGTTTCGGTCTTCACCGAGAAGTCTGAAGGAATGCCTAACATAGTGAATGCTAATGGGAAGGGGGTAGGTTTAGCGGATAAAATAAAAAAAGAACAAGTTAAACATCACTTAGAAAAGTTAGATGCCTGCAAGTCACCCGGGCCTGATGAAATGCATCCTAGAATACTCAAGGAGCTAATAGAGGAGGTATCTGAGCCTCTAGCTATTATCTTTGGAAAGTCATGGGAGACAGGAGAGATTCCAGAAGACTGGAAAAGGGCAAATATAGTGCCCATCTATAAAAAGGGAAATAAAAACAACCCAGGTAACTACAGACCAGTTAGTTTAACTTCTGTGCCAGGGAAGATAATGGAGCAAGTAATTAAGGAAATCATCTGCCAACACTTGGAAGGTGGTAAGGTGATAGGGAATAGCCAGCATGGATTTATGAAGAACAAATCATGTCAAACCAATCTGATAGCTTTCTTTGATAGGATAACGAGCCTTGTGGATAAGGGTGAAGCGGTGGATGTGGTATACCTAGAATTTAGTAAGGCATTTGATACGGTCTCGCATGATACTCTTATCGATAAACTAGGCAAATACAAATTAGATGGGGCTACTATAAGGTGGGTGCATAACTGGCTGGATAATCGTACTCAGAGAGTTGTTATTAATGGTTCCCAATCCTGCTGGAAAGGCGTAACGAGTGGGGTACCGCAGGGGTCTGTTTTGGGACCGGCTCTGTTCAATATCTTCATCAACGACTTAGATATTGGCATAGAAAGTACGCTTATTAAGTTTGCGGATGATACCAAACTGGGAGGGATTGCAACTACTTTGGAGGACAGGGTCATAATTCAAAATGATCTGGACAAATTGGAGAAATGGTCTGAGTTAAACAGGATGAAGTTTAACAAAGACAAATGCAAAGTGCTCCACTTAGGAAGGAAAAATCAATTTCACACATACAGAATGGGAAAAGACTGTCTAGGAAGGAGTACGGCAGAAAGGGATCTAGGGGTTATAGTGGACCACAAGCTAAATATGAGTCAACAGTGTGATGCTGTTGCAAAAAAAGCAAACATGATTCTGGGATGCATTAACAGGTGTGTTGTGAGCAAGACACGAGAAGTCATTCTTCCGCTCTACTCTGCTCTGGTTAGGCCTCAGCTGGAGTATTGTGTCCAGTTCTGGGCACCGCATTTTAAAAAAGATGTGGAGAAACTGGAAAGGGTCCAAAGAAGAGCAACAAGAATGATTAAAGGTCTTGAGAACATGACCTATGAAGGAAGGCTGAAAGAATTGGGTTTGTTTAGTTTGGAAAAGAGAAGACTGAGAGGGGACATGATAGCAGTTTTCAGGTATACAAAAGGGTGTCATAAGGAGGAGGGAGAGAACTTGTTCACCTTAGCCTCTAAGGATAGAACCAGAAACAATGGGTTTAAACTGCAGCAAGGGAGGTCTAGATTGGACATTAGGAAAAAGTTCCTAACTGTCAGGGTGGTTAAACACTGGAACAAATTGCCTAGGGAGGTTGTGGAATCTCCGTCTCTGGAGATATTTAAGAGTAGGTTAGATAAATGTCTATTAGGGATGGTCTAGGCAGTATTTGGTCCTGCCATGCGGGCAGGGGACTGGACTCGATGACCTCTCGAGGTCCCTTCCAGTCCTATAATCTATGAATCTATGAATCTATGAATCTAGGTGCAGGAATCTCCCTCGCATCCTTTGGGCCTGCCTAATTATACTCTTATACTTGACATCCCAAACTTTATGCTCCTTTCTATTTTCCTCAATAGGATTTTACTTCCAATTTTTAAAGGATGTCTTGGGTATACATTTAATTTGAGCCTCTATTATCATGTTTTTAAAAAGTGTCCATGCAGCTTGCAGGCATTTCACTCTTGTGACTGTTCCTTTTAATTTCCATTTAACTAGCTTCTTCATTTTTGTGTTTCCCCTTTCTGAAGTTAAATACTACTGTGGTGGGCTTCTTCTTTGGTGTCCTTCTGACCCACCACAACAAGGATGTTAATTTTAGTTATATTATAGTCACTATTACTGAGAAATTCAGCTATAATCACCTCTTAGACCAGATCCGTTGCTCTATTTAGGACTAAATCAAGAATCACCTTTTCCCTTAGTGGGTTCCAGGACTAGCTGCTCTAAGAAGCAGAAATTAATGGTGTCTAGAAATTTTATTTGTGCATCCTGTCTTGAAGTGACATGTACCCAGTGAATATGGGGATAGTTGAAATCCCCCATTATTACTGAGATTTTTTTATTTTATAGCCTGTCTAATCTTCCCGAGCATTTCTCCATCACCATCATGGTCATGGAATTTATATCTATAGAGATTCTATTGTACAGTTTGATGTAAGATTGTTACAAATTGGATTCCATGTTTTCTTTCACATATAATGCCACTCCCCCATCAGCATGATCTATTCTGTCATTACTATATATTTTGTTCCCTTGAGTGTCATCATTCCACCAGGTTTCTGTGAAGCCTATTATATCAATATCCTTATTTAGTACCAGCCACTCATGTTCACTCATCTTGGTATTTAATACCATGTTGACTTTGGGGTTAGCACTTAGGTCCTTATTCTACAAATCACTTAAACATCAATTTAACTTTAAACCTATGCTTAATCCCATTTTAGGACTTAAACCCTTGCTTACAGTTAATCGCATGCTTAAGTGTTTTCCATAGGCATGAACTTAAAAACAACTCTGCACTCTAGTACAATGTTGAATTGGAGTTACCATGTAGTTATCATGGTTGTGGGATTAGAACCCAGGACATTTAGCTCTATAAACCTGGCTGAGGGCCTTTGTCACCAAACAATACCTGGGGTCTTTTTTTCTTGATAACATTGAGGTCTGCTGAATTAGCAGGCTGCACTCTCTGCTAGTGGTGATAGCACCGGAGCTCCAAGAACAGAAGTACTGAGCAGCCAAAACAACCTGGCAGCAGTAACGACATTCTTTAGCAACATACTTAACAACATTTAGTAGCCTGCAGGTTTTCTATTTCATGTCTGTCTAAACACTTCACGCCTTACACTCATTAAGTTTTAAAGGAGATAGTAGCTAATCTAAAGGAGGGGTGGAGGTTCACTTCCATACAATTAGGGCTAAATTCAAGCTGCTAGGCTAGCATTAGGACCAAATCAAGGCAGGGAAGTGCTGCATGAAAATGGTGGAGAGTGGCATGATGTCATTGGTGCTGCCAGAAAGAAACCAATCATTCCAGATGTGTGAGGGCATGAGTGTTTACAGGTAGTTTTTGCTGTGCCTTTGGTTACTCCCTAAATTAGCCCGCCAGCCACAAGGCAGGGGGAAGTTGGAGAACAGAGACATGGCTAACCCTAACTCAAACACGTATCTTCTGGGTTGTTGAGTGCTGGGCTGATCAACATATCTGCATGAGTCCAGAATGCAGGCAGCCACAACAGACCTGCATCTTACCCAGAAGCATTGAAAGGTGGTGTTGGTGCAGGGTGAGGGGCTCCATTCTCTCTACGGAGACCTACTTTTTCCAGCAGGCCCAGTTTCTCCACCCTGAACCAGGTGGATAGCAAAGCAAAGTTGTTACTATCTGTTCAGTGACCTCCCACATATGAAGTAAGGTTGTGGTCTCAAGTCCAGTTAATAGTGGACATCACAAAGCCCCCATTACCATAGCTAACTCTTAACAGCAGAGAAGCCAAGGAGTGAATGGAGAGATTGAACTACTCTTTTCTCTCCAGAGACAGACCCTCCAGAATCTTGTTGAGGTGCATTAGCAAGACAGCATAAGGCTATCTGCACCACACAGTTCCTAGTTAAATAGATTAATCAGGAATCTCCAGGGCATTTGCTTGATTAGACGAATATCTAATTTGCAATATAATTATGATCATCCAATTCCTGCTTATACTGTAGGGAACAATGCTTCCTGGCCCAGAATATAATGGATGATGTATCTGTTCCATCAGTACTTTCCAGGACTGTATCAATCTGAGGCAGGTTCTTCTCGTTTTAGGCAAGTGAGTGGTCTCCATTTACTTCATTGGGACTGCGTCCATGAATTATGCAAGGAGGATCTGATACAATGTGTAGACATGCCATGGAATTCCTACTTAGCTTAACTTGGATCTTGGGAAGACAGAATGCTCTGATAGGTTCTTTCTTTAGCTGAATCTTTGGCTGTCTTGCTCATGTATGGTTTCTATGAGGCATTCTATCCAAAAGACTGTGCTACCCAATTCTCTTCCCATTACCTTTTTCAAAAATCACAGAAACATTCATTTTGCCTAGCTACAGTTAGCAACGGGTTTGAGATTACCAAGCTGCCAGAGTCATGAGAGGACAAGCTTGAGGTTTTGTGGATGAAGCAAAAAAATCCACAACCATAGACCTGTGTTGTTTTTTAAGAGAGCATTGGTGGATTTGGAGAGATCATGAACTGTCTCTGGAGTAATTATCATCACTGTTTTTTCAGCAGCATCTCAGTACAAAAGGAACACATCTTTGCATTAATTCAAAGTAACCCTATTGAAAATGGCCAAGTTGTAGTTCTAATAAATATGAGCATGTTTTTGCAGAAGTAGCAATTAAAAGTTTCAGAGTAACAGCCGTGTTAGTCTGTATCCGCAAAAAGAAGAACAGGAGTACTTGTGGCACCTTAGAGACTAACAAATTTATTAGAGCATAAGCTTTCGTGGACTACAGCCCACTTCTTCGGATGCATCTGAAGAAGTGGGCTGTAGTCCACGAAAGCTTATGCTCTAATAAATTTGTTAGTCTCTAAGGTGCCACAAGTACTCCTGTTCTTCTTTTAGCAATTAAAAGTAAATCATGGAAAGGACTGTATCATAAATAATACGCCCTTTTGCTGACTTATGTAATAATCATTACACTATATTGATAGAGAGCTAGGCACTGTTTGAATATGTCTTCCAATGATATTTGGCTGTTAATATATTTGCTTTCTTTCTTTTTATGGGCTGTTGCATTGTATAGTTCACCATATAATACAATCCAAATAAATTATTGCACATTGTAGAGAATGAAGTTGTGTCTTTAAGCTGTAGCATCGGGAACATCAGACATTTGTTTAACACTCAGTGTGTCTAGCTCTTAAGAAGTGTGTGCACTTAACATCTGTGCATGTCAGCATGTTCATTTATATCCTTCAGTATTCCCTAAGGCTGGGTTAATAAATCATTAGCTAAAGTACATCATCGTTCAGTTATTTATACGAGGGGGAGAAGGGAAACCATTTCTGTTGCAATAGGAACTCTTTAGATAATTATTATGCAAAGAGGATTTCGAAGCAAAATACAGTTCTCACCTCTTTGCCTGCATTCCTGTGGGATAGTATCTAGAACAGGATATCCCATCCCAAGCGCAGTAAGGATCTCTTGCTAGGCAGCAGTCGGCGCAGGCTGTGCCGTACATGTCACACTGATGGAACTTCACTTGTGCTACAGCAGACTCAGATCCAACATACAGTTGTTGCTGTAGAAAATGTAGCACACACTGTTATGGGCAGAGCATCTACTAGGAAAAGACAAGGTCATTTGCCCCTTGAAGTTTAGAAAAGGCCAGCTTTCCAGTTGCCCATGCAAGCTTAATTCCCTTCCGCCCTCTTGGCGAGCTATCTTGTGCACTGTATGAGGCAGGTCATATCATTTTATGTGGTCGTATAATTAAAGGATGCACATAATGCATATGCAGAAAAGGGCAGAATTAAGATTGGACATGCAAGCTCAATTCTGGCATTTCCTAACTTGACTTTGGAACCTTAACATTATTTTAATGTAGTTTTTTCTGGATGTAATTTTCTAAGTGTTTAAAAAAGCAAACGGAAAAACAGAAATTCCATCATGTGGAACCATAAAAATCCCCCTGTGGGTTATCAGCAGGATGTGGACCTATGAAGTCCCAGCACAGAGCTCTGGCGCTTGAGCCAATTGAAAACCTGGCAGCAGATTTACGCTGTTGTTATCTCTGCGGGCCAGCACAAGATGGGGATGAGATAAGTGCCAGAGTGTTTCACAGCTGTTTGAGAGACAGCAAAGGAATGCTGAGACTCAGGACTCCTGGGTTCAGTTCTCGGCTCCATAGGGGAGTGTGTTCTAGTGGTTATAAACCCTTCTGTCTCTCTCTCCTCACTATACCTGTCCAACTCTGTTTCTACCCACCCCCTCCCTCTTCAGTTCCTGCTCCTATCCCCCCAACTTACTCCATTCCCCCCACCTCTGTTCCTATATTTTCTCTTCCCCCTAGCCCTGGGTCCTGCCCCACTTCCTCTTGCCTCTTTCTCACGTCTTGTCCAAGCTCCTGCCTTAGTCCCACTCCTCTGCTCCTATCCCCTGGCCAGCTCTTAACCTTTTTGCCTCATGCACCTATCCCCTCCTCCCTTCTGCTCCTGAACCTGTCCCCACATATGCTTCTATCTCCTCACCCTCCTCTGTTACTACCCATTCCTTTCTCCAGATCTCTGCTCCTGATGAGACCACAGCTACCTTCATCTCCTATCTCCCCTCCCTGCAACCCCTATTCCTTCTCTCCCCCTTGCACCTCATCTTTCTGCACTCAAGTCAGGCTGCTTCTTCCTTCTTCTTCTTGCTGAGGGGTGCCAGCAAGGTGTGTGTAGGGAGTGGCACGATGAGCGCACACACACTCACAAACTATCTTCCTGCTTGAAGTTCCGGTGCCCAGCATGACAGTGGACCATAGTCGCTGGGAGGAGCAATAGCAGGGAAAGACCTGCTCAGGTCCTGCAGCTCTGGTGGAGCAGGTTCTCTTGCTCTGCAGGGTGGGATATTGTATGGGGCTGAAGCATGCTCAGCGCAGTGGAATTTTCACAGAATTACCAGCCAAACTCTAACAAGTCGCTACTGAGCATGTATGAACTGAGATTTTTTTCAAAGGCTCATAACTTGGCCATTTTGGGGTGTTTTTCATGGGATCTGCAAAAGGCACATCCCTGATGCTAGGGTGACCTCTGTGCCCAATTTGATGTCCCTGCTCCAAAACATGAGATGCTAGAGATTCTAAAAAAGAATTTCAAACCAATTTGTTACCATGGGCAAAACAATGTATTTTCTCCTTATTTCACACTCGGAAATGGCTGAACCATTTTTGCTGAAACTCTAAAGCCCGAGGCAAACACCTTGGCATGAAAAATTTCAGCCAAAGCAGTTAAAGTTTGGCAAAACTATAAGCAACTGAAAACAGGGTCTTATACTGGGAAGTACTGGGAAACCATAGGCATTGCTACCTGCGTCACCTATAATATATACACACGTGAGTGTATGAAATGTGACAAAAATGTGAAATGCATATAAGTGCATATAAAAGCGAGACCATCTAATAGTGTGTGATATTTAAATGTGAACTCATCTTAATCACGCTCTGTTTCATTATGATCTGTGGGGTTCATATTATCAAAGCAAATGGAAGATCAATCTGACTCATGAATTGCTGGCACAATAATCACAGCAGGGAATAACTGTAGGGAACCAGGGACTAAGGAAAAATCTGTTGCTGATCAATGTAAAGTTATTGGCCACAGGAGCATGCAGATTTCCAGGCAAGAAGAGGCTCCTTTGTGCTGCCCACATCCACATTCAGTAGCCCCATGAGAGGGAGGGTTGGTCCTGATCTGATTCAAACCCACCAGATTTCTGTTTATCAGTGAGAGAAGGATCTCCCCCAACAACCCTTTGTGGTGCTTGGCCCTTTCCAGCCCAGAAAGCCATGGACTCAGTTTCGAATTCCTGCCCTCGACCAGGCTGACACCAGACATTTGAACTAATATTCAGCCATCCTCAGTTAAAATGAAGATCTGGGGCCAGCTTGGACTGATATGGAGATTCCCAGCTGGGTCTTTTGCTACCTATGAGAGAAAGAGCTAGGAGCATCATAGAGACCGCTTGAGTCATACCCTCTCTGGCGGACACTCAGAAACTGTGATTTAAATTGTGCCCAACACTCTTTGGGGCCAATGAATATGAAGGTGGGGAGTACAAAGGAGGCTCCCTTACCCTGAAATCCCCATGCTTCCTTGCTCAATCACTTCAAATTTATCAGTTACAAAGTCCCTGTCTCTCAAGCTATTCCCTGTGTGATTACTATGCCAGCAACTCATGAATTAGATTGATTTTCACTTGCTTTGAAATGGATGCTAATGTGAACCCCGCAGATTTATACAGCAATGAAAAACCTAAATGTTTCATAAAAAGCAGAGCATGATTAACTACGAGTTTATATTAAAACATTATCATATATTACTTGACCTGATCTCTTTATATATGGTACCCAGCTATATACAGTTTAGATCTTTTCCACATTTCAGTTATAGAGTCATGTTATTTTAAACACAGAAAAATACTTGCCCTCTTTGAAGATATTTCCATAGAAATAATAGGAACTGGCACCTGAAAAAAATAAGAGATTGGTCCTTTGCTTTACATGGAAATCAAAAGAAATACCTTGTTTATGACGACTGTACATTTAACAGAAAGAGTATTCGTATGGGGAGGGATAGCTCAGTGGTTTGAGCATTGGCCTGCTAAACCCAGGGTTATGAATTCAATCCTTGAGGGGGCTACTTAGGGAACTGGGGTAAAAATCTGTCTGGGGATTGGCCCTGCTTTGAGCAGGGGGTTGGACTAGATGACCTCCTGAGGTCCCTTCCAACCCTAATATTCTATGATTTACTCAAGGTATGTGGCTCTCCTCTCTATACCATGTGAAGTACCCTCATTTTCTCTAGGTCACTTTGTCAGAGTGAAGGAAATGAAGGAAATTGAGAACTATTATTTTTATAAAAAGTGTTTTTTTTTTAAAAACCATATATTTTTAATTCAGGGACCAATGGGAACATGGCAGTTCCCATGCTGACCATAATGTCAAGTCCTGGTTTCACTGATCCCTTTTGTCCCACTTCAATATGATAAGCAGAGGGTTCTTTATAGATGGCAGGCTGACTATAGATAAGATTAAATTATCTGACATTTCATCTTGTGGCATTGTCCCCTTTGTCTCTTTCTCAGACTTCCTGTGACACTGGCAGAACAGAGTTCTCATGGACTACACTGAGAACTAGTCCCACTTACTGGTCCAAGCCCTGTAGTCCTAGGACTGTAGTGACTCTGTGGATAGGATTCCATTATATCTAGTTTGCTACACACCAAAAAACTGATTTTTATTAAGGAAAAATTCTTATTGAGTGCAACAGGAAATTTTTCTAAGCAGGGACTCAAGATTTGGCTCACAGTATATACTGAATCTCTCTTTATGGGCCCCAGTTTTTAGCTGGATCTTCACTAAATCTCCAGTAACCCGGGTGCAATGTTACGCTTGCAATTTAACCCATTTAGATCCATAACTGACTATTTTTGGGGGAGGGATAAAATCACGTAGTTAGTCTTTTACCTGTAAATTAGCCTAAAATCTTACAGGCTCTTTTGAACACAAGACATTCTCATAAGCAAATTAGGGAAATGTGGTCTAGATTAAACTGCACAACTGGTTGGAAAATCATGCTCAAATAGTTTGCTGTCAAACTGGGAGGACTTATCTATTGGGGTCCCACAGAGATCTGTCCTGGGTCCAGAACTATTCAACATTTTCATTAATGGTTTGGATAATGGAGTGGGGAGTATGATTATAAAATTTTGGATGGCACCAAACTGGGAGGGGTTGCAAGCATTTTGGAAGGTTGGATTAGAATACTAAATGACCTTTACAATTTGGAGTTGATGAAATTCAATAAAGACAAGTTCAAGGTACTACAATTAGGAAGGAAAATTCAAAAGCATGAATACAAAATGAGAAATAACTGTCTAGGCAGTAGTACTGCAGAAAAAGATCTGGGGGTTATAGTGGATCACAAATTGAATATGACCCAACAATGTGATGCAGCTGTGAAAAAGGCTAATATAATTCTACGGTGCATTAACAGTAGTATCATATGTAAGACCCAGGAGGTAATTGCCCTCTCTACGTTGCTTTGGTGATGCCTCAGCTGGAGTACTGAGTCCAGTTGCGGGCATCACATTTTTAAGAAAGATGTGGACAAATAGGAGAATTCAGAGAAGACCAACAAAAATGATAAGGGGTTTAGAAAACCTGATCTCTGAGGAAAGATTTTTTAAAAAATGAGTATTATTTAGCCTTGAGAAAAGAAGACTGAAGGGGGATCTGATAATCTTCACATATGTTAAGGGCTGTAATAAAGAGCCCTTAATCAATTGTTCTCCATGTCCACTGAAGATAGGACAAGAATCAATCGGCTTAATCTGCAGCAAGGGAGATTTAGGTTAGATGTTAGGAAAAGCTCTCTAACTATAAGGGCAGTTAGGTGCTGGAATAGGTACCAAGGGAGGCTGTGGAATCCAATCAATCAATAAAAAGCAACAGAGTCCTGTGGCACCTTTAAGACTAACAGATGAATTGGAGCATAAGTTTTCGTGGGTGAATACCCACTTCATCAGACGCATGTGACACAGGTCTCTCTGTTGCTTTTTACAGATCCAGACTAACACAGCTACCCCTCTGATAATCAATCAATAGAGGTTTTTAAGAACAGATTGGACAAACACCTCCTAGGGATTGTCTAGTTTTACTTGGGCCTGCCTTCGCATGAGACGATGGACTAGATGACTTCTTGAGAACATTGCAGCTCTACAGTTCTATGATTTAAACCACAGAGTGAAATTCCTGACTTATTTCAGCTCTTTCAGTATTCAGTGTGCAACTCCGGTTCATTACACTTCTGTTTATAATGAAAATTTCCTATTGAAAAACTAGCGTCTCATCAGAGAGTTTCACTGCACAGAGATATTGTATTTTCACTCATATTGATACACTGTCGGCATTTTAATTTAGATTTGTGACAGTTGGATATATGTTTCTTACACAGGGCATCATACCTTGAATACTTGCATCTCTTCAAGAATCACTTCTTCCATTGATTCTGTATCCTGGTTGTAAATTGTAATGACTTTCAACACAATCCCATTATCTGGAAGCAAATAGAAAACACCACAGAAGTCATAACTGGTAGTAATATTAATGTGCCAGTTGACGAAGATCAAAATAACTTCTTTAAACTGATATTGAATAAAAACCAACAAACGTGCAAATGTATTGCATATTATTAGTTCTTTTATTATCCACTTTGGTTTTGAATCTTGAACACAAAAATACATGTGATATCAAATCAGAAAATGGAGGCCTAAATCTTCAAAGGTATTCAGGTTTCTAACTCCCACTGACCTCAATGGGAGTTAGGTGCCTAAATATCTTTGAGGATTTGGGCCTGAGATCTTTAAGGATTAAGTCACTTGATCAAGGCCACCCAGCAAGAAAGAGCAAAGTCAGGAACACAGTTGAGGTTGCTCTGTCTCTCGGTTCTGTGGTCAATCCACTAGACAATGTTGCCTCTCACTGCAGTTGTGTTACAATAAATTAACACATTGGTATAACTGTTGGTCTCCCTCTGCTTCATTTTCGTATTGCTGCCTGTTATTAAAGATCCCTTATTTTCCCGAGGCTGTGAGTTTGTCATCATCAGCGGCAATTGCTGCTTCCTGTCTCCTGTTATTGTCACTCATCTCTGATTTACAGGAGAACAAAATTAACCAGAAAGGCAGCAGGGGGAAAAAAAAGTTCAGGGAGAGATAAGAGATGTACATAAAAAGGAGCCATTCAAGTAGGCTCCAACACCTCTCCTCAAAGAAAAAAATGGATCAAAGAGGTCCATTTTTTGAGGGAACAGTTAAAAGGAATTACTGTCCAGAGCTCAGATTTTCATAACTAAGTCCCTCTGTGAATCCTGCTGACAAGCATGTTGTGGAACGTTATCCCTGAAGTTTAGACTTCCTCTTTGATAAGCCATTCAAACTACTCCATTCATAGTTAGACCACATGAACACTATAGGTGTTGGATCCAGATAGAGGAAGATTGACCCTTTCCTGCAAAATAATACCAAGGGCACCCCTGAATTTTTTTGCCAGAGTAAAGACTGCCTGATTGGGTTCAAAGTTGCTGAACCCAAGATTCCTAGGCTGGAAATTGTCGCCTAAGAACAAATTATGAAGAGAAGAATAAGCTGCAGTTAGGCACTAGTCCAGCAGAGCACTTAAGCACATACTTAACTATGGTGAGTGGTTCTGCTGGCTACATCTTTGCTTTTGCTTGATCAGGGACATTATTTGCTTTTCTGAACATGCAAGTTTTACTATATATACAAGTGTAAAGCATAAAATATGCAATCAACATTATGAAATCCAGCATAGAAGCATACGTGACAAGGAACATGGCATGTGATTAATTTCACCACATATTGGAATCAAAATTTTTAAAGTTTAGAAAACCGTATTAATTTAAAGCACGCCCTGCTATTCTACAAGTACACTTCTTTTGTATCCTTTGAACAGTGAAATGTGGTTTCCATCTAAATTTCATGAGTTAAAAGATAGCTTGCACTAAATGCTTTTTTTTTTGGCAAACTGGCCATTAGTGCCTGTGTCAAATAATCCCTGTTGCTATGATAAAATGTAGAGGTATGAATCTTTAAATCATTTCCAGACAAGTTCAGTATTGCAAAGATTCAAGTCTATTTTCAGGCCTTATTTCCATTTTCTTAAGTTCCGAAGAACAGTTAGGCATTAAAGGATGTTACCATTCTGTGGGCCTGCCCAGACTTCAAAATATGAAAGCTTGTGACATATTTGACCTTTTCCAAAGTTGTTTTATGGGTGCTAAAAAAAAGGGTATTTTGAGAAATCAAAATGTATTAGGATTGTCTGAAAACTTAGCAAAACTCTCAAACTTTTGGCAGCTTATTTTTGAATTGCAGGATGGGGCAACCCCGTCTTCCAATGACAAGTTCCTGGTACTGCATCACAGTGTAGGTCTAAAAACGGACTGTTTCTGTTTAACACCAGCCACCCGACTTGTGGTCCCCAGTAATAAAGCCAGCAGCTTGCACTGACTGTTTTGAAAATCAGACCACTTATTTTAATTTCTCCTGAATCTGGGTCTCAGGCGTGGCACTGAACTGTGATCAGTGGGAGTTGCACTTTTGAAAATTCAGGTCCCTTTGCAGGAGCTGTATTTTAGGCTCCCATTCTTAAAAACCTAGGCCCCAGTTTTTAATCCTTCTTTTCCAGCCCTTTTCATTTTTATTTCTGCCACTCGTCTGCTCAATGACCTTGGATAAATCGCTGCCTCAGATTCTCCAGTGGTGAAATGGGAGACTTGTAATCTCTCCTTGCATTTGGTGCTCTGCGGATAAAACGTGCTATGGAAATGTCGAGTATGATTATTTATTAGGATTGTGGTTTCATCTTGATGCCTTTCAAACAGAAAGAGCTTAATCTTGGAGAGGTGTCATAGATTTGTTGAAATTGGGAGGAAAAAAGATAAGATGCCATCTTTTTTATTTACCTGTGCCAATAAACAAGACATCATATTGCCCATCTTCAGCTTCTACTCTATCCACTGCTATTTGTTTTAGGTTGTACTTGCCATCGGTTTTCACAAGTATTGGCCTTTTATGGACAGGTTTGATGGGTTGATACATCAGTGGATGGCTCCTTGCAAAACGGATAGCTTCGTCAGGATAGTCTTTGGTGGAACCATACAGACCGCCATTGACTTTGCTGGCACACTGCAAAAACATGTGATAGGTTGGTTATACACTTGGATTTTTTTTAATGCTGCATAGATGATATAAGATAAAGACCTTATTCTCAAGGATGCTGACTCTCCACAGTTCCCAGGAGAAGAGAAGACATGGATGTTTGAGGGATTAGGGAATAAAGGGGGCATGAAAGAAGATGGAACTGCTGGAAGGCAAAGTCTGAGCAGTAGAGCAGTGGGTGACTAGCAAAGAGAAGTAATCAGGGGCAAAGATCTGCAAGTGGGCTGAGTCTTTGCTCAAACAGAATTCTCACTGAAGTCAATAGGCGTTTATTTAGTTCTTATTCAGGAAAAAGCATTCTGGTTTGGTCCCAAATGTATACAGAACCAGATTCTGCTTTTAATTACAATGAGAGCTTGAATTTGATCACAGTATGTATGTATGTATCTATGTGTGTACACACATATAGCACACACATGTACGTATATACACATAGGTGTGTGTATATATAAATATGTGTGCATGCACACATACACTTACATAAAGGGAGTTTTCTAACCAGTGTTAAGGCCTCTCATAACGTATTACAGAAATAAATTAGCTCCAGGTCTCTAATACATTAGCAGTAGAGCTGATCAGGTTTTTTTCAGACATAGGATATGTCTACACAGCAAAAGCTGGGCACAGGCTAGCCTACTTGGGCTAGCATGAATCCAGCTAACATGGGTAACAGCAGAAACAATGCAGCACAGGCTTCAGACTCTGCAAGCTAGTGAGCCGAATATATCCCAAGGATCCATGCTGGGCTTCTACTGACTGTGCTGAGCTGTCTTCAGTGCAGTTGGTTATCGAGTTAGCTGGATTCAAATAGCTCGGGTAGGCTAGCCCATGCTCAGGCATACCCAGAGACCTTTATTTTATTGGGAAAATGGCTTTTTTTTTTTGTAAAAAGATTTTTTGATGAAAAATTTACATTATCAACATTTTTAGTTTTTCACAAAAAGTGTAGTGCCTCTTTTCCTCTCCATTTTCATTTAAAATGTTATCAGAATGGTTCTTGGCTTTTTTTCATTAATCATAAGACAGTAGGGAGAAAGAAGTTTCCTACTCAGTACAGCCAGCCATGTAAAATGAGCAAAACAGCAACATTTGGTATCAATCTATAGTTTATTTTACTTTGATTGCAGAACGTACCATAATAGGAAATTAAGCACATTTAAAAAATGAATCCCACCGCACCAGCAGTAATTCTTGATCTCCAGACGCTTAGTGGCATTGCATTTAATTCTCATTTCTACCTCATCATGACAGTATTATATATCACGGTTAGCCTGAAATACCAATGTTTGCCTTGATCAGTCTACCATTTTGCAAAGCAAATACACGGTAAGTCAGTGATTGGAGCGAATTTACTGATTGGGTTAAATTTACTTATAGGGCTAAACTGTGGCATTATCCATAAAAGTTAATTTTTAAATATTATGTAAAGAATAGGATAATGTCCCCTAACTTAACATAGATTCTTCATTTCAAATTTGCCTCATGATCTCTAATTGAAAGCGTTTATGAACAAGCTGGAAATATTTCAGTAACATTCACTTCCTCCCAATCTCCGCATGACAGTGTGGTTTTCAGAAGCATTTCAAGCAAAGCCACAGTAGCAGGCTCTCCCTACTTAAATTGGATTTTCAATCAATAAAATGAAATAAAATCCTCTTAATGTTTACTGGAAATGGTCATTTGAAACATGCAGCCAACTATAATTGGCAATAACAAGCTCCTGCACTTGTCAAAGGGGGAGAAGTTTGTTTCCACTTTTGGGGGTTGGCTCCATGAATGCTCAGTGTTGACTTTGAAGTAATTGTCTAATCAGCCGAAGGCTGGAGTTTCACCAGCTGTTTGTAATAAAGGGAAAGGGTTTGGGGTTTTCAGAGAAGCTGAACCTCTGCTTTCCCTGGACTGCACAGCATATCGAGAAGCACCACCAAGTTCCATTGCAAAGTTCCAAGTCAAGAGAGATTTAATAAATACGATCCTTTGCAGGCTTTTATTTTTGAATTAAAAGCAGTAAAGGCACTCTAGAAAGGAATTGGTAGATGCAGCTGCCTCTAAAGTTTCCCTTCAACACCATTTCTGAGGAAGCTGGTGTTGTTTTCAGAAGCACCACAGTAAAAATGCACTAGATGTGACAACGGAATAGTAGCCTGATTACACACATGACCAAAGTAATACTTCCAGCAGATACGGACTGTAGAGTCTACCAGAACCAGTCTAGTTCTACCAAATATGTGAGCTCTGGGTTTGTGTGATTTAAAACTGCTCTTCTCCCCCAATTTATAGACTCCACCTAGTCTCATCCAACTGCCAACATCGATAGAAGTTGATCCATAGAGGTGAGCAAGGTTTGTCGCTTTCTTTTGTCACTGTTGCTCTCAGAATTAACTAAACATGGAGAAGGCACTGGGATCAATGCAACCAACATCTTTCCAAGAAGCGGCACCACCAACATGCCACTCCTGACAGTCTGGTCCCCACACACAAACTCAGAGAGCCAGTGCCAGGTCCACGCAAAGGTCCCTTTGTGCTACTGAAGCAGCACTAAATGACCCTACCGCTGCCCTAAATCTCAGTCAAGAATGGCTGAATCTTCAGCTAGCATAAAGCTAGCATAGCCAGCTGATCCAGGTCCCATAACACTCTTGAGCACAGGAAGGCAACACGATTCAGTGAACTGTGACTCAGGGTTCAGGCTCTGCCACTCACATGCTGAGTGACTTTGACCTCTCTGTCCCTCTCTTTCTGCTCCCACCCTTTGTCTATCTTCTCTATTTAAACTGTTAAGCTCTGAAGGTCCAGGGACTGACCCTTACTCTCTGTTTGCATAGTTTCTAGTGCAATGGAGCGACTCAGAGTCCCGTGGAAGAGAATGTCATTGATAGAAGAGCTCTAATGGAATTGAAATCTGACAGATACATGGCATTGTTTCCTATCTCTATGGGAGTTCAGCAAGGCTGCATTATGTCACCATTGTTCAACATCAATATTGACTGGTTGATGGATAAGCTTGAGGAGGCAGCCATTTGTGGCATTCACCTGAAGATCATTTTATTTTGAGATCTCAAATACACCAATGACATTGTCTTGTTCGTTCAGTTGGGGAATTGCTGCAGCTGATGTCCAATCTGGTAGAGCAAAAAGCAGTGCACATTGGTCAAAACAGATAAAACTAAGTCCCTGGCATCCTCCAGCTCTAGGTTATAGTCAGCTCAGTATTAACGTGTCCAGATGGGACACTGAACAGCTGGAAACTGTCAAATATGTGGGCAGAGTCACAGACAGGGCTGGAGGATGCTCAAAAGATGTAGACATGAATAGAACAGCAGCTCCTGCCTTGTTTCAGGGCCTTCAGCTTGCTTCGCTTGCTGCAAAGCTGTGGATATATGGAACCACAGTTACACCAACTTTATTGTATGGCAATGAAACATGCACACTGAGGAAGGCTGAAGAACCCCAGATTGATATTTTTGATTCCCATCATCTTCGTCAGCTGCTCCATATCAAGTGGCAAGAGAAGATTAGAAATGAGGATATTCAAAGTCAAACCCCTCCATCAGCATTGATTTGGTTTAGATGACTTTCTTAATATAAACATATTATTAGAATGGAAGACCAACAAATTCCGAAGCATGCAGACCAAGGAATGCTACTACATGTCCAACAATCACATGGTTGCCAAAAGCTTGGGTGATGCGATAAGATTGCCAGGGATGGACATAAGCTGAATATATAGCTAGACTACCGTAAGCACCTTGCCAGAGATTGATCCAGGTGGCACTGAATCTGCAAATTGGCAATGTCCCTTTGGTGATGACGATGATGACAGCACAATGGTGCCCTGATCTTGGTTGGGGCCTCTACGAAGAGAGGCCCCAACCAAGGCCCCAACGGTACTACGAAGAATAGGGGCATGATATGGGTGTCAAGCTGAAAAGGCACACAACTCCTTCGCCTGTCTCCCCATCAACTGGGCTGAATTTGGTTCCCGTGTAGCTGAGGATTTAGCACAGTATTTTGTCCTTCTTACCAGAAAGTTCCATTTAATGGCTCAGTGCTAGTGACTTGCTCAGAAAAAAAAGAAAACTCAGACATTCAGATTTGTTTAAAAAGATTTCCTAACAGAAATGTAGAGACTAATGTGGAAATCCTCATTCAGTTTTACTCAGTCCTTGCTCTGGGATATGAGGGTTTTGTTGCCTGAAAAAGGAATGAATACAGACTTTCAGAATAGTTGAGAAGAATCTAATCTTTGTAAAATAATCAACCATTCTGCAATCTGTTTACGGTGCAACCTCACTTCCTCTTATTTTGTCAGATACAATAACTGGCACAGCGGTCTCACGGAAAGTGTTAAATTTGGAGATGATTACTTCAGTTTCCTTCTACCACCTGGCTGGAAATTAGGCATTTTACTTCCCAGTCTTTTTATCCTGACTCAACACCAATAGCTAAAGTTTGTCCCCACATCAACAAAGGAACAAAAAGCCCTGTGACATCAAGATGGTAGAAATCTCATGTACCGTGTTCAAATCCCAGATATTCTCTTTAGGGGAACATATTCTATTGTACTTTGGTTTGTGACTCCTACTCCAAAAGAAGCAGCAGAAACCAACAGTAATATTTAAATGAGACCAGATGGTGAATTTGAGATTATACTATAGGGAACAAAGCTGCATTGGTATGGACTAGATAATCTAATTGGCCTTTCTACCTCTCATTTCTGTGATTCTATGATAAATGGATTGCACACAAAGTTTATTTTTGCATATGATCACTTTTAGTATAAAGCTTAATACTGATTCAGATAGCAAAGCAAAAGCAATACCATGAGTAATGAACCAGCAAACTGTTTACTCTACTGGTAAACTCAGGAGAACAAACCCTTAGCCAATTAGAAGATAAAGGGGTGACATTTCAAAGCAGCATGTGTGTTTTAGCTAAACAGGTTACATATGTAAATGGGCCTCACACAGCCAAAAATCTGCATGAGGCTGACATTTTACAGGAAAGGCTTGTTGAGCCTAACAAAATTGCAGCTGGTAATAATACCTTGTACAGCTAATTAGTTGCATAAGACAACTGTGGGGAAGGAGCCATATGGGGAGAGGAAAAAATCTGGGGTCTGATTCTCCTCTCATTCACACCATGGTTCAATTCCATTGACTTCAACACAGTCACTCTTGATTTACATCAGAGGAAGTGAGAGGAGAATCAGGCCTTCTTGACCCTGGGCCCGATCCTGTGAGGTGCTGACAAACTCTTGGGAGGCACTGTGTACCCTCGGCTATCCATGGAATGTGAATGTGCTGCGAACCTATTTAAAAGCGCCGACGCCCACCACCAAGAATAGTGGTGTTTAGATCCCATGGTGACGGGAGCCTTAGAGACATCGAAAATGAGAGACAGACAGACAGAGAGAGCCTGAGAGAGGGATGCTGGTTCATGCCTGTGAAGAAGCATCATCATAGACATTCTTCCCCTCTTTCTGTGTGAGGAATGTGTAAGTCATCCCCATCAGAAATCTGGCAATACACCAAATAAAAACTTATATGCCACGCACAAACAACTGTGCAGATGCCAGCTCCTGTATACTGGCAAAATATGCCATGGGAAAAAGGCCAGCTCTATTGTATTTAGAGTATGCCCCAGGGTTTCCTTTTCACTTAGTGTGCATTGGGACTAAGAGACATTTCTGGGAAAAGTCATAACAAAGTCGAGAAAGAAGCATGTTTATATTCTTCTTGCAGCTCTGTTCTTTGCAAATTTGTAAAAAAAAAATCATTTCCTTTCACCAAGTTTGTAAAATTGGCAAATGGAATGGAAAGCAGGATGCTCGGAAGAAGGGATAGAAAGTGGGAACTGGTTCAGATCAAATCTATCCATCCGTCTGTAGGGTCCTGGCACCATGGTACATAGCCATACATATTAAGGCCAGAAGGGACCATTGTGCTAGTCTGGTTTGACCTTCTGCATACCAGAAGCTATGGGATTTCACCCCAGTAATCTCTGCATCAAAAATAAATTCTGGTTGAGCTACAGTGTATCTTTTGGAAAGACACCCAATCCTGATTTTAAAACTTAAATTGATGGAGAATCCACCATATTCCTAAGTAAATGGTTCAAATGATTAATTACCCTTACTGTTAAAAATCTGCACCTTATTTCTAGTCTGAGCATTGGCCTATATTATTGGAATCAAGAACCATTTGATCCTTTGACAAAACCTGCATCAAATTGAACGAGACCTTTGAAGTAAGGTTCAAAACAGTGGATTAACTTTTCTTGATTTAACATTTTATATAGCCTAGATGATTCTACTATAAAGTGGGTGCACAACTGGTTGGAAAACTATACTTAGAGAGTCGTTATCAGTGGTTCACAGTCAAGATGGAAGGGCATATCGAGTGGGGTCACTCAGGGATCTGACCTGCCTCTGGTTCTATTCAATATCTTCATAAATGATTTGGACAATGGCATAGAGAGTATGTTCATAAAGTTTGCGGATGGTACCAAGGAGGGATTGCAAGTGGTTTGGAAAACAAAATTAGAATTCAAAATGATCTTGACAAAGAAATGGTCTGAATTAAATAGGAGGAAATTCAATAAGGACAAATGCAAAGTACACTTAGGAAGGAATAATCAATTGTACAAATAAAAAATCGGAAATGACTGCCTAGGAAGGAGTATTGCAGAAAAGGATTTGAGGGTTATAGTGGATCACAAACGATATATAAGTAAACAGTGTAAAACTGTTGCAAAAAAAGCAGACATAATTCTGGAATGTATTAGCAGGTGAGTTTTAAGCAAGAAACAAGAAATAATTATTTCATTCTACTCAGCACTGATAAGGCCTCAGCTGGAGTACTGTGTCCAGTTCTGAGCATCACACTTCAGGAAAGATGTGGACAAATTACAGAGAGGCCGGAGGAGAGCAACACAAATGATTAAAGGTCTAGAAAACATGACCTGTGAGGAAAGATTGAAACAATTGGGTTTGTTTAATCTGGAGAAGTGAAGACTGAGGGGGACGTGATATTAATGGGCTTAAATTGCAAGAAAAGAGAGTTAGGTTTGACATTAGAAAACGTTTTTTAATTGTTAGGGTGGTTAAGCACTGGAACAAATTACTTGGGAGGCTGAGGAATATCTGTCATTGGAGGTTTTTAAGAACAGGTTAGACAAACACTTCTCAGGGATTGTCTAGATAATAGTTAGTCCTGCCTCAGTACAGGGGACTGGACTAGATGACCTATCCAGGTCCTTTTCAGTCCTGCTTTGAGCAGGGGGTTGGACTAGATGACCTCCTGAGGTCCTTCCCAACCCTGATATTCTATGATTCAGTCCTACATTTCTATGCTTTTTTTGCTCTAACATTTTTCCTATTCCACTGCATATCCTGGTCCTGGCAGGGACCAGAAAAGAGGTAGTGAAATACCTTGAGAAAGCCTGGTTTTATGCTATTCCCAAACTACTGAAACCAGAAAACATTGGAGATATTGCAAAAAAGTCAATTACCACTTCCATGTATTTTTTGCCCCCAAAACCACCAAAACATGTAATCTTTGTAGACAGAATCATGAGGTAATAACTAGGGTCTAATCCAAAGCCCTCTGAGCCCCTAGGGATCTAACTGTCATTGTTTTACTTTGAGTGAAATATATTGTTGATAGTCTTAATAATGTATTGCTAGAGTCATTACATCCATTTTCAATAGCATCACATTGATATCAAATACTCATTATCACAATTCTGGACATTATGATATTTGTCCATCATGACCTGTTTATTTTATTTGCTTCCCAACTTGAATTAGACTGACATCACAATAGAAAATAGGGTTTCTCTTGGACCTACCGAACCAGGCCTGGGGTAAGGTACTTTTCCTTCATACAGAGACCAATGGTATTCAGGTCCTTCTTTATGAGCGTAAGGTCCATTGAAGGCTGCTCGGATGCTAGCTGTATGATAGACACATATAGCATATCCTCTAAAAATATTGCTATAAAATAAAAATCAAAGATGTTAATGCAAAGATTGTAACTGTAGTGTATAGTTTAGTGGTTGAATTAATCATACTAATAGAACTTATTACATAAATGTAATACCCGGTGAATGCATTAATAATGAGTACTCATGAAATCTAGATTTAGCAAGATATTTTAAAAATATGCCTATGTTTAAATATGTGATTGGTTCCATAAATCAATGGGACTGATTACCTTATCTCAGGTACTAACATGGCCTCCATCATTACCATAGTATCTGAATGCTTCACAATTTTTAATGTATTTAGTCTCCCAACACCTCTTTGAGGCAGAGAAGTGCTATTATCTCTATTTTACAGATGCAAAATTAAGTCACAGAGATAAGTGACTTGCTCAAAGTCACACAAGAAGTCCATGGAAGAACAGGGAACTGAACCTCAGTTTCTCACCTTCAAGACTAGGGCCCCTAAACTCTAGACCATCCTTCTACTCATAGACTTTTTCTATTCATTTGTATAATTTCTTGCTGAATCAGGACCTATGGGAATGATACACCACCACCTAAAGTCAATCTGAGTCCTTCTATTGACTTCAGTGGACAATAGATTAGGCCAGGGGTCGGCAACCTTTGGCATGTGGCCAATCAGGGTAATCCACTGGCAGGCCGCGAGACATGCCATCCCGCATGTTTACGTTGACTGGCCGCAGGCATGCCATCCCGCAGCTCCCAGTGGCCGGGAACGGTGAACTATGGCCACTGGGAGATGCAGGGGGCCATGCCTGAGGATGGTCAACATAAACAAAATGTCCCATGGCTCACCATCGGATTATCCTGACGAGCCACGTGCTGAAGGTAGCCGACCTCTGGATTAGGCTCTAAGTGAAGCGGAATTAAATTGATCAGTTATACAATGTGTATCAGCTATATGATATTTATCACATAACTGACATCTTCCTTAATTATAGACTGGTCAAATATGTCTCTATTACTGTCATATTTCCTAGCTGGTTACCTTGTAGTGTTAAAGAGTCCAAATATCACTGGATTTTTGTTATCCCGAGTTTGTAGCAAAAACACATCCTCTGTAAAAATGAAAATACAATGTTATTTATAGCTCACCTACTTTTCCCAGTCCCAAAGGACATAGAGTTGACTGCTTGTTAACAGTGTAAAGTTATTTCTCGATAAACACGACTTAATTTCACATAGCTTTTAAAAACATGATATAAATAAATACAAGAGTAATAGCCTACTCTGCAAATCCATTTTATATATTATAATATATATTGAAATATAAGGAACATATGCATTAAAATATATGTATTAGAAATATATGGTATATATATATATTTGTTTCAGAGTAGCAGCCGTGTTAGTCTGTATCCGCAAAAAGAAGAACAGGAGTACTTGTGGCACCTTAGAGACTAACAAATTTAGAGCATAAGCTTTCGTGGACTACAGCCCACTTCTTCGGATGCATATATTTGTTGTAATTCAAAGATTAGTAGTCACTTCCTGTTAATGATACATGTCCTATATTGAGGGTAAAAAGGGATTAGCAGGGAAGTTCACATTCTGTACAATGTGGTGTAACTTTATTTCTGTCCAAGATATTTACCTAATTCATCGAAATGTGTATCGATTCCATTCATTCCTGGCACAGAGCAGATCAGTCTGGTTTTGAGGAAAGTGCTCCATTTATTCACCAACATTCGCTGTCCTCCCATATCATTCTGTGTGGAGAGAGAAACAAATAATAAATGTAATTTAGAGGAATGCATCTAGAAGAACAATACTCTACGCTGAATTGCACTTTCATCATGCCTTTCAATGTCTGAAGCATACAATTTCAAACCACATTTCTATTATTCCACTTGTGTTATTATTTTGGAGTCAGTCTCTAGTAAAACTGTAGAGATTGATTCAATTTCTCATTAAAAGCTGTGGGTTTGTAAGAATTTTTAATTAAATACCAGGGCTGCAACTAGTTTTACCTGTCCAGCTGTTGTAAACCCTTCACATTTATGTCTACAGTCTGTTAACTCAATAGTCCAAACATTTTAGCTGACTGTATATTTTTATATGAATTGAGTGCAGTGCTGAATCAACAGACTTGGAGACAGAAACCCCAAATCTGTCTATGGAACAGTTACAGACAGGGCTAATTCACTGCAACCTTCCACACAGTGTCCTGCAAATATGTCCCAATACCTATATCAGGGAGTCCCCAGAAATTTCTCATCAATCCCAGTCGAACTATCCTCACTGTGGCTGCTGGCCCCAGTGCCTCACCTGCAAGACACTCAGTCCCCACCTTCCAACCCGGCCCGCCCAGGTGCAGTGTCATTTCTCAGTCTTGAGAGGGGACATGGGCTTCTGGATGCCAAGCATTGGTGATGTTGAGAATCTGGGTTTCAGTTTGATACCATCCCTATTTAGGATGTTTCATATACTTGACTCTCTTTTAACTAGGGGCTGCATAAGAAATTTTAACAAGCCGTTTGCTGGAGGCTAAGTGTAACATCCTGTGTCTCCTGCTAAGAAAGTAGTTTTGCATGTTGTTCCATTTGTACATCTGGGTACATCCATCAGTCTTCCTTTAGTTATGAAGAATGAATGTGGCTGCCTTCAAAGGCAGATTAGACACTGAGAAATCTGCAGTCTATTCCTGGCTGTGCTACTGACTTGCTGTGTGACCATGTCAAATCATTTCACCTCTTTTCCTCATTTTCTTCATAGGTAAAATGGGGATTATGCTGCTTACTAGCTCACAGTGGTATTGCAAGGATTAATTAGTTCATATTTAAAAGGTGCTCTCCACATGTAAGACTGGCTCTATTGCGATCTGTTTCATTTTTGCTATTCATGCAGAGAGGCTAGAAACTGGCTGCAAATGAGCAGCAGAATATTCCAATCCAAGGATAGCTCCTTGTTGGTATCCACAGGGAGTCCTGTTAATACTGTTCCTCCAATCCCTGATGTAGGTGGCACGTTGGGGCCAGGAAGGTATGTGCTGCGAGAATGTGACTGAGCTCCCATATCCTCCCATGTATGTAGGGACCATAAAGCATTGTGTTATTTAGAATGGCCTGGCAGTAGCTGTAAGTGGCTTTAGGGCTGGAGCCAACCCCTCACACAGCCAGTTATTCGTCATCCACCCCTTATTCCAAGGAGAGCTCTGATGCAGGATAGAATCTGGCTGGGGAAATGGTGTGTGAGCATTGAGTGCTAAATATCATTATTATTACCAAACTGTCACTTAACTGCAAAAGAACTAAAGATGGGCTTAAACCACAAAACTTGGATCCATGTCTGGATTTTGAACATCCTCACTAAAGAGTTCAATAGTGTTTGGATGAGGAGGTTCAGCTTCCAGCCCAAATGTGGGTTAGGATTTTGAATTTCCCAAAAGTTGGAGGATGGTTAGATGCGGGATTTTTGTTCAGACCCCTCTGACACCCTTCCCCTCTATTGCCAATACTAACTGATGGTACATTTGAAGGTTGGAGAATGTATGAAAAAGTGAGCACAAAGTAAGTTGTTCTACTAGAGGATCAGGACAAAAGAATCTCACCGCACATACTCGTCCAACTCTGGCATAAATGGCATGAGCGCCTGTCTCTGCCTCTAACGCTTTTTCAGTAAAGAAGAAATAGACTTTGTTATCATCCCGGTCTTCATTGTCGGGAATCATGTATGAGCCAACAAACTTTGGTTCTTTAAAAAGGAAGAAAAAAAAGGAGTTGGCTCAAGTTTATTAAAACATCATAAATATTTAAAAAATCAATTAACCATTTTAATAGAGAACAGGAAAATGTAATGAAGAAAGCAGAGATTTTCCAGGGAAAGGTCTACCATTTTTGGGGAGGAAATAGAGTAGAAACCTATTTTATTTGGGTGGGTATCTACAGAACATGTGGAAAACATTAGCTTCAAAAATATTTTTATAGCTCCAATTCGCATATCAATATGCTTTTGTATATGTTCAAGGAAAAGATTTCTTTCCTGCCCTGTTCTCTGGGGCTTTTACATTTTAGTTTAAATTAGGCTGAAACTTGGCACTGAGTTTATGTAGCAATCTCTGGCCACATACAAAACAAGCCCAGGAATACCAACTTTGGCTTCAGACAAAGTGCCGTTTACCAGTGAGATGAAGGACCAGCTCTGTTCAGCTAACAGAGGTGTGCCTGTAGCTAGAAGGAGCTGGGTGCACCTTTGTTAGGAAACAGTAACCACCTGAAACTTTTCTGGTTTGGGTTTTCATTACTAAGCTGAAATTTGGGTTTACCCATGTTGTGAACCTTTAACACAAACCTGGGCAGAGTTCTGAGTGATTCCTTTTCATCCCAAGTCATTCTGGGAAAGCATTTACAGCTTTCTTCAAAAGCTGGAACCGCATTCATTCCATTGACATGACCTCTTAAGAAGCTTAGGACCTGACATGATATCATTATAGGATGTTTTTTTAATGTAAATATTTCATACACTTCTGCTCTGATATTGGAGCCATAATGCTGTTTTAAGATGTTGCTGTCATTGAGGACTAAGCTGGGGATTTTATGCTGGTTGATTAAAATATAAATATATATTTTATAATATTTCCCCTTTTCATAATCACAGTGTAAAATAGAGGAAATTAAAAAACAAAACTGTAACCATACCACCATGAAACCTAATTTTAAACAGAAGATCTCTTAGAGATAAGATCAATTTTGCCTATGTATTGAGTACATCTATCTAACTTTTTAATTATCTCTGACATCATTTATATCAGAGGTTCTCAAACTGGGGGTCGGGACACCTCAAGGGGTAACGAGGCTATTACATGGGGGGTTGTGAGCTGTCAGTCTCCACCCCAAGTCCCGTTTTGCCTCCAGCATTTATAATGGTGTTAAATATATTAAAATGTGTTTTTAATTTATAAGGGGGGGGGGTCGCACTCAGAGGCTTGCTATGTGAAAGGGGTCACCAGTAAAAAAGTTTGAGAACCACTGATTTATATAGTACTTGCCATTGTAGTACCCAGGTCCGCGATTCAGCAAACTACTCAAGCATGTATTTAGTCTCATTGGAGTCAAGAGATTGAAACACTTGCTCAAAGTTAAGTACATATTTCAGTGGTTTGGTGAAATGAGGCCTTGTATCTAGGTTGAAATTCCAACTCACTAAGTCAATGGCAAAACTCCCATTGATTTCAGTGGGACCAGGATTTCACCCCTAGCATCTGAAAAAATCACCACTTTTGAGATGCCTCCAATCTACAACCACATTGTAGAGCCAATGAGCCAAATTCACTTGCACTGGCGCAAATAGATCCAAACTGCACTTCCTTACACCGGCCTTCCTCTTTGTTCCCCAGGTCTGAGGCCCACTGGAAAAGGCAGGCAACAGGGCTGTCACCTCTGTCCTCTCTTAAGGTGGAGGCTCCTTAGCTGATGCACTGAATCAGCACATCTAGCCTCCCTAAGCATGCACACTCCATAGGTGACCTGCCGGTTGTGGAATCACATTGTCCACTGCTGGCTGTGCTTTCAACCCCTTGGGAGGATCTTGTGCAGAGAGAAGCCCTCTCTAAAATTCTGTGCTGGATCCAGGGTGAATCTGGCTCATGACATTGTAGTTCTCATTTCTGATAAACAACAGATCTCCAAAGGAGATTTCCCTAACTTTATGAAGAGGAGGGGCCCTGAATCTTTCACTTCCTGTACCTTTCAATAAACGCTCATCATCAGGTTCAGTTCGAATATGTGGCATACGACCCATAGTACGCAAGACAGCAGCATCTCTCCCCCAGTAGTCATTGTAGAGCCCAGCAAACAGCTCACCCCCTGTAGACCAGACATATTAGTAAACAAGTTAGGGCAATACTGTACTTACTAGGTACTCTGGAAGTGGTGATGAAAAAAAACCATGATAGACACAACTTGTTAATATTCTCTACAACTTTAGCCAAGAGATTGAGTCAGCCACTGAGTATGTGAGGCTGTATATGAACTGAGAACATTAGGAAAAAAGCCAACCCATGGGAATGTATAAGGGATGCTGGCCTGTGGCACAATTTTACCCCAAAGCCCATAATTGCAAGACTTAGGAAAGTTGTAGTTAATACTTTGGACAAAACTGTGGTGTTAGAAGCCTGTTGGAAGCCAGCCTAGCTTTTGGAAGGTAGCGAGGAATTCTGTTTTCTCCAACATAGTGCAGACTTCTCTTTTGTGAGAAAAACATTTTGTTAAAAACTGAAAAAAACTCAGGATTAAAAATACCGGATGGGTTTAAATTACAGGAAGAAAAGTTTCCATGCTGACTATGTCTATACTGAGAGTCTAATATATTCATTAGTAAGATTAGCAAAACCAAAGGTTCCACCAGATTCACCCTTCCTCACGATACAAAACTCTTAAGCTACAATAAATAAGGAAGAGAAACTGGGTAAACTATTTTGGGTAGGGACTGTGGTTTTGTTCTGTATTTGAACAGCACCTAGCACAATGGGGTCCTGGTCTGTGATCGGAGCTCTGAGGTAGTATTGTAATACAAATGATAAATAATAAGAGAGAATGCTTAGATGCTATAGATAGTACTTCTTTACAAGGTGAAATTTCCTGTGTAAAAACAAATTGTGCTCCTCAAAAGGTGCCTACTCTTAACGGATCTAGGGCCTCATTCATGTCTTATTGAAGTTGATGAAAAGAGTCTTATTGACTTCAGGCCCTTAGAAATGACGGATGTTCTTGCGATTATGACACTAGACTAGGATCAGGAGATCTGGGTTTAATTCCTGGTTCTACTACAGCCTTCCTGTGTGACCTTTGGCATTCATTTAATCTGCCACAGCGCCCCATCTGTACAATGGAGATAGTAATGTTTCTTTCTCCTACCCACTGTCCGTCTTCTCAATTTAGACCAATGGTGGGCGTCCCTGCGGCCCACTGCTTGCCACAGCTCCCATTGGCTGGGAACGGTGAACCGCAGCCACCGGGAGCTGCGGGGGGCCATGCCTGCGAACGGTCAAAATCAGCAAAATGTCTCGCGACCCACAATCAGATTACCCTGATGGGCTGCATGCAGCCTGTGGGCCACAGGTTTCCCACCACTGATTTAGACTGAAAGGTCTTCATGGCAAGGTCTGTCTTACTCTGCTTTGTATAGTACTTAGAAGAATGGGACTCTGATTTCAGATGGGGCCGCTAGGTATTACATAATACACAGATAATATATAATTAAAATCATAAATTAATAATAATAATAATAAATCTGATTCTGTGACATACTGTGACTTCACTGGGAGCTGAGGCTTCAGTATCAGAGACTAATAAAATGCTTTACCTTATTGTAATCCTATTCCTTGTTCATGGTTGTTTATACCAACTATATTTCCAAGGAAAGTGGCATTAATCTTGTCATTTGCAAGCAGCAGGCTATTTTAGACCAGTACTACCCAATGGAAAGATTGAGGTGGGGGAGTCTGGTGGCAGGATATTTGCTGAAAGACAGCTGTGAACAGAAATGGGGCCAGATTTTTCAGAAGCGCGCAGCTCCCATTCAGGTACCAAAATGAAGCGACCAGATTTTCAGACGTGCCCAGCGTGGTGAGTGCTGATCACTTTTGAAAATCTGTCCATAAGAGACTTAAGGAGAATATCTAGGTTCTGCTCACTTTGAAAAATCCAGCCCTTCTCTAGGTGCCTAAATGGAAGCTGAGCAGTTTTAAAAACTTTGCCCCTTATGTTTTTAGCCCATAGATTTCTACTTAATAACTACCGGGATATTAAATTGTAGCACATTGTCTTTTTCTAAAAGAAAACATATGCAAACATAAATTTGATTTCAAAGTTTTATAAGAGGACAATATCCACCTCTTAAAAAATAAATAATAGTCATAGTCGACACAAGAGAGTCAAGTTGTTTCCGTCTGTTTTCTTGGGCAAATGTAAATCAATGAGGGATCCACAGATGCGTCCGCATGTCTGGCAGACATGGCCACATGTTTTTGCCACAGCCTGCTTTCTTCGCTCATGCTTCTCTTTGGCCTTTTCTGTTCAGCTGTTCCCAATGGCTTTAACTTCAGACCAACAGGTCTGCCACAATCCTGATCTACCAGCAGCAGCAGCAGCTTCCCATGTGTTCGGGTCGGCGTGGCCAGCTTTTAGGCGGGCTTTGAGAGTGTTCTTGTATTGTTTTCATTGGCCTCCTAGCACATGTACTCCCATTTTCAACTCTCCATAAAATATGGCTTTGGGGAGTCACATATCATCCATATGTACGAGGTGACCAGTCCAGTGAAGTTGCAGGGATTAGGGATTCAACACTAGTCGGGCAGCACTGGACTGGACTTCAGTGTTGATATCCTGTGTGACCACTTGCTGTTACAGATGAGATGCAGACAGTGCATATGAAAATGCTCAAGTTACATCAAGTGCCTGTTTTAGGGTGTTTTAATAATATACCATTTATGAATCTGAGATTACATTAGCATTTGGTTAGGTTTCACTAAAAAAGTAGCTTGTTATGACCACTAGATGGCACCCTTACATTATAAAATAAAACAGCTGCCACAAACTATACAAACAGACGGAAGTAAATTATTTCCAGTCCCAAGCTAATCTGTGTGGAGATTTCAGTAACACCATTTCTTGCTCCCTAATCAAAATAAACGTACTGATCAATAACATTTGCTAGTGATTATGGACTTTAATGAAAGCACAAATTTTGCTTGCACATCCCCCTTTAGGTGGGGATTTTGTTTCTGTTAAGAGTTATATGAGAACTTAATGGTACCATAAGTCGAAATAATGATTCTGGAAAGTTTACAGCAGCCTGGCAGCTGGGTCTGGTTCAGAGACCACAGCTGATTCAGAACTGAGGGAAGTTTTCCCCTAGGCTTCTCCTCATGGAGAATGGATATTACCTTATAACATAAACTGAGTCACCACCATGTAACATATCAGCAAATGAAATTAAAAAAAAAAAATCAGCACCCCAGTGGTGCTAAGACAAGAGAACTTGCCAGTGTCTGAATAATATTCAAAACATTCTTTGCAACATGTTAATGAACTACACAACCCATATATCGCCCTTTCAAAAATTGAATCTGACAAATCACAGGCTGCTTCATAGTAGTAAAACTGTGGAAATTTATAATTCAAAATATGATGTTTCTCTGCTTTGAACAAGTTGATTAGCAGGACAGTCAAAACATGGAAAATACCATCAGCTGGAAGATGGATGCAAATAAGCATTTGCTGTACTTCTTTTTACCATTGTGTTATTTGGATTGCAATAGCACCTAGAAGCCCCATGGACCAAACCCCCATTATACTAGGCGCTAGACACACACAGAAATGATATGCAGTCCCTGGCCTAAAAAGCTAACAATCTAAGTATAAAACAGTAGCTAACGGGGGAAGTACAAGGAAACAATGAGATTATGCTATGGTCAGCATGACAGGCAGTGGTTTCAGCACAAGAACTTTAACTTGATTCTGCAAACTTTTACCTTTTTGGTATTCAGAGATTTTCTATTTTCTCTCTTGTCCCACAGTAGACTTCAGATCAAGCCTTTAAAATCATATTATGGCACCAAAATAAATGGCCAGGTTTTCATATGTAGAAAGCACCCTCAGAACATAGATTTAGGTACTGACCTGAGGACTCCAAGTTTGAAAATTCTGGCACAAATTTCTACTTTTTTATCCCCCTGTTGTGAAGATTCCGCTATCACAGTGCATATTAATGTAGTGCTCTCCTATCTCTATCTCAGGGTTTTATACGGCCACCCAACTCCATTGTATGTGAGCACCTTCCCTGTAAAATCAATAGCAAAGTCTCTACTGGACTTAGAATCATAGATTCCAAGGCCAGAAGGGATCATTATCATAATCTAGTCTGACCCTTGTTTAAAACAGGCCATAGAACTTCCCCAAAATAATTCCCAGATCATATCTTTTAGAAAAAACATCCAATCAGTGACGGAAAATCCACCACTACTTTTGTTAAATTATTCCAATAGCTAATTACCCTCACTGTTAAAAATGTACTCCCTATTTCCCATCTGAATTTTTCTAGCTTCAACTTCCAGACACTGAATCATGTTATACCTTTCTCTGCTAGCCAGAAGAGCCCACTATGAAATATTTGTTCCTCATGCAGCTACTTATAGACTGTGATCAAGTCACCCCTTAACCTTCACTTTGTTATGCTAAATAGATTGAGCTCCTAGATTCTATCCCTGTAACACATAGGGCTCTTCTCTGAACCCTCTCCAATTTATCAACATCCTTCTTGAATTGTGGACACCAGAACTGGACACAGCAGTGATAGCACAAGTGTCAAATATGGAGATAAAATAATCTCCCAGGATAGAGTCCCCCATTCTGCAAGTATGGCCTACATTCTTTGTTCCTACATGTATCCATTTACATTTAGCTGTATTAAAACACTTCTTGTTTTCTTGCACCCAGCTTACCAACTGATCCAGATCTCTCAGTACCAGTGACTTGTCCTCATTACTTACCATTACCCCAATTTTTATGTCATCGGAAAACTTTATCAGTGATGATTTTATTTTTTCTTCTAAGTCATAGATATAAATGTTAAATAGCATAGGGCCAAGAACCAATCCCTGCGGTCGAAAGACATCCGCTTGATGATGATACCACATTTACAATTACATTTCGAGGCCTATCAGTTGGTCAGCTTTTAATTGATTTAATTGTGCCATGTTAATTTTATATAGTTCTAGTTATTTAATCAAAACGTTGTGCAGTACCAAGTCAAACTATGCAGTGTCTGTCACTTTTCCTTTTTCGGGGTAAAATCTCTGTTTGGGGTAGGATTTGTGTTTTGAGAGAGAGAGAGAGAGAGAGAGAGAGAGAGAGAGAGAGGTTTTATTAATTAAAGAACTGTTGACACTGCCTGCCTTCTCCAGACAAAAAATGGATCCAAACCTGAAGCCTTTACTTAGCTGAAGTCAATTTGGCAGATTTTGCTCAATAGGTTACAGCATTCCTCCCACATCCCATTAAGTTCAAAGAAAGGTGACCATCAAAGTTTAAGTGGGAGCACAAAAGACAATTCCATGTTTCTCTTTTCTAGAAAAAAAGAATTCAAGAAAATGAAATGCACACTGCCCCTCCAAAAACGAACAAAAAACAAAAAAATCCCCGAAAACAAAACTTACCCGAATGCAACTTTAAGGTTATACAGAATGAATCACAAATATCTGAAAACGCTGATAAATTTCCAAAGTTAATAATCCCTGCTGTCATTTTGCACTTATAATAAGTAGAAGTTTCCATTCTTATTTTTCAGTTAAGAATGTAAATTAATATATTCCCTGTTTATGCTATAGAATTTATATAACTGAAAAATACAGGACATGCAGGATGGTTGTTCCTTCTGTAACCTTAACTTAAAAGTTACTTATGGTTTTCTGATTTTGCTCTCCTCCTTCCTTAATAACAACATTCAGCTCTTTTAGGACCTGGTGCAAAGGCCACTGAAGTCAATGGCAGATTTTGCATTGTCTTTGGATAAGCATATACAGAGTTTTTCTTCTGTAGATCTCAAAGTGTTTTACAAAGGAAGGTAAGTATCATCAGGCATCCCATTTCAAACTGGAGAACAAAGAGTTACTTGCTTGTAGTTGCCACTAAATCAGGGCAGAACCCAAAATAGAGCTTCTGACTCCCAGGGTAGTGCCCCGTCCATTGTCTTTCCGTAAATTTGCACAAACGTAGTGTTTTTGTAAGCACAGTGATTATATAAAGTAGGGAACAGATTAACAAATAAATCTCTTCTCTCTTTTTTCTTGACTATTTGCTTGTCTAATAGCTCAAACCAGCCACATGCGGCTCTTCAGAAGTTAATATGCGGCTCCTTGTATAGGCACCGACTCCACGGCTGGAGCTGCAGGCGCCAACTTTCCAATGTTCCGGGGGGTGCTCGCTGCTTAACCCCTGGCTCTGCCACAGGCCCTGCACCCAGTCCACCCCTTCTTGCCCCCTTCCCTTAGCCTGCCATGCCCTCGCTCCCCCCACCCACCCCAGAGCCTCCTGCATGCCATGAAACAGCTGATCAGGAGGTGCGGGGAAGTAGGGGGAGATGCTGATCGGCGAGGCTGCCGGTGGGCAGGAAGTGCTGGGAGTGGGGGTTGGGGGAAGCTGATGGGGGGCTGCTGACATATTACTGTGGCTCTTTGGCAATGTACATTAGTAAATTCTGGCTCCATCTCAGGCTCAGGTTGGCCACTCCTGGCTCAGACTATTGATTCCATAGCAAGAAGATTCATCAGGAAAATCAGGGGAAAGCAATAGGAGCTTGGATTAGTGGACTGGGATAGCTGATTTCACAAGGAAAACATTTCAAAATATGTTAACAATGATGCAACTCACAGATTCATAGATTATAATGCCAGAAGAACCACTGTGATCATCTAGTCCAGGGATCGGCAACCTTTGGCAGCTTAGTGGCGGCCAGCAAATCCCTCGGCCCACGCCACTTCCCGCAGCCCTCATTGTCCTGGAACGGCAAACAGCGGCCAGTGGAAGCTGTGATTGGCCGAACCTGCGGACGCTGCAGGTAAACAAACTGTCTCGGCCCGCCAGCAGATTTCCCTGACGGGCTGCGTGCCAAAGGTTGCCGATCCCTGATCTAGTCTGACCTCCTGTATAACACTTCCCTGGACCCCCTGAATTAATTACTATTTGAACTAGAGAATATCTTTTAGTGAAAAAAAACAATGTTGATTTAAAAATTGCCTGTTATGGAGAATCCACAAACCTTAGTAAGTTGCTCCAATGGTTAGGTACAATGATTTTTGATTCAGAGTTTCATACACTGAAAGGAAATTCTGCTATTTGAAACAACAGGGCTGAATTCTGCATTTCTAGTACATTCAAAATTCCCTAGGAATTTTAGATGCAGACGGAATGCAGGGTAAAGCCAATATTGGCTGCTTTTCTAATGTACATTTTCTGAATGAGGAACAAATAGATACCGCATTAGGATTCTTTAAACTTCAGTAATGAGATTCTCATTGCTTTAAGGTCACATGTACATTACAGGCCATTACTGTAAACTTTTTAGGATGTGCCAGAGCAATTAATACACAAGATTAACATAACTACCTGTATAATGTTATAGTGTGTGTAGGGAAATGATGCATTTTTTTGCTTGACTTTCTAAAATATTCACACTAATCTGTTTCTAATCAGCAGAACAAGACTTTGACAGCATATAGACTTTAGGTAGACTGTGTAACAAATATTTGAACCTGATTTTGGTGTGGTCCCAGTTGAGTGGGTGTAGTTTATCTCTCTGGAGAAGACACATGCATTGTACAATATCTAATCTTCTGTCTTTTATCTCATTGAAATCAAGTCAGGCTTTGCTATGGAGTGCTTTTAATTAGATATAACAAATTAAGGGACAATTTCTGCAATCCTGGAAAGCAACCGGAATTTTGTCTGACAACTCAGGACAATAGGATTTTGTGCTTCTAAGCAAAAAAGTGTAAAAGTTGCAAAAATGTGCAAAAAGAGGAAAATGCAGAACTGATTTTGTTTCAAGTGACAATGGTAAAGAAGCACAAAATCCTTTTTTTCTAAGACTGAACAAGAAATGTTATTAGATATCAGGAGTACTGTCTCCAAAGCTACTCTCTCTCTGATTCCTTATAGAGATTTTACCTGGAAACTTCCCCAATCTCCCTCTTGCCTGGCTTTGAGCTATATTTTAAAAGAAACAACACAGGTATCCTCACAGTTATCAAAAATGCAATATCCCAGCAAATTAATAGGGGGCAGTGTCGTGATGAAAATCTCATCTTTGATGTGACATAAAACACATGGCCGTATACCATGACAATTTTCCTAAGTATACAGGTATAACCCAAGGTTAAAAGGGAGCCAAATTCCAGCACAAGGCTGCAACATTCCTTTTAGTTGAATCCTTTGGGTAATATCAAACGAATATTATTTCCCACATCTCCTCTTAAAATTACTGCAAGTTTGGACTAGATAGGCTATTTCTACCTCAGAAATGGCTGTGCTTCAGTTGTTGGTGATGTTTTTGGTATGAGTAATTTGAAGTGAAAGTAGTAAAACAATGGAAATATTAAGAGTTACCATTAGTAATACTCCTTTTTATGGAGCCGCCAAACTATAACTTTTGCAAAGCACCCCAATGGCAAGTATTCTATATTTTTAAACTATAATAATTAAGAGTACTAGTATGGGGCAGTTCTACACAGGTGTGGCTCAGGCCCAGGTCTTCAATGATACTTACACACTGAACTCCCATTGATTTCAAGTATTTAGGTACCTAATTCCCATTGAAACTCCCACTGCAGTCAATGGGAGTTAGGTGCCTAAATATATTTGAAGGTCTGGGGCTCAGTGACTTCAGTGGGGATATTCAGGGCCTAGCAATACAAGTTTAGAAATAGTTAAATCTGGAAGATCATTTGCAATATGTATGACTAAAATCAAATTTAAATAGATTTACTTAGGTCAAAAGAAAAGTTTGCGTATTTCAGCACTTCAATTAAAAATCCTGGTTCAATAAAATGATAGTTCCTGACTTGGCTTTAAAATCGAATATCCCACATTTTAGTGAGTTTTATGACAGGTCATCTGACCTGATGGTAAAGTAGCTTGTGATGAAAATTCTATTATGAATGATTAAACTCGTCACAATTTATTGTCAGCATAAGGAAACAGAATAGATGTTTAACTGCAGAGATGTTGTATAAAATGTAAATTTTAGAAAAATTCTGTACAAAACTCTTGGACCTATTTTCTAAAAAACAAAACAAAAAATCCCCCTATCATCCCATATGCTTTCAATAGTCAAAGTGGCTCTGTAATAAATCACGCAGGCTGATTGACTAAGACCACAGTGGCTGATAAAACAGTTTAGGCCTATAACTTTTGATATAGCTAATACTTTATGAGCAAGCTGTGATAAATTTACACTAGGTTTTAATGTCTATTTTCTATCTAGGAAAATCCATTCTGATAATGATCCTTCTGGTTTTTCATGCCTGATCTTGGAATGGGAAAGAGAACAACTGAGTGAAAGAGAGAGCGATAGAAGGATAGAATAAAGAAGTGAAGTGCTAAACAATTTAGCTCAATCTTAGACTATGGGAGAGAAAAGACAATTCAGGTCTTTCTTCAGAACAATAATATGGACTTAAATTTGTAAAGTGTTCAGATACCACTGTGATGGGCACAAAAATAAATGGTCAGATATCACGGTGATGAGTTTGAATAGGACAGAAGTGAAAATGCACACTTCGAAAGGTAGGCAGATAAAACTTTAAAGTCATTTTGTTCAGCCCATTAGGAAGGATGCTGGATTCCTGCTTAAAAACAAATTATAATTGGGAAGATGGTAATCAGTTAAACCAAAATGGGAGTAATATGAAATTTAGAGGGAGGTCTCAAAAGAATGGAGGGTTTGGTGGTATCAGGAAGCCCTTAGGTTACAAAGATGGAAACAAATTTCAAATCCTTCAAAAGAGATTTAAAACAAAAAAAGGAGTTGGGTTAAACTTATGATTTGTTAAAGGCCTGTGGGTAAATGTTCAAAAGCACCTAAGTCCCACTTTAAAAAGTGACTTATGTCCATCTTCTCCATGGTATTAGATGCCTAACTCCCATTGAAATCAATAGGAGTTAGATTCCTAAATACCATTGAGGATCTGGGCCCTAGTCAAATAGGAGCCTAACTCCCATTGACTTTTAATGAGACGTAGGCACCTAAGTCATTTAGGTGCTTTTGAAAATTTTACTTATTTCCCTGTTTACAACTTCCTTTCCCTTGTTACAAAGCTATATGACAATATATTCATTCTTCATCTGGGATGAATAAAAAAACCCCCTGGGTTTATACTCTTGCCAGCCAGTGTTGGTTTTGAGGACCAGCCCTTCTGCTGGGCAGATAGTTCTTCAAGCACACACTAGCTTGTCTAGTGAGGTGCCAAATCCAATATTAGATAAAGGGCCCAAGAAAGAAGGAATGGACAAGAAAAGCCCCTACTCTCACGTGGAAAGAGCCAGAATCGCTTGGTCACGGTGCTCAGGTACACAAGCCTCTCTGGCATATGTTTGGTCAAAGCTGGGCTAGGCCCTCATTCATCCTCTTATTTTCTTAATCTCTTATCTCTTTTATGGCTGCATGCTCCATGTACAGCTAAATGGCTAAAGTCTTCTTAGGTTGAGTAAGTCTTAGCCTGTTTTTTCATACAATACTAATCTTCCTGTTGACTTATCACATCCAAAGATTAGCCTTCATTTGTTTTGCTTGGACTGAGCAAGTAGTTCAGCCTTTCACTCTTGCTGCTTTGGTGTCATCCACACAAAGGTTATTTATTAATGGCTACAATGCTTGTTTCTACACTCTCATTGTCCTCCAGACAAATCCACCCCAAACTGTCAACCGTCTGCCACAAACCCAAACAGCTACACTGCATGGTCTCATGAAATGCCCTAAGAATTCATTCTGTTCATTTGCCAAGTGTTATGTCTTCTGTGGTTGCTCCACTGTAGGCCTCAAAGGGGTAAAAAAAAATCACTCTAAAACATATTCTTCTAGTGTTTCCCTTCACTATGAATATGAGAGCCCCTTAAATAAAAATATATATAAGACTATTTATACCTTTAAGAACTTTATACCCTCAGATGAGTATTGTTTTTTAAATAACACCAAGACTAGGTTCCTTGAGCTACTGTATGACCCTTTAAGAATACAGCATTTCCTCACAACAGTTTGAATGTAGACAATCTGGCTATATTTCTATTGAAAGGATGACTTTTTCCTAGAAAAGTTAATCTGATTCTTAACATAAAACAAATTCCTGGTGAACCTAAAGTTTTTAGGAAACTTTCATATTGCTTAGTAGAAAACAGTGAGATCATTTGTCTATTGATACTAAAACATGATAGGCTCTTAGGAGTCAGATCCTATAAACCACGTATTTGTGGAACATTAATTGACTTCAATGAAAATTCTGCACATGAAGAGCTTCTAGAATGGGACCTCTAAGAATACGTCCACAATGCATTTCAAAATCCACAGCAGCGAGACTCAGAGCCCACGTCTACAGACTCGGGCTTATGGGACTTGTGCTATGGTGCTAAAAACAGCCGTATAGATGCTGCCACTTGGGCTGGAGCTCAGGTTCTGAAACCCACCCCTCTTTCTAGGTTTCAGAGCCTAAACTCAAGCCTGAGCCTAAACTCAAGCCTGTCTACACAGCTGTTTTTAGTGCCGTAGTGGGAGCCCTAGTCTGTAGACCCAAGCTCTGAGACTCATGGGTTTTTAAATGATGTGTAGATGTATCCAAAACTGCTTTTTCCAAGATCCAGGCATGAAATGCAAGTACCTTATGCCCAGGCATGAAGTGCTCAATCAGGACACAATCTGACTCCCATTTCAGACAATAATAAAACTCACATTGACCTTGCAGTTAGAGCAGAATCAAATCTAATTTATTTTCTCAGTTTTGCCTGAGTAAAGACTGAGAACTGCAGGACCGTACTGCTAAGCTCCAGTCCTACAGTTAAGCTCTGTGCAGGTGGACCCCTGTACCTATGCAGAGCTCACTGTGTGATCATGGTCTTGGTTATTAAATGGTTGAAACACAGACAGATGAAGAGTGTGTGAAAGACCCATAATCAACTGTACTTCAGGGGCATGTGTAACACAGTGTAAATCAGTCAAAATATTTTTTCTGGATCTTCCATGTCTATATAGCCACTAAATATGAAGTTATTTGAGCTGTGATGAATGATACTGGGAAGGCACTACAATATGTTAGATTTTGCTGAACAAAAGTAACTTCAAGGATTTTACATGAATTGGAGGGAAATCTCACCAAAATAATGTGTTGAAGTGAAAGGATACGTGACCATAGTACCTGAATATAATCCACTCATGGTACATACCTTTGAAATACTAGGGATAGGCTTTCTGATTTTAGTTCAAGATGATACAGTTTATTAACACCCCTCCTGCTCTGGACAAATTGAGATTTGGTGTTTGAGATAAACAACAAAAAAGCATTAAAATCCACACATTTTGTGCCACTGCCATGTAAACTGCAAACGTCAAGAAAAACAGGAAAACACAAAACTATTTCCAGAGTGTTTCTTTCCGGAAAGATATCAAACCAAATCACTTTCCTCATCTTCACGTCTCTTCATAATGACCCCCTGACACATATCTCCTCACCCTTCCTCTAGATTCAGATGTTCCCTCTACTCTCTCTATTCAAGCCTATTCTTATTCATAATATCAGCCCTTCTCCTCTACTGATAGTTGGTCCTTTCTTTGTGGTCCTTGTTAGCTTTGTGAATCAGCCAGCCCACCTCTCTATCTCACTGACTATCTCTTTCAAGAAAAGCTCAAAAATCATCTAATTTACCCTTCCCACAAACACTAGTTGTTGGCCTGTTTCTTGTACCTGTAATTCTCTCTCAACACCTCTCCTTATCTACTGTCCCCATCTAGTCTAACATCTTTGTACTGTAAGACTGGCAAGCTATGATATCCTACGTTATGCCCAAGAACACCATGTTATAAAATAAATACATGCTGGATTGCATTGTAGTTTAGTTTCAAAGGTTTCGATCCTGCAACAAGAGCCTCATGGGCAGCAGTCAATGTTGTTCTGTGGTGGCCTGGTAATGTGCCGACATTAATTGTTTTGTAGGATTGGGGACAAGTTCTGTTGCTGCAATGTTCAGTGTAAAACACGCTTTTCTACTCATAAGCACCTTGTTTGTTTCGTTTACAAGAAGAGACAATTACAAACCCCCTACATTTGACATCTTAAGAAAACTTATAGGTTGCATACACAACAAAAGCCCTCAGTTATAAAACCATTTGGCCTAATAGCATTTCTCTAAAATTCCTGTTGTCAAAATTAAGTCTTTGAAGCTCGCAGTGAAAACTGTCATTTTGGGATACACGGTTCATTTGTGTAAATATTTTGAGCTGAATACATAATTTTGCTTTGAAAGAAAAGAAAACGGACATTACTTTTAATATTAAGTGACAATCAATTATCTTTGTAGAACAGTGCATGTAATATAACATTTGCTCGCTTGTCTGAGATACACTTGCTCAAATTAACACTGTCTGGAATGTAATATTAATGTGGGCACCACTGATAGAAGTAAGTCTGACATGCCAAAGGCTGTAAAGAAATACTGACAACACCTAGGAGAGCTGACGAAAGAGACTCAGAAAGATAGTTTGACAGCACCTTGAAGATTGAGACATAAAGTTCATTACCAATTAAAGTTGAGATGAAGGAGGAGCTGGGATCAAAAGGGCACCTGCCTCGTCCTCTCTCAAATTTGTGCCAGTCCAGTTGAAATAGATAATCCTTTAAAGAAAGTCACAGAAAACAGCATAAATACTACATTAAAATAAAATAATAAAATATTAGCTTTAATGTATTTGATATCTCTGAACCGAATTGACTTTTTCTGAGTGGAGAAATTAAGATTACCATTGTTCATTAATAAATTTGTTATAAAGAGTCTTTGATTTCCACAAAACATATTTGCATACAGACTACACTGCAACATTTATTGAATCAGTGATTCATTTGTATGGGCAGAGTGAGGGAAAATGTCCCTACCTCTTCTAAAATTATCTAAATATTCAATAACTATTTAGCAAAGAAATGTATTCATCCTCTCTAGATAGGATGGCATAATACATGTAGCACAGATTTGGGACTTCTGTGTGTCTTCTTTGTACTAGAAAGTTTTAGGAATGAATGAATCTTTGATTAAAACGTTCAGAGCATGCGATGTGATTTATGTTGTAGATGTACTCCAAAATTAGTCTTGGAAGAAGATGGGCAATCTAGCTTTCTCGGTTTAAGACTTAACCTGAACTCTTGCTCCTGTAATGTTGCCTCTTTTATCACCTGCATTTTTCTGGGTTTCCAAAAGAGCTTCAGAGAAATGCGATTATTTCACTAAAATGTCAGGTGAGAGCACAGAAGAAAATATTTTTAAAACTATTTATTTATGAAGTTTTAACAAATCTTTGCCATGTAAAGATCAGAGCCAAAACAATGTTCATTACAACAGTGAGCTTTTGCTTAGAGAAACATTAAACAGTAATATAATCCCCAGCTCATTTAACAGGGTGTTACCTTTATTACAAAGTGAGCACCTTTACATTACCCAAGACATGCTGTTTCTGGTGATTTTATAAATTGAGTGAAATTACACATATTTAACAAACTAGGCATGTCTATCAAATGTTAATATTCAAAATTATTGGACAGGTGTGCTGGTTTTTGGTGGGTGAGTGTATTTTGTTTGAGTGTTGAATAAATGGTAGATAAATATCAAAGTACATGATTAGTGCGTTAATTGGAAACCTTTTTTTTTAAATGTATATATTAAACTTTTCCCCTTCAAAAATAAGGGGGAAGAAAGTACAGTTATGACAATTAGATTGCCAAAATATACATAGTACAATAATCAAGAATTTGTATTATAAATATATATGATACCATATATTTCAGCAATGCCAGTTCTGTGTCACAGATTCACTCATCGAACAAGTATATGAAACCATATTATTTCTTTCAGCATACTGTATAAATTCAATCCTTCTGCTTGGTGAACTGATCTCAGTTTTAGGTTGGTGGTATACATGTATGTCAAATGTTTGGGTAGATGTAAAACCACACAAAAAAGGAAGCTAAAAAAGTAAAGGTTTTTAAAAGGGACAGCAAGATGAAAGAACAGGAGGGCAGAAAACAGAACGGTGGGGCGGGGGGAGAGGGAAGAGAGGGTAATGAGGGTGACATTTCGGTTCTCATCCTCTAGAGATCAATCAAGGCCTGTACAAAGTTAGACTAAATCTTTTCAAATTTGTCTAAGGCCCATCTTCTCTGAAATGTTACTCACTCTGTAGTTGCCAGCCAGCCAGGTCTCTCTGCCAAGCTTCTATCCCTGGAAGCAATCTGCTCTTCCATCAAAGCAATACAAGCCATTTGGCTACAAGCACTGCACTATAGAAAAAAGCTTTCCATGAGCTGAGAGTTTCCAAGATGTTGGGATATATCCCAAAACACAGTTTGGAAAGTAATTTCTAAGACTGTACCCATCATCTTGGGACGGTCCCAAGACACATGAGCCAGCATGGCTCCAGAAGACCCACATCTCCAGAAGCTGTCTGTGTTGGGAAAACCCAAGCTCTGTAACTTATGTGGAGACCAGTGTGAATTAAATATAATTTTCTGCTGGATCAGCCTTAATCACATATCAACAATAGAGTTTTTAATGTATTGTAAGGCATTTCCCCATTGGCTAGGGCTCAGGTTTATACACAAATTTTTGTTCCAGGCCCAGCACAGATAATCTAAATTAGGGACTGTCACTTGAGCCAGGAACTCTTAAGAGGCTACAGCTGGTCTGGTAAACCTGTGGAGCTCTCTTCACAACAACAGAAACTCTGGATTTCTGGCAGTCCCACTGCCTCTGGATTGAATACATCCTTCAAAAGATGTTTAAGCTGTAGGAAACACCATTTGCACCAGGTAGGTTATACGGTTGTTGGAGTGTTTGCAATGGAAGAAATAGATCCTCTGAGGTCAATTGAGACCCCTACAATTTCCCCTTATCCAGCTATTTTCTCCACATTAATCATTTATTGTCCATTTTCAACTAATTGCCCCAGAAGAAAATATTTTTTTACATTGAACATCTTTCATCCAGCTAGGTTTATTTTAGGGCTCTTGATTAATCACAGTTAACTCGTGATTAACTCAAAAAATTAATCGTGATTAAAAAAATTAATCGTGATTAATCGCAGTTTTAATCACACTGTTAAACAATAGAATACCAATTGAAATGTATTAAATATTTTGGATGTTTTTCTACATTTTCAAATATATTGATTTCAATTACAACACAGAATATAAAGTATACTGTGCTCACTTTATATTATTATTTTTATTACAAATATTAGCACTGCAAAAAAGAAACAAAAGAAATACCATTTTTCAATTCATCTCATAAAAGTTCTGTAATGCAATCTCTTTATCATAAAATTACAACTTATAAATGTAGAATTTTTTTGTTACATAACTTCCCTCAAAAACAAAACAACGTAAAACTTTAGAGCCAACAAGTCCTACTTCTTGTTCAGCCATTGCTCAGACACAAACAAGTTTACATTTACGGGAGATAATGCTGCCTGCTCCGTATTATTTATTATTAATTATTATTATTATTATTATTATTATTTACAATGTCACCTGAAAGTGAGAACAGGCGTTTGCATGGCACTTTGTAGCCAGCATTGCAAGGTATTTACGTGCCAGATATGCTAAACATTTATATGCCCCTTCATGCTTCAGCCACCATTCCAGAGGACATGCTTCCATGCTGATGAAGCTTGTTAAAAAAATAATGTGTTAATTAAATTTGTGACTGAACAACTTGAGGGAGAATTGTATGTCTCCTGCTCTGTGTTTTTCCTGCATTCTGCCATATATTTCATGTTATAGCAGTCTCGGAGGATGACCCAGCAAATGTTATTCATTTTAAGAACAGTTTCATTGCAGATTTGACAAAGTGCAAAGAAGGTAACAATGTGAGATTTCTAAAAATAGCTACAGCACTGGACCCAAGGTTTAAGAATCTGAAGTGCCATCCAAAATCTGAGAGGGATGAGGCATGGAGCATGCTTTCAGAAGTCTTAAAAGAGCAACACTCCGATGCGGAAACTACAGAACCCAAACCACCAAAAAAGAAAATCAACCTTCTGCTGATGGCATCTGACTTAGATGATGAAAATGAACATGTGTCGGTCCGCTCTGCTTTGGATCATTATTGAGCAGAACCCATCATCAGCATGGACGCATGTCCCATGGAATGGTGGTTGAAGCATGAAGGGACATATGAATCTTCAGCACATCTGGCATGTAAATATCTTGTGACGCCGGCTACAACAGTGCCATGCGAACGCCTGTTCTCACTTTCAGGTGACATTGTAAATAAGAAGCGGCAGCATTATCTCCTGCAAATGTAACCAAACTTGTTTGTCTGAGTGATTGGCTGCAGTAGGACCGAGTGGACTTGTAGGCTCTATATATTGTTTTATTTTTGAATGCAGTTATTTTTTGTACATAATTTTACATGTGTAAGTGCAACTTTCATGATAAAGAGATTGCACTACAGTACTTGTATTAGGTGAATTGAACAATACTATTTCTTTTGTTTTTTACAGTGCAAATATTTGTAATAAAAATAAATATAAAGTGAGCACTGCACACTTTGTATTCTGTGTTTTAATTTAAATGAATATATTTGAAAATGTAGAAAACATCCAAAAATGTGTAAATAAATGGTATCCTATTCTATTTAACAGCATGATTAATCACGGTTAATTTTTTAATCGCTTGACAGTCCTAGTTCATTTAGATGCGGGGGGAAATAATTACAAACCTGCCCATCTAAGGATACTTTAAAGTTGAGATTCACCCAGTGACTAGTACACCAGTGTGACCTCTGCCGAGGGCATCTGCAATTGTGAATCACTGTTAACTACTCTGCCTCAACAAGTGAGTGTGCAACTGCTAAACTGTGTGTCAGCTCCCTGACACACCATCTTGTCTGCTTTGTCAGCAAACTCTTCAGGAATCTGCCAGTCCAAACCTTACTGTGCAGCTAACAATCAGTGAACCCTAATTACCAAGTTCCCCAAAGACATCTCTCTGCAGTGTCCAGCCCTCTAATTGAACTCAAATACATTAAGTTTGCTGCTCCTTTAAAGAGACAATACACAATAGCTTATTAACGTACTTGGGGTTGACAAACCCTCCACTTCAACCAAAGTGCTGAGATGGTTTGTGTTAAAAGCAAAACAAGTTTATTAACAAAAAAAACCTAGGTTTAAGTGATAACAAGAATAAGGAATAAGGATAGAAATGGCTATAAATAAGCAGAAGTAAAAATATACTTCTAAACCTAAAACTTAACAAACCAGAGTATTTTGTTCAGAAAAGTTTATTAATCATAGACTTTTTTTTCAGCATGGCTGCCTGGACATTTAGCCAGGACCCTCAGGAAAAATTAGAGATTTCCCTCCCTTTCTTTTTAGTCCAGTAAACCTTTGAAATGTATTCTTTGAAAAATAAGCCCAACGTTTCTCCCTTCTTCTGGGGTGCAGACACTATGCTGTCTTCTCTCCCACTTGCTAGCTTGATAACTTTGTTTATCTTACATGTAAATGTTCCTTTATTGTCTCTGCCTGACGACCAGCCTGGTCAGACAAGCAAATATACATTCCTTTCTCTAGGTAGATTGGGTTTGTGCATTGCTTGCCAAACACATTTAAAGAACATAATTCTAGCACATATTTATAATTCTTTGAACACAGCCGGTACTTCCACTACTCAATGATTTTCGGGACTAGGGTGTTATCAGTTGGTATATGATACCTTACATGATACCTTTTAGATACAGATTATGCCAACAGTGTGTTAGTGTGGTGAGTATGTCAGGCATGACAAAAGTTGCTGACACAGAGTAGTGAACCATCAATGGGCCTCTGTATCACACCTCTCTCCCTGACATTAATGCAGTAGTCTACTCTGCGGGCATCAGTTCAAAGACCCCCTGAACCCATAGACTTCCCCCTCTTTAACATCCATACTTCACCAAGTGATTGCTTCACACCCATCTGGATCACCCTGGTCAGTAAAGGGATCTGTCGCCACTCCCAAAGGTGTGAAACCAAATCTCTTACCCTCTGTGTCCCCTCTGCTCCCAGTAGTTTGTCCTGCTCTCAGTGGAGTACTGGCCCACAGCTATTTACCTAGCTGAACCAATGACTCACTGCACCCAGCAGTTTTTGGCCTCAGAACCATCCAGCTGTGCTTCAATTTCCCTGATCTCAGTGGAGTGGTGGCCCACAACTTTCCTAGCTGTGCCAGAGTCTAACCACTCCCAGCAGATCCTGGGTATGTTTTACCCCTGCCACAGACACACTTAGCACTGACTCAATTTCTCCAGTGAGGGTTTACCCCCTCGACCACTGAGTCTAGCCATGGCGGGTCTCCCATCTAACTATGTTTATTTAGGTGTGGGTAAAAAAATTACAAAACTGCTCATTTACGGATACTTTAAAATTGAGATTCATCTAATGACTAGAAACCAGTGAAGCTGGAGTCCTTGAAACAAACAACTTTGTTTCAATATAACTATTGATGAGTGCTTTCTTTCTTTACCGGTATGTTTTAGTTAGATAAGAGACTGAACAAAAACCTATGCACAATTTAATTATCCCACTCCACGGGCATACACCACTGATACTTGCAGGGACGTTAAAGACTAGCCTTTCTGCTTTGAAACATGAGCTCTGATTGGTTCCTTCCTGGTGCTGTTTTGAAACATCCCCTTGCTGCTGGATGTGGTTTGAACATAACGGTAACTTGGCACCTCTTTAGTCCCCATCTCCTGCTGCCTGTTCTGTCACCAGTTTTGAAGAGTGTTGTTTTTTCCAAATCTTCAGTGACACTGGCTCTTTGAAGCTCTAATTATATTTTGCTGCTCTGTGCAAGTTCTTCCATTTTCTTGTGCATCTTGTTCCTTCAACACTTGTATTTGAAAAACTATTTGGGTTGACATGTGCATGAGGAAGGTGGGGAGTGAGAACTCTGTTAGCCAACAGTAATGCTGCCAATCAGTTTAGAATACTGATAGTCCAATGTTAACGTAGAAAAAGAGAGGGAAAGAGAGGAAGGAGATGTGAGGAAAAGACAGAGGGAGACTTTACCACCTCATCCTGTGGCTTGGATTATTCCATCCTGCTGCTGGTCAATTTTCAAGCCACAAGGGAATAGGATTCTTGTGGAACCCTGAATTTCATCCCAAATTTCTTAAACATCACACACCAGTTCGAGTTAAAAAAAAATCAGGATGTTTTGGGTCGACAGTAGACAAGAACAGTAAAGAGAGCAAAACAAAGGGAAAATATACTACTGAAAACCATGAAGAATGTACTAGAGAGTCATTACTGTCCAAAAATGTGATGCAAAGGAAATTCTTCTTAAGAGAATGAGCCTACTTGCTGTTATCTCTGTCTTAACCAGCTACTAAAAATAAAGGTACTAATGAAAAATATTGCCCTCCCCCCACCTGAGTTTCGTCACTGAAGCATTTGTCAGTAAATCAGTTAAACAAAAACCAAAGAATGTGAACAATTTTCAAAGACGAAGGTGAAAAGTAATTAGAGAAATAACTTGTGAGTTCATAGATTTAACATGATCTCCCAGTACTTGTGCTGTCCATTTTTACCCTCTCATGATAAAATAACAATGAAATAGTCAATGAAATCAATGACTGCAAATTTAAAACCGATAAAAGAAACATTCTTTAGTAAATAAGGTGAACAGAAAACAGGGGTGGACACAGAGTTGAAGCAAATTAACATAAACATTTCACACCAATAATTGCAGAAATGTTGTTTATGCTATTTATGCAGCAATACTGTTTTCTGCAATTGATATGGTAGGGTCCATACCTCCTGTTGTTGTTGTTATTTTGTACACAGAACTGCAACTTAAACAAACTGGATGGGGTGTGGGGTGTATTCATGACAAGACATGGCCCTATTTATGAACATAAACTGTCATTCTTGCTCAAATTTTACTTAGGTAAAGCCCATTAAAAGCAGTAGTTTTGATCAACTTGGGACACTGAAACCTGGCAGAGAAAAATCTTATTCATGCAAGGAAATAATGTAGGCCACTGCTCTATAGTTATGGATATGTGATAGTAAACCCAAACCAGGCTAGTCTTATGGGAACATCTTACAGACCGAGGCCACTCTTAACTATTGGTGAATTAGGCAGCTCACTAGGGCAGTAGATTTTGGGGCAGCTGCCTAAAGTGGCAGCTTGACAGAAGGGTAACTGGGCCAAATTTGAATGGTGTTATAAGCCAGCAGGCCAGAGCACCATGCCTCTTACTCAAATTTGGCCCGGCTGCCCCTCCATCAGGCCAAATCAGGGGCAACTGGGCCAAATCTGCCAGCCTAGACCTATGAGGAGGGGGAAGCATATTGAAGTTTTATCTAAGGTGGCAGTTTTAAGCACCCTCTGACTATAGAATTTGATAAAGATAAACCCAATGGAGTCCCATAGAAATTTAAAAGGGTTCTCTTGAAATTATTCTTAAAATCTATAGAAATTAATAGAAAATTATCTCCTTTTATGATCATTTTTCAAGCAGCCAATAGAAATGAAGAAAGAACTATATATCTGCTATATAATTCCATTGAATGGTATAAATATTCTATTCAAACGTTCACAGTTTCCATCAGGGAAAATTTACCTGCTATTGCAAACCTTAAATTTGAGCCACATTCTTCAAAAATTGCCTTGGGTTTACGACCCTTCTAGGAATTGTGGAGGGATTCTGAGTGAACCTGAGATAAATTATTGTTTCACGGTGAAATGAGACAAAACTCAGAGGTTTCTTCTACATTTCATTGTGCTGGTTCCCTGGACTCGTTTAAACCCGAAGCTCAATGTGAAACAAATGTGACCCAAACCAACAAAACAGGTTCATGCAAAACACTGTAAACTGAAACCATCCATTTCTCCTCAGCACTTTCTACAGTCATTTAGGCCTGGATCCTGCAATGAGACCTATGCAGACAGACCACAGTGCCTGCACAGATCTCTTTGCAGAAATAAGGCCATAATATGCATGGTGCACATTAGGCCATTTAATTTAAAATCAATGAGTGGTTTTAAGGGAGTGCAGTGAAACCTGCATATGGTGAAGCTGTTTTTGCACACAAGACAACTTAGCTCACTGGATTCTTATTATTATCATCACAGGCAACCAATAAAAAAAACCCAACACAAAGATAAACTGACCCATTGAGCCATGTTGACAATCTGAAAACCGTATATTTTATGGTTCATGGAATGTGCAGCGTGCAGGTTAACTGTAGTGAGAATGGTAGGCAGTATTTATATTGTCCTGTCATTATCTATGTTTTAACAGCTGGAATTTTTGACTAAGCAATATGGTTTAAATTTACAAGCCATCACTATCAATCAAGGTAGGCAAAAATTTGGATTTCAGTGTAACATGGAGACGTTTTTCAGTTTTGATAGAAAGCAGGACAAGTACCACATTAAATGCTAGCAGATGCATGAGCTCATCACAAAAAAGGTCTGCAAAATGCAGACAATAACTTTTTTCAAGGGAATTTTCCATTTTAGCCTTCTGGGACAGCACAACAAATACAGTATTTGCATTTCTAACCGTGGAGGTTAGTCATTGAAGATGACTATGTGTCTGTTTCCACATGATGCCAATTTAAATGAAATAAGTGTGACACATTAATAACGTCAAGGGCTAATATTATCACTCTAGCCTTTCTTGCTGTGTGTGTGTGTGACACTGGAATCCTTTAGACTGTCAGACGAAAACTCACACCCTACAGGATAGTACATAGCAATTCAGCTTTGTCATTTGTTTTACAGGCATTTTCCAGTAGTTAGGGTAAAAGTCACACAACAACACAGATGGGTGGGTGGAGTTACTAATATCTAAGCCTAGCTTGAAAAAAACAGAGATCAAAGTTTTATGTATAATTTCTATGACTAAAGAAACCCAATGCACACTTGGCTATTACTAAAATAATCATCTTTTGCAAAAATATACTTAGTTTCCAAGAACTGCAGCCATTTTATCTTTAACTAACTCAATGGGAATTAATAATGTTAGAGAATAAAAATATAATGTAAATTATAAATAATAATATAAGAAAAGGAAAATCAGAACTATTAAAGTTGAAAGGCTACATTAAATTGCAGAGTAGAGATTTGCTTTTTCACTTGCCTTTGGTTCTGATTCAACAAAGAATTTTAGGGTGTGCTTAATGTAAAGCATGTGCTTAAATCCATTCCCATTCAGCAAAGCCCTTACGCACATGGTCATCTTTAAACACTGGCTTAATAAAGGGGCTATGTATAGCTGTTCCTATGAAAGTCTATTTATGAGGCAAAATAATTTGATTTTCCTTGTTTGTTTGTTTTTCAGTTTTAAGACTCCGCAAGTGTTTTCCATGTAAGGGGAAAAAATTGCAACACCCCTAACCCCCGAGATATTGATATGTGTGTTCCTTGAAGATACAGTAAAATGACCCAAACCACATCTCACAGAAGTCAATGGAGAGACTCCTACTGATTTCACTGGGAATGGGCCTAAAATGAGTAACTTGATCTATTAATGGTAATTATCAGCAAAGTTTGGGGTAGGGTATTCGTCCATGTAATACAGGACCTTCAAAATGTTCATGAAAAGGAATGGGAAAGGGGTTGCCATTCCTCTGAAACAAAGTTTGAGCCATTAGACAGACTGGGAAAGATACCGATTTTAGCACTTTTAGTTAAAAAATATATGTATAAATATGTATCAAACAGTACAGCTGAAGTCACTTAACTCTTTGCTGCTTTTAACAAGTTAGTAACTTGCAGGGGAATTATGCCTCTGTTTGACTAAGAACTCAAGGTAATTTGTATTGCAGACCAGTAATTCGTCCTTGGGGGAAATTACACTTTTAGGCCACCATGACTATAGGTAGAAATCTGTAACTATGGTTCTTGGCACTTGATGAATCATTTCACGTTCAATCTGACATACTGGGCAAAGTTCACTTCAAGCATGAGTGGTCACAACATTATATTGTCTTTAATTAGCAAATGAAATCATATACAAGAGATGATTTGGTCGATTGGCCTTCTTGTATCAGTGTTTTCATATTGGGGGGATATTTAAATAGTAGAGTGAAAATCATTGAATCATTTTCACCTGCAAAATCAGTCAAAGGGCAAAAATGTAAACCAGGGATGCTGAGGTGATAAATATTCATATATTTGCTTGTGAAAAAGCACGCAGAAACTTTTTGAGGGAACAAGCAATGGATAGGATGCTGGTGAGATCTGACTCACGCGCCTCAAGCAGACTTGATTTTTTTTCTGTTCATGTAACCTTGTAAAGCAGAGGAAATCACATTCTATGATGGCATGTAGAAAGGAGCAAGTGTCTCCTGCTTAGCCCCTCGAATGACTCACATGCTGCTTCTTCCTCTCATGGTGCACAGTCATTCATCCGCGGCCCAATCCAATGGTCACTGAAGTCAATGGGAAGACCTTCATTAGTCTTTGGATCAAGATCACAACGTACAAGGCCTTTGGCCTTATCTCCATTAACCTCAGATATCTTCAGTATTGAGCTAGTGCACTTAAAATAATAATGTGGCCATGTCGGCACTGGCAGCAGTCCAGGCTAGCCACCTGAGTATGTATCTAGGGACTCAGGCAGGTTTATATTTGGGAGACTAGCTCATGCCACTGCCCGTGCTGTTGTGGCCATACCACAGGCGCCGACTCTGTGGGTGCTGCGGGGCTCAAGCACCAGGCACCAGGCACACATATGTTCAGCGACGCTGCAGAACCAATCAGCTGTTTGGTGGCTGGCGGGAGGTGCTTGGGGGAGGGCGGAGAGCAGCAAGCGGCAAGCAGCAGGCAGGCAGGAGCCTCGGGGAGAGGGTGGAGTGGGGGCAGGAAGACATGGAGAGAGGGTGGAGCCTCAGGGGAAGGGGCGGAGTGGGGGGAGTGTCCTCATGGTGGAGCGAGCGTGGATCACTCCTGGGGAAAAATAAAAGTCAGCACCTATGGGTCATACTGCTATTTTTAGCTTGCTAGTGCATTTCTGCCTGCACACGCTGAGAAGCAGGCTCCTAGCTGCAGCATAGACATACCCCTTATGTTCTTTTTGGCCTTATTTATCTTTAAGGTTTCTATTAACTGAAGCAGGGTCTTGCAAAATCCCTTGATTCATGGTATAAGGTGTGCACCAATTCAACTTGCATTGAAGTCAATAGTAATCCTTCCAGTGCAACGGAAGTTGTATTGGACCCACTATGCAGCACACAGCATTTTAGGGGGACACAGCAATTAGTTTCACATATTGAATTTCTTTTCCTCTAAAATTTATCTTTAAACAAAAACCAAGATAAGACAAGTGTGTTAAAAGAACACTAAGGTTACAAAGATAAGCACTCACAAGTCAGGAAATGCCAAATGCCCCCTTGTAAGTATGCACTACCATACTGTCCTAATAACATGATCACATGCTGTTATTTCCACCGGCCCTCTGCATTTCTCATTTAACACAAAGGTTGGAGATCGCACAGTGAATGACGGGTTCATTCACTGAACAGTGAGGATAAATATAATGGATGAAATTTCTCTTTATATATAGTTACAATGTATATTATATTTAAATTAATATTTTAACGTATTAAAATGTAATTAACATATTTAAAACAATTTCCATGGAGACAATATAATTTTGTGTTGATGGAGAGCCATTATACTTTGCAATAGTTTATATAAAGAGCAGGTGTGTCTGTGTCTGAGTGGATGCATATGTATATAATACTCAGATTTATATGAGATGCCAGTAGTACCTTGAAGATGCTGGTGTGTTACAAAAATAATGTGACCTAAAGCACCAAGGAACCTCTGTTGGCATATATTACTTATACTTCATCAAGCATGGCAATTGGAAAGACCTTTTTCTTCCTGCAAATAGATATTTTTATGTGATAGGAAAGGTTAAAAGCTGGAGGGCTCCAAAGAAAACTGGTGTCCACAACGGACAACTGGAGTGTTTTTGATGGAACCCATCTCCTCTGTGTTTTCTTTTCGTTTTCTCTCGGGGACTACAACAGAATTATTAGTGCAAATTGCCTGCGCCCACATGCCATGCTGATCCTAAACCTTCCTTCTTGCAAATATGCATCCTTTATAAACCCTACACCCTAATATATACAGATGTTAAATACACTATGCAGAGGCTTCTTTCAGGATAGGTGTATTGAACGAATTTTGACTCCCACATTTTCTAAAAAAAAAATTGAAAAATCACAGAGCATGTCTGTATATATCAGCACAGCACCTAGTCAGTGTTTTAATTCAAATACAAGGCTCTGAAATGAACCTGCAACTCTATGACCTTTCATAAGCTGAACATTCCACCTCATCAAGAAAGTATGTGGGGAAAGAGATATACTGTACTGGATGTAGGAAGAAAGATTTATACTTTAGGTAGCATAACTGAAAGCTGACGATAGGATCAGGTCTGAAAAGACACTTCAAATCATTCAGCCTTAGTAATGTGCAGAACAATTTAGATTAAACAGTTTCCATGTATACAACTATTATATTATACCCAAGAGTATTAGATAAGTATCCTTTTTGTATAAACAAATGACTAAATCTGTACAGTGGGTTAGAATAGTAAAATAAGTTTTCAGACACTGTCAAAGCCTTTAATTAGGAAACCAAAGAACCAAACCATTTAAGATGCTGAAACCACTAGAGAATGAGCTGATGCTCAAAGAAAACCAGGCACACAGGAAGCTCATACAGAGGGCATTTAGGTCCTCATCCTGCATGCACTTAAGCATGTGCATAATTTCACTCACTCCCATTGAAGCCTTCAGAATTACTACTCACTTGAGCAAAAGTGTAGTAAGCAATGCAAGTGCTCAGACAGACAGCATGTTGTTGAGCAACCTTATGTACACCTAGATACATGGAAAGCCACAACAGTTTTAGTTGCAGAACTATTCTAGTTTTAAAACGTATCATCGGCTCATTGAGGGGGAAAAATACCCGGCTGACCTCCTTGCCCAGGTGTCAATGGAATGGCAAGATCTGAAATTCAAAATTATTTTTACTGCCACCCAAGCAGATAACAATGTGAATTCACCATCTAACTTATGGCAAGAAATGTCCATAGAATCATAGGACTGAAAGGGACCATGAGAGGTCATCCAGTCCTTTCCCCTGCACTCATGGCAGGACTAAGTATTATCTAGACCTTTCCTGACAGGTGTTTGTCTAATCTGCTCTTAAAAATCTCCAATGATAGAGATTCCACAACCTCCCGAGGCAATTTATTCCAGTGCTTAACCACTCTGACAGGAAGTTTTTCCTAATGTTCAACTTAAACCTCCCTTGCTGCAATTTAAGCCCGTTGCTTCTTGTCCTATCTTCAGAGGTTAAGAAGAACAATTTTTCTCCCTCCTCCTTGTAACAACCTTTTATGTACTTGAAAACTGTTATCATGTCTCCTCTCAGTTTTCTCTTTCCCAGACTAAACAAACCCATTTTTTCCATCGTCCCTCATAGATCATGTTTTATCATAGAATCATAGATTTTAAGGTCAGATGGGACCATTATGGTTGTCATAACCATAAAGGGAAGGGTAACAGCCCTCCTGTGTACAATACTATAAAATTCTTCCTGGCCAGAGACTCCAAAATCCTTTTACCTGTAAAGGGTTAAGAAGCTCAGATAACCTGGCTGACACGTGACCCAAAGGACAAAATACTTTCAAATCTTGGTGGGGGGAAGGCTTTTGTTTGTGCTCTTTGTTTTGGTTGTTGTTCGCTCTTGGGACTAAGAGGGACCAGACATCAATCCATGCTCTCCAAATCTTCTGAACAAGTCTCTCATATTTCAAACTTCAGAGTAACAGCCGTGTTAGTCTGTATCCACAAAAAGAAGAACAGGAGTACTCGTGGCACCTTAGAGACTAACAAATTTATTAGAGCATAAGCTTTCGTGGACTACAGCCCACTTCTTCGGGCATCCGAAGGTGCCACAAGTACTCCTGTTCTTCTTTTTATATTTCAAACTTGTAAGTAACAGCCAGGCAAGGCGTGTTAGGTTTATCTTTGTTTTCTCAACTTGTAAATGTTTCTTTTGCTAGAGTGTTTATCTCTGTTTGTTGTAGCTTTGAACTTAAGGCTAGAGGGGGTTCTCTGGGCTCTTTGAATCTGATTACCCTGTAAGGTTATTTTCCACCTTAATTTTACAGAGATGATTTTTACCTTTCTTTCTTTAATTAAAAGCCTTCTTTTTAAAAACTTGATTGCTTTTTCCTTGTTTTAAGATCCAAGGGATTTTGGATCGGTGTTCACCAGGGAATTGGTGGAGGAATCTCTCAAGGCTACCCAAGGAAGGGAGTTAGCACTTGGGAGTGGTGGCAGCAAAACCAGATCTAAGCTGGTAGTTAAGCTTAAAAGTTTACATGTAGGTCCCCATATCTGTACTCTAAAGTTCAGAGTGGGGAAGGAACCTTAACAATGGTCATCAAGTCTGACCCCCTGCACAATGCAGGCCACAGAATCTCACCCACCCACTCCTGTATCAACCTCCTAACCTATGTCTCAGCTACTGAAGTCCTCAAATCGTGGTTTAAAGACTTCAAGGTGCACAGAATCCTTCAGCAACTGACCTGTGCCCCACGTTGCAGAGGAAGGTGAATCTTCTGCCAATCTGCCCTGGAGGAAAATTCCTTCCTGACCCCAAATGTGGCGATCAGCTAAACCCTGAGCATGTGGGCAAGACTCACCAGCCAGACACCCAGGAAAGAATTCTCTGTAGTAACTCAGATCCATACCATCTGACATTTCCATCACAGGCCATTGGGCATATTTACCACTAATAGTCAAAGATCAATAAATTGTCAAAATTAGGCTATCCCATCATACCATCCCCTCCATAAACTTATCTAGCTTAGTCTTGAAGCCAGATATGTCTTTTGCTCCCACTGCTCCCCTTGGAAGGCTTTCCAGAACTTCACTCCTCTGATGGTTAGAAACCTTCGTCTAATTTAAAGTTTAAACTTCCTGATGGCCAGTTTATATCCATTTGTTTTTGTGTCCACATTGGCACTGAGTTTAAATAATTCCTCTCCCTCCCTGGTATTTATTCCTCTAATATATTTATAGAGAGCAATCATATCTCCCATCAGCCTTCTTTTGGTTAGGCTAAACAAGCCAAGCTCTTTGAGTCTCCTTTCATAAGACAGGTTTTCCATTCCTCGGATCATCCTCCTAGCCCTTCTCAGTACCTGTTCCAGTTTGAATTCATCCTTCTTAAACATGGGAGACCAAAACTGGACACAGTATTCCAGATGAGGTCTCACCAGTGCCTTGTATAACGGTACTAACACCTCCTTATCTCTACTGGAAATATCTCGCCTGATGCATCCCAAGACCGCATTAGCCCATATCAAATTGGCGGCTCATAGTCATCCTGTGATCAACCAATACTCTGAGGTCCTTCTCCTCCTCTGTTACTTCCAACTGATGCGTCCCCAGCTTATAACAAAAATTCTTGTTATTAATCCCTAAATGCATGGCCTTGCACTTTTCACTATTAAATTTCATCCTATTACTATTACTCCAGTTTACAAGGTCATCCAGATTTTCCTGTATGATATCCTGGTCCTTCTCTGTATTGGCAATACATCGCAGCTTTGTGTCATCCGTAAACTTTATTAGCACTTTCCCACTTTAAATAAGAATGATCCCAAAATCGATCCCTGAGGAACTCTACTAGTAACCTCCCTGCAGCCTGACAGTTCACCTTTCTGTACAACCCATTGTAGTCTCCCCTTTAACCAGTTCCTTATCCACCTTTCAATTTTCATATTGATCCCCATCTTTTCCAATTAGGCTAATAATTCCCCATGTGGAATCGTATCAAATGCCTTACTGAAATTGAGGTAAATTAGATCCAGAACTGGATTTCCTTTGTCTAAAGTTTCCTTTGTCTAAAAAATCTGTTACCTTCTCAAAGAAGATCAGGTTGGTTTGGCACGATCTACCTTTTTTAAAACCATGTTGTATTTTGTCCCAATTACCATTGACCTCAATGTCCTTAACTACTCTCTCCTTCAAAAATTTTCCCAAGACCTTGCATACTACAGATGTCAAACTAACAAGCCTGTAGTTACCCGCATCACTTTTTTTTCCTTTAATCATTTTTGTTGCTCTTATCTGGACTTTCTCCTATTTGTCCACATCTTTCCTGAAATGTGGCTACCAGAACAACTCAGCTCCAGTTGAGGCCTAATCAGCATGGAATAAAGCAAAAAATTACTTCTAGTCTCTTGCTTACAACACTCCTGCTAATACATCCCAAAACGATGTTCACTTTTTTTGCAACAGTGTTACACTGTTGACTCATATTTAGCTTATGGTCCACTATGACCCCCAGATACCTTTCCACAGTACTCCTTCCTAGGCAGTCATTTCCCATTTTGTATGTGTGCAACTGATAGTTGCTTCCTAAGTGTGGAGTACTTTGCATTTGTCCTTATTTAATTTCATCCTATTTACTTCAGACCATTTCTCCGGTTTGTCCAGATCATTTTGAATTTTAATCCTATCCTCCAAAGCAGCTGAAACCCCTCCCAGTTAGGTATTTTCTGCAAAATTTATAAGTGTACTCTCTATACCATTATCTAAATCACTAATGAAGATATTGATTAGAACTGGACCCAGAACTATTCCCTGTGAGACCCCACTTGTTATGCCCTTCCAGCATGACTGTAAATCACAGATAACTACTCTCTGGGAACGGATTTCCAACCAATTTTGCACCCACCTTATGGTAGCTCCATTTAGGTTGCATTTCCCTAGTTTGTTTGAGAAGTCATGCAAGACAGTATCAAAAGCTTTCCTAAAGCCAAGATATACCATGTCTAGCACTTCCCTTCTATCCACAAGGCTTGTTACCCTGTCAAAGAAAGCTACTAGGTTGGTTTGACACAATTTGTTCTTGACAAATCCATGCTGACTGTTACTTATCACCTTATTATCTTCTAGATGTTTGCAAATTGATTGCTTAATTATTTTCTGCATTATCTTTCCAGGTACAGAAGATAAGCTGACTGGTCTGTAATTCCCCAGGTTGTCCTTATTTCCCTTTTTATAGATTGGCACTATATTTGCCTTTTTCCAATCTTCTGGAATCTCTCCCATCTTCCATGACTTTTCAAAGATAATCACTAATGGCTCAGATATCTGCTCAGTCAGCTCCTTGAATATTCTAGGATGCATTTCATCAGGCCCTAGCGACTTGAAGACATGGGGATAGCTCAGTGGTTTGAGCATTGGCCTGCTAAACCCAGGGTTCTGAGTTCCCTCCTTGAGGGGGCCACTTAGGGATTTGGGGCAAAATCAGTACTTGGTCCTGCTAGTGAAGGCAGGGGGCTGGACTTGATGACCTTTCAAGGTCCCTTCTGGTTCTAGGAGATAGGATATCTCCATTAATTTAATTAATTTTTTTATCTAACTCGTCTAAGTAATTTTTAACTTGTTCTGCAGTAATGTTCTCTGCAGAGCTCCAGTCAGCAAGAAAGAACCTCTGGAGTTGATGAGGTCACAGGCCACACAACTGCCCAAGCCCTGACTTATTTGTTCTACAGTAAATTTATTTCCCTTCTACAATAAAGGAAATCATTCTGTTAAGGCAAGTGTGGGTCCGAGAACTCTTCCTCTGCTACTAGCCTCATTGTGTTGCCAAGCTCTCGCTCTCGTTCTTGTTTAAGGTCTTGGGCCCCATTTTTCTGCTTTCCAGCATCCACTTTAATGCTTCTGATTTAAAGAAGACCTGGGGTAAGAGGAAAACACTTCTGGTGAAGTTAATTCCTATGAAAAGGCCTGTGCACCAACTAAGTGCTAATTACAACTTGTACTGACTCTCTGAACTGCTGTTAATTACTTCTCCGTAACTTAATAAGAGCATTCCTTATAAATCACAGCTTTCTATAGAAAATGCCCAAAGAATATTAGCTCTAAACATATTATGTTTAAAAAAATCTAAATGCTGGCTAAACTCTACTCCCACTGAAAGCAATGGGAGATTTACCATGAACTTCACTGGCTGCAAAGCTGGCCCAATGCTGAGCACTTTGGAAAGTCCTACCTTTCATGTTCATCTAACTTTATTTTCTCAGAGCAGAGATAGATTTAGAATAAAAAGTAAAGTCCACATAAAGCCAGCTGAACAGAAATTTTCTGTTCCTCCTCTATCCAGCATGATGAAGATTATTTTGGGCGTAGTATTTGTTTCTGAGATCTGTTTTCAATCATCTTTGCTATTCAGTGAAAAGATCAATGAGAGTGCATTAAATATTATAGACATTAAATCCTCCCTGAAAACTCAGGTGTAATTTTCAGGTCCATTCATTTTATTTTATATTTAAATTGTGCAGAATATTGGGCTCCAATGTAAAAACAAGTTTAAAATCTGGAACTGAGTCAGGTTGCTGGCTGGCTTTGCTAAAGGATTAGAAATGTGTGACTTCTGCCAATATTTGTGCCCTAAAGCAGCTGGAAAAAGCGCTCTATGATTTAATACATGTGGAAAACTATAGCAATAGTAACAGTTACACACAGAGAGAGCACAGACATCATCTGAGGATTTCAAAGCCCTTCATTAGGCAATGGTGGCTCCAGGCCAGACTTCTAGGAGGGACACAGGTGTGGCCAATAGCTGTACATATCCTCTATAGGGAGCAATGGTGTGGAGGGGCCCTGGTAATGGAAATTGTGCACTTAAAGGGCAAAAATGTGAATGCTGCCATTTTGGCCAATACCAGAGACCTCCAGAGCTAAAAGGTCTTTACAGCTTGAGCTACAGAGCCAGGTTCTCTAGTGGTAACAGACTCATATCTTCTGTGGACCAGGCCTTGACTGGGGAAACTAAATACACAGTAATCAGTGGTTACACAAGGAGGCAGGGCTGGCCTTACCATGAGGTGAACTGAGGCGGCCACCTCAGGTGCCAGACTATGGGGGGGCGCCACTAGGACCCAAAGTGTAGAAAGTTGTGTCTGCTGCTGGTGCATATGTATTCTCTCTGCTCTAGATGCACAGAGATGGTGGAGTGCTCTGCTGGAGGAAGGAAGGCACAAGAGACATAACAGACAAGCAGGAGAAAAGGTGAGAGGGAATAACAGAAAGCAGCAGGAGCTGCAGGGAATGAGAAGAGGAGGAGCCTCTTATGTACCTCTCTAGCACCCCCAGGAGCCTGGACTGATTAACACCAGCTTCTCAGGGCGCTTCCTGTTTCCTGCTGCTTCCCTGAACCCACTTGAGGAGAACAGGCAGTCAACTGAAGTAGTAGGAGCCAGTTATGCCCTTAAGATGCTGATATCTTCCCTCACTCAGGCCCTGCTACCAGCCTGCTTATTTGTTCCCTTCAACTGAGTGTAGAGAGCCACTATAGCTGGCTCAGAACAGCAGTCATGTGTGAAAGAAGAAAACGCCCCTCTGGGGCAGCATTCAGAAAAAGACAGAAAGCAAAGGAAGCTTTTCTATCTAAGCAGGAAGGAGCTCTCCTGAGATACATAGACACAAATGTTCAGGTTGAGCCTTCCGGCCCCAGTGAGGATGTGAGTGGTGAGGAGAAGCCTGATCTTCCGTTTAGAGTGCAGGTTACCTGGCAGCTACTGCAGCATCCGTATCTCCATCTCAAATGGATGTAACCATGCACATTCCTGAAGAAAAGTGTAGATCAGAGAAGAGTGTTGTGGAGGCGCAAGAGACAGCTGCTGCTGAGTTTAGTTCCTTAAGTCTAGATGATCCAGGACTGTGGACCCACTTGAGCAGTAGCCTGAGGACTTCCTTGTACTGCATGGGCCACAGCAAGTGAAAAACTTCATGTTCCCCAAAGACAATTAAAATAGAAGTTTCCATCCAACGCATTACTGGTGTAAAATCCCCAATGGTGACAAAGTGGAGAGGCCATGGCTTATGTACTCAAAAACCCAGAATGCTGCATACTGTTTTTGTTGCAAACTCTTCCAGTCTGATGTTCCAGCCACACTGGGTTCTACAGGAACAAAGGACTGGAAAAACCTGGCTAGAAATCTGGCATGCCATGAGAAGGCAGCAAATCACCAGAGAGCATTCCATAGGTGGAAAGAGCTTGAGATGAGACTAAGCTTAAACGCCGCCATAGATAATCAGCATCAAGAGAAGATTGCATCAGAGTCTCTTTACTGGCAAAATGTTCTGAAAAGGCTCATTGCCATTGTGAGAATGCTTGCTACCCAAAGCCTAGCACAGCATGGCACTTCAGATCAGCTGTATGTGCCAAACAATGGAAACTTCCTTAAAATTGTGGAATTGATGGCTGAGTTTGATGCTGTACTCCAGAAGCATCTAAGAAGAGTCACCACCCAAGAAATGTACACACACCACTATGTGACAAAGTTTCTCCTCTGCCTTGGTGCGTCCTGCGCCTATTGGCAGATTTGCTCGCCTCAGAGATTCACGGCAGCCCTCCCTTTGGCCACTTTTGCTAGTGGCTCAGACCTGCTGTTCACTCAGCTAACCTCATCAATGGCCAGCATGGGGAAAAGGAAGGAGAACAATCCCCGCAGTCTCTGCTGATCCACCTAGTGGGTTGGGGTACAGGCCAGGGACCTTCCCCTCTGCTGGGACCCACAGTCCAGGTCAATTCCTCCTGTATCCAATAGGGAGATGGGGGGATAGGGGGGAACGCGGGTCTGCCCTCTACTCCGGGTTCCAGCCCAGGGCCCTGTGGATCACAGCTGTCTACAGTGTTTCGTGTAACACCTGTGTGACAGCTACAACTCCCTGGGCTACTTCCCCATGGCTTCCTCCCAACATCTTCTGTATCCTCACCACAGGACCTTCCTCCTGATGCCAGATGGTGTTTGTATTCCTTAGTCCTCCAGCAGCACGCCCTCTCACTCTTAGCTCCTTGAGCGCCCCTCACTGACTGAAGTGAGGTCCTTTTTAAACCAGGTGCCCTGATTAGCCTGCCTGTCTTAATGGATTCTAGCAGCTTCTCAATTGGCTCCAGATGTCCTAATTAGCCTGCCTGCCTTAATTGGTTCCAGCAAGTTCCTGATTGTTCTGGAACCGCCCCTGTTACCTTACCCAGGGAAAAGGGACCTGCTTAATCAGAGGCTAATATAGCTGCTTTCTATCACTCTCCTGTACCCATCTGGCCCGACCCTGTCACATATCCCCCCTCCCCCGCTCCTACGGGGTTGGGCAACTTGGGACGTCAGGCAGTGTACCCGTGACAAGCCATCTGCATTGCCATGGTGACTTCCAGCCCAGTGTTATATGGTGAATTGAAAAGGTTGTAGGGACAGGAACCATCTGGTCACCCTTGCGTTATTCTCTTTATTTCACTGCATCCACTGGAGGGGTACATGGTTGGTCACAAGGGTAAACTGTTGTCTCAGCACGTAATAGCGTAGTGTTTCCATGGCCCATTTCAAAGCAAGGCACTCTCTCTCAACCACTACATACTTCTGATCTTTCGGAAGAAGTTTCCTGCTGAGGTAGAGGATCGGGTGTTCTTCGTCTCCGACCATCTGTGATAGGACAGCTCCCAATCCTACTTCAGATGCATCTGTTTGTAAAATGAACTCTTTGTTGAAGTCCGGGGCTATAAGCATGGGGTTACTGCAAAGGGCTGTCTGTAGAACTGTGAATGCTTTCTCTGTGGCATCTGTCCACTTCACCATGTCTGGATCCCGGGCTTTTATCAGGTCCATCAGGGGGACTTGCTCTGGTGGCGAAATGGGGAGTAAATTGCCGGAAGTACCCCATGACACCAGGAATGCCCGGACTTGCTTTTTCCAATTTGGCCGCAGTTCAAATCTTTGCAACCAAGAAGGCATGGAAAGCACCACTTTGATTATTCAAACAGAAAAAAATGCCAGTGTTTACTATGCAGACAAGAAAAGTTACATAAAGTTAAGTGTTACTTATAATTTTGGAACAAGGCATTTTAAGTTGTTAGTTCTCCTTTATTGGGGTAGGTAGCAGAGCAGTACGATGAGAGGAGTAGAACAGGAAGAAGGCAGAATTGAGACCTTTCATAGTTTTGGCCCAAATGAAGGGGCATGTGGGTGTCATTTGAGCTCCCCGCCTCAGGTGCCAAAATGTTGTGGGCCGGCCCTGCAAGGAGGGGAAGAATTTGAAGGGGAAGTGCTCTTCTGCTTCATGGAGCAGGACCCAGACACCTGAGGGCTCCCTTTGCAGTTGCAGCAGCACACAAGATGCACCTGGAACTGGGGGAGTCTGGAGAAAGGATGTGAAGTGGACCTAATGCCATCTGGATTACTCCAATAATTTCCCCTTTGTGAGGTGATATGTGCGGGCTGCAGAAACTACTTCACTCATTAAGCCGGAGTAGCCTTTTTGGAGGGCTCTGCTATCACACAGAAAATAACCAACAGCAAAAGAAATATAGGAAAACACAACTTGAGTCCATAGAAAGAGCAATGGCATCAGGTGAATCGGGAGAGGGCTGTCAAAGGAGATCAATAACTGGGACATCATTACCTTAGGTATTATTGGAAATAAGTTCTAAAGTTGAAATTTGCCAGGTGCAGAGGTCCAGCACAAGGCCCTATTGCACCACTTTTAGAGCCTGCTTTTAGAGCTTAAGTGGGACTTAAGGTATAGACCTTGTGCGGGTCCTCTACATAAGAGAGAATGTCAATCTAAGTGACCAAGGTGTGATCTATTCCTGTTTCCACTGAAGTCAATGACAAAGCTCCCAAGATAAGGCCCTCCAATAACATGAACCATTTCCACCAAACAAAATCCTATTTTAAGTGAGATGGATGCAGAGGATGACCATCACAGAGCCCCATCTTGTTCTTGTTACTGAGGGCTGCATCTGAAGCAGGTGCTATATCTGGAGAAAGGTAACAAACCATGCGGGTAGGGTTGGGCGGGGGATGGGGAAGGTGCATGTGTGTGAAATGAAAAGTAATTTCCCAGGAGCACCCAGGATTAAAACAGGTCTAGTTGATCTTTCGAACCATTGGCTGCTGAATGAATATGAGCAGAATGAGGAGCTTATGCACTTGAAGATTGATAACTTTTGTGGGGAAAAAGAGGTCACTTTATAAAATTGCAAAACGATCACCTAAAATCAATGATGCTTCCATACTTGCTGTTTTTAATTATTATAGCTGGGATTCTGCCACCCTTATGCCTGTTATGTAGCAATTTTACTCCACAACCAGTCCCATTGACTTCAATGGGAGACCTCTCAGGGAAAGTCACTATTCACCTTAAGTAATGGTGGCAGAATCCAGCCATACATATGATAAATTCTGTACATTGCAGAGTATTTACTTATTTCTGTCAAATTACAACACAGGTGGAATCTTCCTTACTCTTTTTGATAGCAACATTGTTTCTCTGTATTGATTTGTCCCCTTCTGACCACCTGTCTTTAATCATTTAATCAAACGGCTAAACCTAATGTGATAGAAAATTCAGTACATACGGACGATCAATTCACACTCCTCACCTAAATAGCTTGGTTAACTTTAAACTTAGAACGTAGCCGCATTTAAGCAATGCACAATGATGATGCTTACCTGGCATCACTTTACATACATGAACTCATGACATCAGATTAAAACATCCATAAATATAATGACTAGGTTTACATGAACTATGGATGGGAAAGACTGGAGAAAATAAACAATTTCATAGTATTTAGTGCTGCAGATTTGAGTCTATAACTGAATTTTCTTGATAAACACTCAGAGCCTTAATTGATGGCTTTCTGACTGGGCTGGCTCCTTATCCAGGCAATGAGAGAGAGACGCTGTGTCTCTGAGCCAATATTTTCAGGGTAAGAATTTGTCACACATTCTATCTAGTGAAGGGCTGACCACCACCCACTTCTGTTTGATCAGTGAAACCAGATGTTCCAGCTCCTTAATCCCCTGCTTGTTGAGAACCGAGATGAGGTAAGAGGAAAAAGGTATACAGAAGAAATAACTGAGCAGAGCTATGCTTGTTTAGATTGCAAAATGATATGTCAGAAATGCTATCTGAATAATAAAAATAAATATTGACACAATTTTATTTTTTAAACGAATAGATCAAGTTGAAAGGACGATGACAACAATATGAATTACTGATCAGGAAGGCAAAGACAATCCATTTAACATTAAAACTGAGACATGTTTTAAACACACTTTCACGGCTCACACATCAGATCAATTCCATTTGTTCAAGTGGGAAGAGGTGAACGCGTTTTGCCTAATTCTGAAACCATGCTAACAATGTTAGCTCAAAAGCACAGTAGATGGTTAAATGTTACTGTGTTCATGCTCCACTTACCAGAAAATGTGAACAAAGGAAAAAGAGAGGGGTTTGGGGGGAGGGATAGCTCAGTGATTTGAGCATTGGCCTGCTAAACACAGGGTTGAGAGTTCAATCCTTGAGGGGGCGACTTGGGGATCTGAGGCAAAATCAGTACTTGGTCCTGCTAGTGAAGGCAGGGGGCTGGACTCAATGACCTTTCAAGGTCCCTTCCAGTTCTAGGAGATGGGATATCTCCTATAATTATAAAGAAATCCAGTGAAAACATTAGGTGAAATATGGAGCAAAAAGTGGGCAAATACACATTCAGAGAGACTCCCGCCTGGCTTCACTAACTCCCTTCCTCTCCTAAGCACACCCACATTTCTTGCTTATGTAATGCTCGTTCCTTTCCAACAGGCCCTAAAGATTCATAATTTGGAATGGTTCTTCCTCCCCTGGAACTCTGACATGCAGAGTCCCTCAAGGCTAATTTTAAAGGCAATAGCTTAGTAATCTATGCATCAGGTTTGAAGTACCTACTATAGACTCCCTAGAACCACAGTTCATACTGTGGAAGGAAGGACTTAGCCTTTCAGTCCTCTGAGGCTGATGCATGCAGTTCCATGTAGTTTACTGAGTTGGGGCTCTTTTATAGGAGGCATTTAAAAGTGAGGTTCTGTCTGGTCAGTGTAGACATTAAAGTTTTTTTTACAGAAAGTGCCGCAAAGGATTTAACCCATTGTCCCTCACCACAGTTTCCGTTCTCCCTACATGCAATGACACCCAGTTGTTTGTCTGGCTGATGCTCTCTGCTCCAGATGATGGCTGCCTCTCACTGTGGCTATATGTATATAATTTGTAAAGGGTCTGAGAGTAAGATTATGGTCCAGATTGTTTTCCCTTCTGTATTTCTCCTCACGCTGGTGGTTATATGTTGCCTTAGTAATTTACTGCACCCCTTTAGGGCAATGGACAGATTTAAAATAAAAATTAATACATATATTTTGACCAAGGACAACAGGTAGGGAGGCCAATCTGGGCATATCTATGCTACTTATTCAATAAGCCAGTAGAGGTGCCTTGGAACAATGCAAAACCTCTTCCGCCCTCCCCACCTTTGCTGGTCCTGTGAATAGACCACTTATGAGGACCAAAAATCATTATTTCACTTTTCCTTAACCAAATTATTAGGTTATCCCCTAATCAAATTATGAGCTCATCCCAATGAACCTAAAATATTCTGCATATATATATGGAGTGGTTGTTCACCTGTGGGTGGTATGGTGTTTTTGTCTTTTATCATTTTTCTGTGTGAATCCATTCGAGAGTGTAGTGATTGTCTACTTCCACCCACAGAGTTGTTATTGGGGTATTTAGTGCACTGGGTGAGACATGCCATATGTTGTTATAGGCATGTATAGGACCTATGGATCGTGAAAGGTGTATTATGGAGGGTGTTGATCATCCTAGCAGTGAAGATATGTCTGCAGGTTTTGCATCTGTTGTTTTGGCAGGTTCTGGTGCCACTTGAGTTGGTGGGTCCTGGTCTGTGGGGAGCTTGTTTCAGATGATGAGCGTGGAGGCATCCGAAAACAGAAGGCTTGAATGCAGAAGAGGGTGTGTGGGAAAGATTTATTTAGAATGTGGTCCCCATCGAGTATGGATTGTAATTGTTTAATGATACCCTGTATGGGTTCCAGTGTGGGGTGGTAGGTGACAACTAAGGATGTGCGGTTGGAGGTTTTTTAGTTCCACATTGAATCATGGTCTCTCGGGGTACTTGGGTGCACTGTTCCATGATGCAATCTACTTCTCTGGTGGAATGCCCTTGTTTGATGAAGGTGGTTTAAAGTGTGTTACAGTATGTATCCTGGACTTTCTTCTCAGAGCATATTCTGTGGTAGTTGGGTGCCTGGCTGTAGATAACAGATTTCTTGGTTACTAGATCTGTGAAGGTAAGTGTGGTGATCCGTGGGTTTCTTGTAGGTAGTACTTGTAGAATTTCATTGCTGAAGTTGATCATGGTGTCCAGGAAGTTAATACTCCTACAGGAGAGTTCTAGGGAGAATTTGATGGATGGGCAGTGGTTGTTGAAGTTGTGGTGGAAATCTATGAAGCAGTTTAGGCCGTCTGTCCACAAAGATGAAAATAACATTGATGTATCTCAGGTATATCATTGGTTTTGTAGTGCATTTGTCCTGAAATTCTTCCTCAAGGTGGCCTATGAAGACGTTGGAATATGGGCGAGACATCCTAGTACCCAGGGTTTGGACAAAATGTTTGTTGTTGAATGTAAAATTGTTATGGGTGAGGATGAAATGGATGAGTTTGGCAATGTGTTTGGGTTGGAGATCTGAGTGTTGTCCATTGTTTTGGAGATAATGGAGGCAGGCAGCTATGACATCATTACAAGGGATGCTGGTGTATAGGCAAATGACCAGCCAAGGAAATTTTCTTCTCCTTCCCTCACCTTTTGAATCTGGTATTGAGGGCGTCTCCCAGGCTAATTATTGGGGAGCGGTGTCTGGGAGGTATGCCTGTTCAACTTTTCACAGAACCCTAGCGGAGCAGGGGACTTTTCTGATTGCTCTTTCCTTGGAAGGAAAGAATTGATTTTAGGCACAATGGATTCCTGTTCTTTTCTCTCCAGCAGCCAAGTACAAATCTTCTTTGACTTGTTTGGCCCTTTTGACATTCAGAAGCGTTTAACAAAGTCAGAAATAATTAACTTTCTTATTATGTAACATATTTGTTGGAAGACAGCTAGTCGGATCTTCCTTTGCAGACATCATCTCATCCACTGTATCTCTTGAAAGGGACAGCTAAATCAGTATTCCAGCTTTTCTTTTTCTAATCCAGTCATTTGTTTTTTAAAAAGCAGTTAATGTTAAGGCAATTTGTCTCAACATTTATATTTGGGAAACCAACATGCATCAGAGCCAAAGTAATAAAGATATTCTAAAAAGGAAAAAAGCTGTATGTTCCTATTAATGAATGTAATTCTATGTTTTTGGAAAGGTAATTGCTGGTACCAGCTTTGCTAAGCAGCCTGGAATTATAAAGCACTGGCAATTAAACCATTATTATAATTTGATCACTACATTCATCTGTTATGTATTTCATCTTTGAATAGGGAATATGGCTTGTCCTTGAATTTATAATTAATTTAATTTAGAAATAAATGCAATTGGTTTGACTTTGATGGTATAACCCAAGCTAGAGGCAGAGTATAATAAATGTTGCATATTACCTAATATGTTTCAGTGTGTTTAAAGTTTATTATTTTATATTAAAACAAACAGAGCAGTGTCATGATATACTATTTTTATAAAATTCACAAAACTTTGATGAAAGAAACACCAGAGCATATGTATTACATCACTGTAGATTTTCTCCTCAAGGATTCCAAAGCATCTCGCAATTATTACATAAGAAGTTATGACCAAGATTTTCTAAAGTGCATAAAGTTTTGAGTGTCCAGACTGAGCAACTTAAAGGGTCTCGATTATCAGAAAGTGCTGAAAAGCCATCCTCTGAAAAGCCATTTACAGTGTCTCAAGTTGGACAACTAAATCACTGATATTTTTGTAGATGGAAATTTGCTTCTCGCTTCACTAGGCATTGGAGGAGCTCAGTGTTTTTGAATGGGAAAATTATGAATTTATATCTGGGTAAACATTCAGGATTTTTCCCAGGAGGCAGAATTTTGCCATTTTTTATCAGTATAAGATGGAGTGGGGAAGACACAAATTTGCCCTGAATGAAATCAGGGAGTTTTGGTACAAATAATGTAATTTATTGGGTCAAGGTATATCAGCCAACACAATAGGGAATTGATCCTGAATGACTGAATGATCCTGAATTGACTACTGAAATACAAATTAATACTAATTAAATGGCAAAAAATCTTTGTTAACGCAAAGTTAAGGTTGCCCACTGTTAGCTCATGCCCTTCCAGAATGTTGAGATCAGCAAAACTCAAACTTCTGAAAACCAGGAAATACAGATGTAATGTAAATGCCAACACAACTTTAATTCTGCCCTCTCATTGCTGGCAATAACCACTGGGAATTATCTGCATGCACTCTAGCTCCATTCACGGTGTTAGGTAGAGATGTATTGAATAGTGGATGAATGAATTGGAGAGCTTAGAATAACTGTGATTGTGATATGGGGAGATTTGTGTCTGAGTCCCCTCTCCCCTATGTATTATCAAGGAAGGAGGTGCATACGGAATTTGAGGTTCCATTCTGCATCATTTCAATACAGAATGGTGAAGGTTGTGTCAAAAGTAGGATACTGGGTTCTTCTTCCCAAGGGTATTGTCAGTAGTAAGGTGGGATATCAGAGCAGTCTGTGTATTCAATGATGTGTAGGAGAAAGTATAGGCTTAGAGTGGTATCCTGTGTGCAAGGGTAAAGGGATTGTAAAAGTATATGAAAAGGTTGTTAAATTTTACAAGTAAGGTATTCTGTCAGGAGAGTAGGCTCAGTGTTTGAGCATACAACAAGAGCAGTTCACACACAGTGAAAAGGCTGAGTGGGCATGTGTGTATTTTGGGCATTGTGGGGCACTATTCAAAGAGGGCAGAGTTAAAGTTGCATGCGCGTTTACCTTAACTCTGTATTTAAGTTTGAGTTGTGCTGAACTCAGCATTCTGGTAGGGCATGAGCTACTGTTGGGCACCCTTAACTCTGTGTTAACAACGTTTTTTTCCATTTAATGTCCTAGTTTTTTAAACAGAAAAAGAAATGTATGTTGGTAGTAGTTAACGATCATTTAGGCAGCTATAGTTCTCACCTAGGATTGCAGATGACATGTTACTCTGGCTAAGTAATAACTGAAGGACCTAGCTTTTACACAATGCTTTTCATCTGTAGATGAACAGCATTATTCACACTTTACAGATGGGAAACTGAAGCACAGAGAGGTTAAATGACTTGTACAAGGTCACCCAGCAGACCAGAGGAAGTGCTAAGAATGGTCTATCCACTAGACCACAAGATTGCTTATGATTCCGCTCCCCTCCCCCCTTGTACACTTTTGTTATAGTAGAATGGGGGAAATGGTCACGCTTTGAAATGTTTGCAATGTGTAGCTGCTAACAGGTCTGGTGAGATAAATCTCATCCATGGTCTATGTCCCCAGACCTTGACAGTTTTATTACATGGTTGTTACAGTAACTCCAAGCATGTGAGAGAACACTGGTGTGTCTCTCTCCTTCTCCTGCAGCATGTAGCCCCATCCACCAACATTTCCAGCTCCCCCTCCCCTTAAGACAATAGTTGACACTGTAGAAACCATTAACATATAAAAAGTTGCTCATTGCTTGCCCTGAATATATCACAGGCAGTAGCTTACTGGAGGGCTGAATGCTACCCTGTAGTTATGTAGCCTGAGCTCCATGCTGAGCTGGGCTCCTCACTCCCACAAGCAACCTCCAGCTGGGACTCCTGCTTCAGCCAGGTTTCCTCAGCCATGCCCCAGGTCCACCCAATCTGCCTCTTCTCCAACCTGGCCCCTCCCCCACACACTCTGGCCTGTTCTCCACTCTACACAGGACTGATGTCTATCAACTATTCATTTTCCTGGATTTCAAATGTTTAAATGTGTGTTACCTTCTTTCCCCTCACCCAAGATCCCACAGAGGGGCAGGGAGTGGAGTTCAGATACCCCAAGAAGAACATGTGCCCCCAGATCCCAGAACACACCGCGGGCAAGGAGAAGACCCTGAAGAGGGGTAGGGTTCCTCTATATCGCAGCACACACATGGAATACAAAAATTCAGGGCTGACAGCCCCCTCCCTCCAAAAAACCCAATTTCTTCTGCTAACCTTCACATTCTCCAACCTCTCCCATCTTCTCCTCTCCCACCCCTCTTAATTTCAACCCCTCTGCCCTCCCCTACCATGCATTCCCATTTACCTCTCCTCATAATAACCCCATCCCTAAATACAGACTCGAACCGCTCCCGCACATTCTCACCAATTCTTTTACCCCTAGACACTCCACCCAGTGAGCATTCACATGTGTAATTTATTTTCTTTTCAAAAATAGTTTCAGCACATTCTGAATATTCTCAGATTTCATTAAACAAACCAACCAAACAAAAAACATCCACAAACCTAGACAGAGGCAGATTTTCCCCAGATGTTTACAGTTCATTCTCAGATTTCTGCATGGGGTGGGTTTCAAACTTCAAAGTTGCTAGGATCTGTGAACTTAATGGCTTCCCCCTACTCAAATGATCCCACATTTGAATCACTAACCCTACTCTAAACTCCCATGATGAGGCATAGCAAATTTTAAGACAAATGGTGCAAGACTGCAGATTTTAGATGACTGAAAAGAGTCATCCTTTATACAGAAAGCGGCTTTTAACCTTAACCATGGGGAGGTGCCCTACACAGCCATCACCAGAATAGGTTGGTATCCTTTTGTCTGTGAGAGATGGTGGGAATTGCAACCTATGATGTAGATGGTTTGCAATGTCTCACATGACTGAATAGTCCAATCTGAGATTTGCATGATCTTTGGCAGTTATTGCAAATGTATGTACCTTGGTTGGGAGCTGCATGCTTTCTATGGGCTCTTTTCTCTTCAAGCTGGAGGAACCAGCTCCTGTCATGGACTTTTATGCCCTGATGGAGACAATGGTGCCACTTGTTACGATCACTTGTCAAGATTTCAAATCCATCAGGATCAATTCCAAATTCCTTCATATCTTGCTTGCATGTGTCTTTATAGCGAAGCTTGGGATGTCCTATTGTTCTTATTCCTTCTGATAGCTCCCCATATAGCATGTCATTGGTAAATGTCCATCTTCCAACCTACTCAGATGGCCCAGTCAGCGCAGTCATCTTTGCTTGAGCAGGGCTGTCACACTTAGTAAATTTGCCCTTTGAAGAACCTGGTGACTTTCTTGCCATTTTGTGTTGAGTATGCGGCGTAAACAGCGTAAGTGGAAACTGTTTAACCTTTTCTCCTGATGAGCATAAGTTGCCCATGTTTCCCCACCATATATGAGAGTGCTGAGCATGCAAGCTTGGTACACTAGCATACACAGCCATCACCAGAATAGCAGGATCAGAAAAGTGAAAAGTGGCCCACTGATCATCAATGAGATGTTCTCAGCTAGATGAAAGTGAATACTCAGTGGAGATGCATACAGCCTGAACAATAGCTCTGAGATGTATGAATGGCTCCATTCATGTCAGTGGGTGTTCCCCTCTCCCCGCCCAGTGTTGAAGTTTCTATGTGTCAGGCATATGCATTCTTAGCTCCTCAACCAAGTCTCAGCAGTGTGTTCTTGGAGCATGTGCCGAGCATGCCAGTTCTAAACTCACCACCCAGATGGGCAGGGCTTCTCCAGTTCCTGGCTCACATGCGGGGGGAGGGGTAGAGCGATGGGCTTAGAACCCCTTAAAGGGACAGGGCACTCCAGAACCTCATGAGGGGGTATTGTGAGGAGCTTAGATACCCCCAGCAAAGTAAACCTCCCCAGAACCTGGCTCACATGAGGGGGGCAGGAATGGATCGGTCAGCCCCCCCATAGATGAGTAGGGACCCCTTGATCATGCATAAACCTGGAGGGGGCAGGGACCAAGTGGGGCTCAGACATCCCCATAAATGCAAGCCCCCTCCAGAACCTAGTTCACGTGAAGGGCAGGGTAGGGAAAGGGGACCACACCCCGACAGATGGTCAGGGACCCTACAGTGACTGCTACAGATACAGGTGTACAGGGAGTGGGGCTTGGACATCCACAGAGGACAGGGACCCCTCAGATCCCAGCTCAAATGGGACGGTAGATGGGCTCAGGCCCTCTAGGTATGCAAGGAGGGCCATGAGGAGGAGGTCACAACCCTATCACTAATTCCCACATCCTCCTTACCAGTATCCCACAGGTCCCCTCCCACTCCCCTTAACCCCCATTCCCTGAACCTCCAACTTGTCACCCTGCTCACCAGAACAGCATCCCTTTGACCTCTTCAGTACAGTTATAAACCTTAAAGAAGTTTAACAAAGTTTTATTTACCTGCTGACGCGGCAGGTTCGGCCAATCGCAGCCCCCATTGGCCGCGGTTCGCCGTCCCAGGCCAATGGGGGCGGCGAGAAGCCGCGGCCAGCACATCGCTCGCCCCCGCCGCTTCCCGCCGCCCTCATTGGCCTGGGACGGCGAACCGCGGCCAGTGGGGGCTGCGATCGGATGAACCTGCCGCGTCAGCAGGTAAATAAAACTGGCCCGGCCCGCCAGTGTGCTTACCCTGGCGAGCCGCGTGCCAAACGTTGCCGACCCCTGCACTAGATGATTGCAATGGTTCCTTCTGACTGTGGAACCTATAATTCTTAAGGGGATGGGGTGTAGGAAAATTTAGCCAAGTCATTCCATCCATTTTTTACACCAAAAAGTAGTTCTTATTTATGCTAGCATATATATTCTAATTTGTGAGCACTACAATTAATTGTTCAATTACTTGTTATGAATGACATTCACTCCTGTGCAGAGGGTCTACTCACTACTTTGACCTTATTCTGAAGGTCAGACCCTCGGCTGGTGTAAATTGTCATATCACCATTGACTTTGGTGAAGCTATTAAAATTTACATCACTTGAGGATGTAGCGCTGTGAGTTTAATTTTGGCTCAAAAGTAGTGCATGTAGTACAAGTAGTGCTGGTTCTGAGCACGATATATCTGAGCACGATATATCGATAATTCCACACAGCGCCAGATGAAAGATCTAATTTAGCTTTATATCATCCACCTGTCCCTACAGTATCTAGATGCTATTCGCACTGCTTCACCGCTATTTGGTTTGATTCTCTCTGATCCTACCCCCCACCAAATAACACCAGGCATTATCATACTTATGCACCCAAACAAATGAGGTACATGAGTTTAGATGGGCCCTAATCTCAGTTATGGAGTTTCCTGTCAGATGCTGTGTTTCAAACCACAGCTACTATTTTTTATTGAAGTGTCAACATATTTAATCCAAAGTATCAGCAACTTCACAAAAATGCTCCTTGAACCTATAACTAGACATATGAACCTCTGCTCTTATTACATTTCCTGCTCTCTCTCTCAATAAAACTTTGATTTTTATGAGGCTCTTAAGAGACATGTTTTGTCTCCTATTTAAAAATTCAAGGACCAAAACACTTTTTGAAAAAAAAATCTGGCACCATGTAAACATGGTCTAGTGACTTATTAACTCTGTCTGGGTTGTCATTTATTGCAAGTCACATCTCCTTTTCTTTTTCAGCTGTTGAGAGTGGCACAGTACAACATGGTATTGTTTATGAGGGCAATTAATAAAAGGCTTTAATTCAATTCCCCAGGAGCAAAGTTGGTTGGGTGCTAATTATAATATCCATCCCACAGGGGATAGCCTCTGCACCTCAGTGGGGGAAATTAATGTGGGGGTCTACACAGAATAAATAATAATAACCACTGATCCTAACTGTCTATTATAAAAGAAATTCTGAATCTTTTAGTAAATGAAACTTCCATGGATCTTTGAAAAATGACTGACTAACATTCTCTGTAATTGTTGAGTGCAAAGGTTTCAGCTAAATGTTACATTCCAAAGCGTATCCAACTGCCTTGTTGTTCTTGGACACTTCAGTTGCTTGTAATCATGGTGTTAAATTCTTTTATAGCTCAGAAATTCCTGTTGAATGTTCGTGTACGTTTTGCCCTCAGAGAATATGCAAATATTCACAAATAAAAGGACAGTTCAAATCCCTACATGTAGCTTAAGGTTTATGCAAAGTTTCGTTGAGAAGTTTGGGGAGTTGAGAAGTTTGGGAAGTCCAGTTGACTCTACGGCTCCGTCTCTCGTGGTGATGTGACGGGTAGTTTATGGTGTGTGTGTGTGTGTGTGTAGGACACAACAGTAGGAAATAAGCAGAAGGAATAGATGAATTTTTTTAAGAAACAAAGATCCTGGTTTCATACAAATGTCCCTAGTAATAACAACAAGAGAAGAAAAATACTGCGAACACAGTTCATTCACTTGGCTTAATGGTGAGCCTGGGTCTGAGCCATCTGAAGGGTAAAAGAAGTCACCATGCTTCCCTGCTATTTACATTGCCAGACCCTATGCAATGGGGAGAGCAGTTGCCAGTGGGCTGGTACTCTTTCTCCCACACAGGTAAGCAGAGTTGGGGGATTGGAGGAGGAAAGAAAGCTATTCCAGGCTGGTGCATTCCCAAAGAGGAAAGCAATATGCTGGGTCCAAATTGTGACTTTTGAGCCACAATTTGGTCCCCACACTGCTCCTTGGGCAGTGCAGCTACTCCTTACTCGAGCTGGACAGTAAGATAACAATCTAGCCTATTCAATAATGTATTATTTCTACCACACCACAGGTATGGCACTCAACACCTTTTGAGACTGAGGGCCACTGAGCTACGCAGATTTACACTAGCTGGATCAGAATGTGGCCATGCATCCTTGGGACTTTATTCTGCCTCACTTGAGTTCATTGGGAAAATTCCCATGCCTTCAACCGGTGTAACTTTAGGACCAAAATTTGGCATATCACAGCAAGGGACAACAATAAACAAAGGAAGGAGAAGGAGAGATGGACAAATAAGGTGACAACAGTGCATCAGTGAAGGATCATGAGCTGTGCTTATTGTCATGAATACCTCTTTTCTTATTTTCTTGTTTATTTTGTTTTCTGTTTTTATCAGCTGATTGTTTATTTTTTCCTAAACAGGGCTCCCAGGAGATGGTCACTGATTTTTTGCATCTGTAGCAGGAAGTGCGAAGCAGGAGGGGCTGTGAAAGGTTTGCAAGAGAAGCAGTGAGGAAATGAGAGGTATACAGAATGGTTTTAGAAACAACACAATTTTCCTCTTTCTAATGAAGTTCCTTGTTCAGTGTTAGAAGACAGTGACTCTCTGTGATTCACATGACTGTAACTTAGAGACTTAACTTCTTAGGTGCTCAGAACCCTGACTGTCATTGTCTTCAGGGCAGGAATGGGTCCTTGAAAATAGTTCCTTGTTGTGTGGTTCTAGTCAGAACATTGACTATGTCAAAGTAATGCCTCCTTTCTCAACGCAGGCCTGATTCCACAAAATCTCATGCAGATGAGTAGTCCCATTAACTTCTGGGAGTAAACTTTATAGAACTTGGCTCTAGGTCTGCTGTTTGTGTTTATGTGAGCCAGTTGCTTAATTCAAAGATTAAACAAAAATACCCATCAATTTTGCTACTGTTCCCACCATGGAGTCAATGTGTGTGGAATTCTCATGGCCTCAGTCATCATGAACAAAACTGTCAGCTGAATTTTGACTGAAAAATCTTAATCATTGGTGCTGATGTAAGACGCAAAAAGCAAAAAGAAAACAGCTGGATGTTGCAGCTCCTAAATTGAGACTGTAATGTAAGGAGTTAGAAAAAAAATCATCTTTTTCTGCCTGGTAAACTGAGAAAATGTGACATTGAGTAGCTGAGAGAGAATAAATATGGATGTTATTTTTGTAGTCACATTCCTAACTAGAACCAAACTTTCAAAACAAGAGTAATATATGTAATGTGAATAATGTTTCTTACACTAATGTAAATATCCTGCCCCAAATTTTGTTTCAAATAATTAAAAAGGCTAATTTCAATTTTGTAGTGTAACCCACGTGCCTACTAGAGAGATATCTCTTTCAGAGATCTACAGTAGAACCTAAGAGTTACAAACTGACCAGTCTACAACACACTTCATTTGGAACCAGAAGTACAAAATCAGAAAGCAACAGAAACAAAACCAAACAAGGGCAAATACAATACAGTACTGTGTTAAATGTAAACTACTAAAAAAATGAGGTGAAAGCAGCAATTTTCTTCTGCATAGTAAAGTTTGAAAACTGTAGTAAGACAATGTTACGTTGTAAACTTTTGAAGGAACCACGTTTTGTTCAGAGTTACGAACAACCTTCATTTCTGAGGTGTTTGTAACGCTGAGGTTCTACTGTATAGAGAAACAGAGGGGGAGGGAGGAAAGAGGAGTGAGTTGTGTCTGATTCATTGTTGCTAGATGCACAATTAGCACTCCACACCCAGAAATTTCTCAAATTGGGTGTGGTAGTTTTGGGTATGCTCAGTAGGTTCCCTGTAGCTGAACTTCATGAGGGCAGCTAGTCAGGACAGCTGTTTTACAAAAGGCCATGTGGTTGTGTGAGTTGGGAGAAGCTGAGCCCAGAAGCAGAAAGCAGGCTGTTTCCCCCTAACTCTGAAGCATTTTGCAACAGGACTTTTTAAATCTATATACTTAACAGAGCGGTGGTTATTTAATTAGTTAGCTGACTGAGTGATTTCAGCACAGGGGGAGGAAGAGTCTGCATGGATTCCAGCTGAAGATTTCTACAAGCAGGTGAAGGGAAGATGGTGTTGCAACGCTTTTGACTCAGCAGATTGATCACCAACATCTATTGAAGGCTGCAAATGAGACTCAACCTTAGCTTTTGAAACTCTTGAGTTTCTTCTCACTAAGTTTCTGTGGAGACTGACCTGTTTAGATTTAATTTATTTTCTTTCTTTCTTTGTTTATAACTGTGAAGATAATGTATGTGGATTATAAAGTAATGATGTTATGTTATGTTACAGACAGTTGTTATTTATCATAAGATTTTATAAAACTGGAATTTAAGAATTAAGTTCATTCCTTTTGTTCTTTTTGGACTTGATTGTGGGGAGGCTGACCCTGTGCAATCCTTGCTGAAAATCCTCATTGACTGAATTCTGGGCAGGGCCATCCGTAGGCATACGCAGAATACGGGGCTGCGTAGGGCACCTTGAAATTTGGGGCACCACCGGGCTGCAGGGCCTGTTCAGCTGCACTCTGACTCTGCTGTCCCTACCTGTAGGCAGGCTGGTGGGGGTTGTGTGCAGTTTGCACCCGGCGTCTTCCTTGCTGCACATGTGCAGAGTGAATCGGGACAACCAATCTGCAGCATGGGTGGGAAATTTTTAAAAAAAGGGGGGAAGTGGAAGAAGCCCCCTGGCCCCTCCCCGTCTGCTCACTCCCTTCAGCCCACCCAGTGGCCGGAGGGCTTCTCTCCGTCCCCTGTGAGATCAACAAGATAGGAGCTGGTGTGGGGCTGTGGGTGTTGGAGAGCGGAATCTCAGCTCAAAGCTGGGTGTATGGGGGGGGGTCCCTGGCCAGAGCTTCCATCAACCCCACCCCATGTGTGCAGGCAGGCAGTGGAGGGAAGCCCTGAGCTGCGTCAGAAGCCGCACCGGGCGGGTGGGCGGTAGAGGGAAACCCCAAGTCCCGGCAGAAGCTGCGCCAAGTGGGCAGCAGAGGGAAGGGCGGCACGGGCGGGGGGCAGGTTCTGGGGGTCCGTGGGCAGGGGTGGAGGCTGGGCCCCCTCGACACACTGGTATCAGCGGCACCAGCTGGGGACCACCTTCAATGGAGCCCCCACGTCCCCCTCCCTCGATATCCCCCCTTGGGTAACTTGCGTAGGGCCCCAGAAATCCTAAGGACAGCCCTGATTCTGGGTCTCCATGTGCTTTTATACGGGAGCTGTTCTTCGGCACTAGGAGAAAGGCGGTGAAGTAAACTCTAGCCCACCAACAGTTACACTAGGAAACAGCAGTGCTGTATCAGTTTCTTTGAGTCCAACCCCAGAAAACATTCAATAATGCTTTTTATTTTTTGCTTAGAATTATGGTTACAATCTTTAAATATACACACTGATGGATTGTTTATAGTAGAGCTTGAATCATTTTGGCAAACAGTCTGAAGTGTTTGGACAGCATTTGGAAATGAAAAGAAAAGCACTTGTAACTTCATTTCTAAGCCTTTTCTCCCCTATGGGTGAAAGGATGTTAATAGCTAAGCTTGCTCTCTATGGTTCAATGTATATGTAATAAAGATGCTAAATTAAATCTGCCCATTTCAAGTGTGGTGCGGGCTTCCCTTACTGATACTCAGTTCCAAACCCCCACTGCTTGCCTTGGGATTGAGACCCCTATAACAGCCTTTAGGAAGGAAAGAATTCCCTCCAACACAAACACTCAACTTGATCAGCAGCAATCACCTTGATCAGCAACAAACAGGTCCCAGTGTCCCCCGGCATCAGTCCCTCAGTCGCCAATAAGGGCCCTGCTTGCCTTTGGGGAGGGGGAAAGGTGGGGCCTGGGTTCAAGGGCCAGACAGCAGAGTGGGGACCAAGCAACTGCCCTACAGGGAGGGGAAGCAGCAGAGCTCCTTGGCAGCCACTTGGTCCCTGCTCTGCTCTCTGCCCCTCTCCCCCCCGCCCTCCCTAGGGCAGTGTGTGCTGGGGCGCCTGGGTGGCATGCGCTGTCAGGGCCGCAAGTGGGAGCCAGCCATAAAACTTCCCTGCAACAAGGAGGAGCCAGAGCCGCTGCCACAGGAGGCTGTGGGAAAGTTTTGGGGCTGGCTCCCACTTGCTGCCCTGATGGTGCGGGCAGCCTGGGTGCCCCTGCACAGGCAGCCCCAAGGAGGGCAGGGGCAGGAGAGCGGCGTGTGACCAAGCGGCTGCCTTGCAGGAAGCAGGAGCAACAGGGCTTCTGGCTCAGCACGGCTGGGGAGGGATGACCCCCAACATCTCAGTGGCCTCCTGCTTGTCAGCTTTGCTCCCTGCTTCGGGCAAGCTCCATGCAGCAGTGAGGAGGAGCTGGATCTGCTGCTGCAGCGAGCGGAGCAGGAACAGGAAGCATGCTCAGCCAGGCAGTAATGGTGTTTCCGGCCTTGGCACTGGCTGACTGCAACACTGCTCCTCTGTAGCCAGGAACTCTGGGGTACATCTGGAGGATGGCTGGGACCCAAGTCAAGCTGGGGATGCGTGCACACAGGAAAACAATAGGGCTTGGACCCTAGGTCTCAGCTTATGATGGGCTTGGACCTTCCAGCCCTGCAGGGTCTTGGGACCCTAGGTCCAAGCCCTAGTTAGCACAATTGGTGTGTGGACAGAAGTGTGTGGGAGGTTACGCCTAGGGTTATATTGCTGTGTAGACATACCCTGAGAGGCTGGCTTTGACTGTTTGCTCATTCCCAGCCATCCCACTAACCAGGGCTCTAGGAGCAGGGCTTGCTTTCACAGCACTGCTGCTGATCTGTGGAGTGGTGGCTCCATGTGAGCTTTATAATGTGGGCCCTTCCCTTTCCGTTCTTCTCAATGGGTGAGGAACGATTAGAACGGTGCAGAACTTTCACGAAGAGTCTTAAAATAAAACTCAACTGGTTTTGTTTCTCATCACAGACCCCAAACTCCTCCCAGCTTTTCTGGAAAGTTTGAGATACGGCTCCTCCTCAGTGATTTACGGATTTACACAAAAACCCCATGGGTTCAAGTTTTCACATGAAAACCTAGATAATAGCCCACCTTAACGGATTACTCTCTTTATAGTTAGTAGGGCAACACCCATTTTTTCATGTCTTCTGTGTATATATATCTTCCAATTGTGTTTTCCACTGCATGCAGCCGATGAAGTGGGTTTTAGCCCACGAACACTTATGCTCAAATAAATTTGTTAGTCTCTAAGGTGCCACCAGGACTCCTCATTCTTTTTAGAGGAACTTGGTGATTTTGACTGAGCTTGCTGGCCAAGAACTTGATTCTGCAATATGCCGAACATCCTCAGCATCCTGTTAAAGACATCGAGGTCCTCAAAGAGCTGTTCAGGTTTAGGGGATTTCAAAAACTGTTCAGTGGTTATTTTAGGTGGGCAATGAATGCAAGATCAGTCCTCATCTGAGTAAATCAAGCCACCCAACTCATTGGGGCCACATGTAGCTGCAGGGAAGTTGCACATAGATACTTAGAACCAGATTCAAAACCCATTGTGCTCTTAATTCAGCCATTAAATACTACATGAAATGGATAGTTAACAGTCCTGGTCCATTCTAAATGTCTATCAGGGATGGTCTAGACAGTATTTGGTCCTGCCATGTGGGCAGGGGACTGGACTCGATGACCTCTCGAGGTCCCTTCCAGTCTAGAATCTATGAATCTATGAATTCCTTAGGCTGATTTTAACTCTGAGCTAAAAACTTGAAATTGCAGGGTTCTAGATTCCTGCAGACTGCAGGAAACCCTTTTTCTTGCATGAGAATGTTGACATTATAGACTTAGGACCAAACTCTGCATCGACTGACGCCCTCTGCAATCCCATTAGCCCTGACTATGCCCTCTCTCACACCAGCGTAAACCATGAGTAGCTCCAATATACCCCTTGAAGATCTGCTGGTGTAAGAGCAATCAGAATCAGTGCTATTGCCTTCAATGTGGTAGCAAAGGCTGGAAGTCAGCAGAGAGTACAGCCATAGCATTCTGTGGAAAGGTGAAATCTTACAAAAGGCATTAAGATGTTTAAGTGCACCAGCTATGTTTGATCAAAACTAAAACACTGAAAAAGAAACAAAAAATTATATCAATCCTGGGATGAGAGCTTGTATCTCCCGGCACATCAAAAGGCATATTATTATTCAGTTTATAAATGCCCGGGAGGGAAAGACTTAGGATGTAAACTTTGATACACCTTTATCTCAAAAAGTGCTATATAATTCATCTAAAACAAATTCCAAGATGACAGTAATGTGCAATTTTATGTGTAATTTTCCAAAATATGTTTTCAGTTAGAATAGCTATTTACATAATTACATAAGGCTGGAAATCACTCAGCAATTCATCACTCATTCGTGACATCAGGATGACACTTTGTCAGTGATGCATTTGGCTGCAATTACTTAATTAAATGGTCATTTTGTAACAGCTTAATAATGGTGATGTCTGGTGACCAAATCCTGCTCACTTTACTCACATGAGCAGTCCCACAGAAATCAATGTGTGCTCCCCCTCTGTGGCCTGCTAGGTCTTATAGTGCCCAGACCAACTTGTATGTCAGGGTCCTATAGAATTTAACAGGGTTCTATAGAAATCAATATGATTCTATAATAACTGCTCTCAAGCCATAGCAGATACAACAGAGAACTTTCTACAGGTTTTTTGAACTATCCTATAGAAAGATCATTGTCTAATTCAATAGGATGGTTTAAAAAAGAAACCCATAGCAAGGTTATTACTCTTATTACATTCTATAGGACGTCTTAGAATTCTGTAGGACTTCTTCCTTTAGGGGTGGCTGCCTATGGAGACATTATTAGGGACCAGTCCTTGCACTTATAAGAGTGCAAGGACTGCAATTGTGAGTGGTCGTTGCATGTGGGGTGGTGTATAGGGAACGTTACTTCTCTTGCACAGACTGCAGTGCGACCTGGGATCCCTCCATTTCAACAGCCTCAATGTTCCACTGTGCTTAAATTTGTGTGCTTATATATAACTACGGGAGGGGGTTGCGACAGCGCAGAACAGTGTCCTGGCTCTAGAATATATCTCTTACCTCTGATGGATGTCCGACTCTGATAAAAGTGCAGAGGGGATCAAAAGCTCCCGTACCACAGGCCAGGAGGTGTGTTCTGTTGTACCGGTGAAGGACACGGATGTAATTTGCACATTCGTCCTATTTTTAAAAGAAGAGGAGAAACTTAGTATTCAGGATAATTTGAAAACAACTCCACTTCCTCTGAGCCATGGGAATCTCTCTGCTTCCCTTGTCTAAGTACTTATGTGGATGGGCTAGGTATACTTAATCCTTCCTATGCTCAGGGGGGATGGATTACAAGACCTTTTGAAGTCCCTTCCAGCCCTGCATTTCTAGGATTCTATAGTTCTTATCATTGCAATACCGGAGCACAAATCACAACCATTCATGAATACCTGTGAGATAGGGTATCCCCTTCTTACAGACAGAGAAACAAGGAGATTAAGTGATTTGCCCAATGTTATACGATAAATCTGCAGTCTCCATGGAATAGAATCCAGCTCTGCTCATTCCCAGGGTCCTAACTACAAGCCCATCCTTCCTTCCTCTAATATATGTGGTCCAAATCTACACTTATTTACATCTGTGTAATTTCAGTCATTTTATTGACTTTGCTGGAGTTACACTGTATTTATATTGCTGTAGCAGAGACCAGAATCAGGCTCAGGATAAATGGTAGATGGGCCGGGGGAAATGGCAGATCCAGCAAATTAGAAAAATAAACTTTGCTATATGTACTTCTAAGTAAACCTATTAAACCGCATTTGTTATGTTCTTGTGAAAGGGTGTTTAGAGAACACACACACACACACACACACACTATATATATGTCTGTCTTCAGAGAAGGTTATCTTTAACATGTCCATTAGATCAATTATAGATCTGTAGATGTTTTACTCATTGACACTCTACTGAGTTAAGGAGCTGGAGTCACTATTACAGAATATGTTTCTTACCTCTGACTGATGTCCGACTGATAAAAATGCAGAGGGGAACTAAACGCCCTCTATCACAGGGCAGCTGAGTCCACAGTTGCCAACTTTCACACAGCAAATAAGCACCCTGACTTTCACAATACGCCAAAAATCAAGCTATTCCCTTTTCAAAACAAGGCAAAAACAAGCCAATCCCTGAGAACCACAACACTCTCTGTGACTACATCCCCCGGCGTACAGTCTGGGACTGTGGAGGGCCCGCTGTTCCACCCTGACTCTCCCCACCCCCTCTTGCCCCCGCTTGCTGGGAGCCGATCAAAAAAAGAAGCAACAAGCTACAATAAGCAACAAGCTACCAGCCAAAAACTAGCCAACAAGCAACTCACAAGCCAATTAAGCCAAAACCAAGCCCCATTTCTATATTTGCATGTCTGCAGTCGACACACAGGATTTAAAGTAATAGAGTTTTATTTTGGCTTGGGCCAAATCAGTAAAGCATAGCCCAAGTTTAAGGTTGTGCACATGCTGTCAAGAACAAGGTTTCCCAATTCAATTGTCCTATTTAGTCTCTTAGAAGGTTTCTGCAATGGTGTTTATGACTACAATACTTAATGTTTTACTGCTACAAGATGAACTGATAACCTTTTAAGAGCTTGTAAGAGGGTCTTTAGTGTTACAGTGTAAGAGGTGGTGAAGAAAAGTGTAGAATACCTAAATACTAAGATGGTTATTAAAACTTTTTACACATCTTATCATGTATAATATACTTCGTTCAGAGCAAAGTGGAAAAGGTGGCAGCAAAGACAAAAAGCAGAGGCAGTAAAAGGTAAGGGGTCTAAGAATTTATTTTTAAGGACATTTTATAAAAGGGTTTATCTTGCAGAAAGTGGTATTAGAAAACAAAAAAAGATGGCAAAGAAGGAGGACATAGGGAAGGTCTAAAATAAGCAATAGAGTAATGTGGTCACTTGAACCAGTTATGAAAACAATGAGAATAAAACGTAGAAAGTGTCTGGCATCTGTTCTGTCCCAGTTGAGGCTCTTGGACCACACCATCAATTGATAATAGAGCATCTTCAGCTGTTGAAGACTGAATAGACCAGGGGTCGGCAACGTTTGGCACGCGGCTCGCCAGGGTAAGCATCCTGGCGGGCCGGGCCAGTTTTATTTATCTGCTGACCCGGCAGGTTCGTCCGATCGCGGCCCCCACTGGCTGCGGTTCCCCGTCCTGGGCCAATGGGGGAGGCGAGAAGCTGCGGCCAGCACATCGCTCGCTCGCGCCACTTCCCGCCGCCCCCATTGGCCCGGGATGGTGAACCGCGGCCAGTGGGGGCCGCGATCGGCCGAACCTGCAGCGTCAGCAGGTAAATAAAACTGGCCCGGCCCGCCAGGGTGCTTACCCTGGCGAGCCGCGTGCCAAACGTTGCCGACCCCTGGACTAGACCAATATTTTAGAGTTCCCTGTAATTACTAGCATTATATATCCTCATGATCCAACGCTCAATCTGATCTCCAGTTAGGATCAGGAATGATTTTTTGTGTTGTTAGTGTTCTATGAGACAGTATTGCTAAATCTAACATCGTGACTCTCATGGTAGTTGATGTGTTTCTTAGGGTATGTCTACACTGCTCCGGGAGTGTGCTTCCCAGACCAGATAGACAGATACTCAAGCTAGCATGCTAAAAATAGGAATAAGGACATTGTGGCACAGACAGAGTGGCCTGGGCTAACCACCTGAGTATGAACCCAAGAGGTAGGGTGGACTTGTACTCATGTGGCTAGCCCACACTGCTGCCCCTCCCAAATTGTACACTTAGCTCTTTTTAGCATGCTAGCTCTTGTCTGTCTATCTGGGCTGGGAGGCATGCTTCAAGCTCAATGTAGTCAGACCCTTAAAGTTCTAGCTCCTTGAGTCATGTGATTAGGTTAGAATCTTAAGCTTTCATTTAAAAAAAATGTACATTTCTAGCCCTCATGGTTGCAGAGAAGAGCTGGAAAACAGAAACACTAAAGACTCAAACACCACAATCAAATAAAAAGACCCATAACTTACATAAAAAAAAATCTTATGGAGTTTGAAGTCAATCCCATGATTTTGGAGGGGCCTGACTCATGATTTTTGACAGTTTGGGGTTGGCAATACTGATGATAGAGCATTTCATAATCAATCACGGATTCCTGTGAGAAAAAACATTGCAGTGTTCCATGGTAATTGCCTCGGGGATTGTAGTAACATTATTATAAACGTCAGGGGGGTTGAGCTATTATAGAAGAAGAACAATGTATATTTTTATAAGAGAATGAATATTTAACTTCCCTAGAAACCTGTAAGACTGCTGCTGGGGACAAAACATCATAAACTATAATCTGTAAAGCACTGTGAGCACAGGGAAATGGGGCTTTGATTGTGATACTGACCTCTCCTGAGAGGGAGTAATAGATAAACCTCAAGTGCTTCAAGAATCATACTAAGTTAGATAAATTCCAAAAGTTTGGGTAATATTGAGAACATCTGGATTCTGTCCAGTCAGGTTGGAAATCTGAAGACAGTGGGTCTTATCCTATGATTTCATGGTACTTCCTGCTTCTTATTGGGATGAAATCACCACAAGGAAGATTCTTCTCATGTTTTTCCCCTTTCCCTTCTGCTTCCAGACTGATTTTGAAAGCACAAAAACATGAGCATGAGAACATCCACACTGGGTCATACCATCCTGACCAATATCCCATCCTCTGACAGTGGCCAATGCCAAGTACCCCAGAGGGAATGAATAGAACAGGTCATCATCAAGTGATCCATCCCCTGTCGCCCATTCCCAGCTTCTGGCAAACAGAGGCTAGGAGCACCATCCCTGCCCATCCTGGCTAATAGCCTTTGATGGACCTATCTTCCATGAATTTATCTAGTTCTTTTTTTAACCATGTTATAGTCTTGGTCTTCACAACATCCTCTGGCAAGGATTTCCACAGGTAGACTGTGTGTTATGTGAAAAAATACTTCCTTTTGTTTGTTTTAAACCTGCTGCCTATTAATTTCTTTTGGTGACCCCTAGTTCTTGTGTTATGAGAAGGAGTAAATAACACCTCCTTATTTACTTTCTCCACACCAGTCATAATTTTATAGACCTCTATCATATCCCCCCTTAGTTGTCTTTTTTCCAAGCTGAAAAGTCCCAGTCTTATTAATCTCTCCTGATATATATATATATCATATATGTATACACACATAGGACTGGAGGAGGTATCCTGGGTCATTGAGTCCAGTCTCCTGCTATTGCAGGTAACTCAGTGAAATGAGGGCTGAAAAAAGTCTATTGAACATTTAAGAAACTTCAGCAAGGTTCACTTCAGCTTCAGGTGTGTAAGGAGTGAGATAGCTTGGTTGTTCATTTCTTAAAACTGGTGCTTCCATGCCCTCAAGGCAGATGAGAAGTATGTTTTTCATGCTAGTGTTGACCATTGATGTTTACAGCTTCCTAGGCGTCACTGACAATATTTTTTGTGGCTGTGTTTGCGCTTGACTGTTTGCTGTATTTTCACACATTTTCACTCTGGCCTTTTGAAATCCTCTCGTCCAGTGTTAGCTAGTTCAGTGGCAAGTACATTCATTAGGTGCTGACAATGAACTTGATGCTGTACAAAATAAATATCATTTGTGCCTCAAAGAATTTTCAGTCTATGGTGTCAAATGGGAACTCTGTACGGGTGTGAGTCCCGGCATCCTTGCACTGATCCCTATTAAAGTCCCATAGGCCTGTGTGTGGGGATAGCAGACCACGGGGTGGATGTAACTTACAGTGCATTTTATATATTACTATTAATTTAACTTGCTTCTTGTGGGTACGCTGTAAGAAGTAGTCTAGTCTTTCGGAGAGATTAGAATCAAAAGAGGCTGCAGCTTGGTGTACCAGGGTAGGATGATATTCTATGCACATGGCAATACAGACAAAGGCCGGGAGATAGGCATGTAAGAAGAAAAATCAATAGGGTGTCTAGACTGGCATTATTGGCAAACAACAGTGGGTGAAGAGGGAAGATGTGATAGGAGACAAGGCCATTATTCAAGCCAGTGCAGAACTTGAAGGGGAGGCTAGAGATGATATGTTCAGAATGACAGATGAGATAAGGGAGATCATTTTAGCAGTCACATTGTGGAGGGGATGGTGATGGCTAAGTTAGTATCATAGAGGCCTAAAATTAAGAGGTTGTAGTACTCAAAATAGATGTTAATATGGAACTGGATGAGAGTTTCAGGATGTAGGACAGAAAGTAAGGAATGGATTGTTGTGGTGGGAAAAATGGCAAGATTTGGTTGAAATGGATCTGTGAGGATAAGAAAGTTCTGATTTCCTTAATCTTCCTGAGTAAATGAGATCTTGCATGAGAAAAAGAAGAAACAGAACTATCAACATCCGTTAGCAAATGGCTTTCACTCGGATGCCAATCCTATCACATCTCATGAACTAAGCGGTGCCGGGCCTGTCCATTACTAGGTGTGAAACCTCCAAAGAAAACCCATGTGTGGTAGTAGGAGCCAGTGTGTTCATTGCTCAGTTATTGCTTGGTCTTGAAAGCAGTTAAACCAGTGACTTAATGTGCTAACAATAGTCATGCTGTAGATCCACACTGCAACGTTCAGAATTGGATCTGGATTTTGAACACTCAAAAATTAAAGGATGCTTTGATCCAAGTTTCTGGTTCAACCCCATCTCTAATTAAAAGGTAATTGATTTGCAATTAATGATACTTACAGCATCTCTTCCTTTAATTGTGCATTCTTCTGCCTGCCGGGGTGTACTGGGCCAATGTATCTGAAATAACACAAGATCATTCATGTGGGGATATAAATGTGTATAATTCACAGCCAATCCAGCTTTTCCTCTTGGGATCGGGTTAAAAGATTCACCACTTTCAATGTACAGTTTTCATTGCAACAATCTATATAGTAATGTTTTATAATGTTTTGTAATATTCCAGTTTTCAGAACAGTTATTAAGCTAAATATTCAAATTTTTACCACAAGGTTTCTGACTATACAAGTTAACTATACAAGTCTATAAGGAGGCATTTAATTTCTCCTGCATTATAGCTGGCGGTCTTCTCCATCAGATAGTGGAGGAAACTCAATATTGGTTCTCTAAACTGAAGGGAAATCCATGCACCAAAGCATTTTGTACTAATTCAGTACAACTGTGCCCACTTAATATCCAAAGACTTTAAACACTTTCCCATTGAACACCCATTTGAAAATCACTTGTTTCCTGCTCTAAACATCACTTAGGATAGAATTCAGCTCCCACTGAAGTAAATGAGAATTTAGCTATTAACCTCACTGAAGGCAGGATCAGCTGCTTAGTGTCAATTATTGCAAGCAAGGCCAAATGTCACAAGTGGCTTTTCAGTTAACCTATGCTATAGAATTTTGTTTCATTCCACTTTGTATGGATGAAAAATATGTGAAACAATGACCTTGGTGGACTAGCCTGATGATTTCACTTCTTAGCACTTTAAGAACTGAAAACAAAAATGTCTCCACTTTGGATGATACCATTTTCAGCTCAACAAAAATAAGATTTCTGTTTGGAAATTCCAAGATAAATAGTGGGAAGTGACTGCTGACATTAAGGTTTGTCCGTATCCCACTATAGGAAAAGGCTACTTTAAAAATATACTTTTCAAAGGAATAAGCATGTGGAATGGTAAGATTGCACTGATAGCTGGGCTAAACTCTCACCTGGTTTAACTCCACATAAAGCAACCACTCTGAGCAAATTCAGGCAGAGGAAATGTTTTAATCAGAGCTGGAACCATGCTTAGTGTCTCTGAACAACACCCTCACTTCTTCCAAAGTTTAGGTCAGTTTGGAGAAGTGTTATGAGCTACAGATTCATGCAGTTTAAGGTCAGAAGATCGCATAGTTTGATCTCCTGTATATCACAAGCCAATTAAGTTTCATCCAATTACCTCTGTATTGAACCCAATAACTGGTGTTTGACTAAAACATACTGTCCAGAAAGGCAACCAGTCTTCAAACCTTGATTTGAAGACTTCAAGAGATGGAGACTCCACCACAATGATACGAATAATACATAACACCACACAAGCCTCCTCTCCTAAGATTTGCTAGATAATGATAGGTCTTGTGGGCTTTGTCTCAGGCCCCAAATGTGTGCAGAGCCAGATGCAAAAAGTGGTATCAAGGGGAATAAGAAATCCCAGGACAGTGAGGGTCATACGAGGGAGGCCTCACAAGGTATACAGAAGTATCTGAACATTTGTATGGTTTTGTGAACTAGTCCTGTGAACCTATTGACATGCACCTTCCACTTCTCAGATCACTGTTTCTCTTCCCCCCTCCAATCACTCCCCACCCTCCACAGAATACCACAGCTTTCTCCAGACAAGGTCCAGAACACTACACAGTATCACCACTGGAAGCTGTAGTGTTCAGAATTATTTCTGTAGAATACACTAACAATTTTAACAATTTTATAAGTTATAAAACTGCTGTGTGTGATCTGTAGGTAAAACTCACTCCTGAAACCAGGGCCTCATTATGCTAGGTCTTATACATACCCATAAGAAGAGAAACACCTTATCCAGTGAGTTTCCAATCCAAATAGGTAAGACAGTCACAGGTAAGAGAAAGGAAGTATCATTATCCCCATTGTATAGATGGGGAACTGAGGTACAGAGAGATTAAATGACTTGCCTAAGGTCACATGGGAAGTCTACAGCCTGCTGGGGTTGAATCAAGGTCTCCTAATCCAATGCTTTAGCCACAAGACTGCTTCTTGACAGCTTGTTGTTGATTTTAATTGTACTGATTCTTAAAATGATGTAAAAGGTGCCCAGGACAATATATGAAGATATTTTTAATGTTGTTAGAAAGAGAAATACATTCATACTTAGTCACCTACAGGTACAAATGTTCTCTACATTCTAAATTTGGTGGTGTTAGGGAATCAAACTCTGGGGAACAGAATAGATGTCTTTAAAATGTAGACTCCACAGAGTGCACACCTCAAATTCTCCACCAATTAAGTTATTTTAGATTTGCTGGATTATTTTGGCAGTCAATAAACACAAAAATCATTTTACATCTACCCAGTATTTTATTGCTTTTCTCAGAGGAGCTCCTAATGGACTCATCATAGCTGAATATTCTAAGGAATTCTTGGCTTGTTTTCTGACAGAGGGGATACATCTTTGATGAAAAGGGTTTTTGTTTTGTTTTGTTTTGTTTTTCTAGATAATCCCCATGTCTCAGATTTAAGGCTAGAGGTAATAAAAACTCTCTTCATATTCCATGTGGAGACATGGGGAACACTGCAACAAAATTTTTCAGCATGTTTTAAGGATACCAAAGACAAAAGGAGATTTATGAAATATGGTCCAGAGTCACCAGCTTTACAACATTTCCCTGCTGCTTCTGGAAACTTGTCTCTGTTACCAGAGATAGGACTGAAATAGATAAATTTGCCTTTCCTCTTTTTTCCCCCTTCTTCACAGTATCAGTTTGGAATGGTAATTATACTCTCTTTGGTTTATAACTGTGTCTTAGATTAATTCAATGAGTGTTTGCAACATGAAAGAAAAGTTCAAATGGCTAATTAATATACCATTAATTACAGCTTGATGAGGTCCTTAGGTAGAAATGCATGAACCGGATCACTCAAACTTCACTCTAAATTTCTAATGTGAAAAAGTCTGATGAAGTGCCTTCCGTCTACATCTTTGCTGATAAAATTGTTGGCCCTAGCAGCAGTCAAAGTCTCTCTACTCTGCCCTCTCGACTTTGGAGTGGATATCTGCAATGCACTCTAGGATAACCAACAGGAAAAGCCAAAGAGCTTATGAAAGTTGATTCTGAGGAGCCGAGCCCAATGAGGTCATGTTTCCAAATATATTCAGTCAGGCTGAACATTTATTCCAATTTCTGATCTTTTGCATATTATTAAAAAAAATGCCACTAATCTGATATTCTCTGTGCGTAGGCCTCCCAACGGAGGGTGGAGTTTCAGTGTAAATGGCTCATCTTTCTTTTAAAGTCACTGGAATGAGAGCCTGAAGAGTGTGTCCAGATGGGACAAGATGGTTAAGATGGTTGGACAGAAGCATAAGATGTTCTATGCTGTCATCTCTTCTTATGCTGATTTATTCTTAATTGAAAGATTGGTTACTTTATAGAAACAGACACTTCTTAAATGTTTTTGTATCCCTGGATACTACTCTCATCACAGGACACGAGCAATTTCTACCAAATGCAAGGGCAGTGAACGCCCATCTTACAGTGGAGTCCCAACATTTAATTTCCTACCTAGCCACATTAATACACTTGTCTCCTGAGTATTTGCGTCAGCTGCTCATTGTCTAAGGGTTGGTACACGGTGGAAATCAGTTAAAGATATTTTTCTAACTGTGTTTTATTTATTTATTTTGAAGTGAATTTGATGCTGCTGAAAAGGGCCAGATTTAAAAATCCTTTATCCACAGAGCAGGCAAGAACAGTGTGTACGGTGGACCTGTCCTTACACTGCTCTGTCAATGTGCTTCCAATCTGAGCCTCAGGGGTCAGAAAGCAGTTCAGTCTCCATCCCCATTCATTGGAGGCCTCTCCACTTAGGCTGCCACGTAGACTATAAGCAATGATTTTGTAACATGCAAACCTCTCCAGTAGAAACCAGCAAGTCTTCTCCCATAAACCATTGAACAGGCTACAAATGATACTAACTTTCAGCCACTGCTCACCTAGATTGGCTTTGACCTGGTGACTTAAAGGGACACAGTCAACTTGAAATCTAGGCCCCTTCCAATCTGTGTACTTCTATGGTTTTTAAAATGCTTTCCCTTCCCGCCATTGCTGTGGGAAAGACTATATGAGGGAAACAGTTCAATCAACTGTAAACAAAATGCTGTCAAATGCACAAAATAAACAAGCTGAAATAGTGTGAGAAATATTTATTTCCACCAATCTTTTGCAGCTCAAGTGATCGTGGGTATTAATTTAGTTAAAAAAAAAAAGAAGAGAAATTTCCCTTTGGTGTCCCTTTAAACGTAAAAACATCAACTATCCCATTTCCAGTCACCTGAGCCATCCAAGTCCCCCAGCACTAGGAAGTTATTCTCATGCAGAATCACATGCCATGCACTATTTTATGTTACCGCACCTCTCTGTAGTTCTCGCTGACTCGGTCCAAGCTGAGAGAATACACAAGATCCCTTCCTCCCACAAACAGTCGCTCTTGATATTCATCCAGCAGCATTGTGTGAAGACCAAGGTATCCAGATGGGCTATGAAAGACTGATGTCCTGTTTAAATCCCAGAGCTCTGAAATACAACCAGTGTGCATGATCAATACCCAACAACTTCATTTCACGATTTCGTTTTCATGTTTTTTCTAGGGAACGAGGTAAAAGGTTTTTGGGACATTAAGATAGTCTTAATCTTACAAATGCCTAGTAAGAGAGAGACACAGAACACCTGGGAACAATTTTCAAAACTGTCCAAATGTCCTGGAGACCTGGAAGTGGATTTGTACATTGTAATCTTTATGCTCAATCTATCATGTGACAGAAAAACAAAATGCTTCCTCTTTAGTGTTTCAGAAAAGGGAAACAACTCTTTAGAACATTAACTGCAAATGAGAAAAGGAGGCTGAATCAATGGAAAGTCATTTGCCAAAAATTCAGACTGTGGTGGATAAATTCTCCCAGTCTTTGCTTCCCCTGCCAAGCTGCATGTCTGTTAAGCCCCCAATGATAAGTAAGTATATTCTCAGTCACTTCAAATAACATTGCTTCCTTTCATCCCTTTCATATGTTTTTTTTCTATTGAAGGCCCAACTCAGCTCCCATTGAATTCAATGGAAATGTTGCCACTGAAATCAATGAGAGTAGCACACATCCTGTACCCTGTATGCCCACATTTTCAAAGGCAATTAGGGATTTGGAGTAGCTGCCACATGGTGAGTTGACCTTTCAGGAGGGCTGAGGCTCACTTGCACCCTGTCCCAGGCTCATCCTCCCTCTCCCCTGCTGAAGGGAATAAGTCCAGGGGTCAGATGATAGAAGCTTGGTGACTCCCGGCACACCTGCATTGCAAAAAACAAAAAAACCCGTGGCCGTGAGTCCCAGAGCCCTGGTCAACTGACTCGAGGCACAAGGGTCTCACGCGATGAGGTTAAAAATAGCAATGTAGACATTCCCACTTGGGCCCGAAACCCAGTGAAGGGAGAGGGTTTCAGATCCCAGGTTCCAGCCCAAGCAGGAACATCTACACTGCTGTGTTTAGCCCCATAGCATGAACCTGAGTCAGTTGACTCAGGCTCTGAGACCCTCTGCTGCAGGTTTTTTGTTTGCCTGTTTTTTTCAGTATCGAATACCCTCGGTACCAGGTCTGCTGGGTTAAAGGACAGCCTGAATTCAGGGAGAAAAGGGAGCAGAGAGGCCCTTCTTAGATCCCAGGCAGATGGCCTAGGGAGTGTAATCCTGCAAGGAGCAGGCCAGAAAGGCTGAAAGCAAAAGGAAGCAGAGAGACTTGTTTTAATGCCCAGAAAGAGCGCCTTGGAAATGACACCTTTAGAGAGCAGCTCAGGCTCCTTCTGGGGACCCAGCATTAGGGAAAGGGACCTGTTTATCAGTGAACATTGTGCTGAATTGGTTTATTTTGAAGAAGTAAAACTCAAGCCTGAAAAAAGGGACTAAAATCCTGATGCTGGACAATTAAGCTACAGCACACTAAAGCCACATTGCTTGTGGGCATACACATGGGGGTTAACACACTTTAACTTATGTGCATTAACTTAACATCTTTAGTTAATTGGTTGTAACTTCCCTGTGTAGAAGAGCCTTTTCATCACTGCTAGTATTATATTAAGATTAGAACTGCGATATTTTGGTGGTGAAATGTCAGAAAAGCTGTGCTGCATTGTACCTGTTCTGCATGGTCAGAAAATTTCTCTCTCCAAATGAAATCTTTCAGAAGCATTTAATATATATATATATGTTTGTATATATATAAGAAACGGGATCAAACCAGAACTGCAAATACAATTTTTGTCTCAAACAACACTTCCTGCTTTTCCTTTTCAACGATAAAAACCCTATATATTCTATTTTTGACTCAGCCTTGGGGTGAGAAAAATGGAATTGTAAAGTTCTGTTTATACACTGGTCAGAAGAAGATCCAGAGATATCTTTGTAACACTCCCCTGGTTTACCTGCACCTTGTCCTGGGAGCAAAATTCTCATAACAGAGACAATATTGCACTTGACAGATACGCCTCTTGGTTAGGTCTGCACAAGAAATCAGAGTGGACTTGTTTTCAAATGTGAGTGCCGAAATAGGATGAGCAATCTACATTTGGGCATTTAAATCGACAGACTTGTATATAAAACTCAGTCATGCCAGGTACATCCTCATCTCCCATTGAGATGTTGAGAGAGTTTAGCATCTTTGAGATCAGGCTGAGGAGGAGGGAAATATATGCACCTCCTATAACACTAATCTGGATGTCTAACTATGAGAGGTTTGTCCTATATAGGCATGCATATTTAAAAATTAGTATCCCTGGGCCAAATTAATTCCTGGTGTAACATTATTGACTTTATTGAACAGTACTAGGAAAATTTGTTCCTGGTGTCTAAATGTGTTTATAGTGAACATCCAGAAGACACGTATGCTCCTCCAGGTCCCATTCTCACTGATTAAAACAGCCCTAAAGCAATAATGGAGAGTGCAAAAGGTGAGTTTGCAGAAACTTTGTGAAACACACTGGGGGAAACTGGTGTGAAGTCAATAGGGACTGTGTGAGTGTAAATGATAGCAAAAATTTCATCCATAACCTTGTATTGTAGATGGACCACAGACTGGTGGCTCAACACTAGGTAATACTTAGCCAATTAGCAGAACCTCCAATTTGGTGGCTGGACCTGCTCTATTTGAGAATTCAATCAGGCTCCTTGTGTTGTATATGCAATAGCTACTACATACCATGTGAGCTAAAGAGGAGCTTCCCCCCTTGATAAGCCAGTATAGATGCCAGAGCTAAAAGGCTTTTTTCCATAACCTACACCTCACATGGATCTATAGAAATTTAAAAGATACCCCATTTAGAGAGGAAGGACTGTTTCAGGAGGCCGTATTGTTTAGTGTTTAGCACAGAGGACTGGAAAGGCCAGTTTGCTTCCATTCCCATCCTTAGGCAAGTCACAACCTCAATGTATCTCAGTTTAACTAGCTGTAAGATTAGTAGAATGCTACTTAGCTATTTCAGGCAGTGTAATTAGCTCCTTGAAATCTTTATCTTATAAATACAAAGCATCATTACTGCAGGGACAGAATTTCTCTGCTTCCTCTGGGCACACAAAGAAATGGTTGTTTCAATATTTACACATTCCTAAATTGACTCTGTCAGTTCACTTACCAATCAAAGGCTTAGAGCAACTATAGGCTCTTAGAATATATTTCATAAAAGAACTACAGTATCTGAAATTGAACAAAACTTCCCAGTTCCGTGCTCACTATTTTCCATGCCCTGTCCAATTCTGCAGGTCTGTCCTCTGCCTTCCAGACACACATTGGCAGATATTCAAGGCAATCTCACTTGCCAAGTTCTTTCTTATAACAAGCACACTTTTTATGAACTGATTCGGATTATTCTCCCTTCTATGTGAGGATAATAAAAAATGATGAGATGTGCTGGGCTTCCAGCAGCTCTCTTCTTTCTTGGACAGGACACTGTTGGCTATTTGCAGAGCCATACCAGGCTGTATTCACTATGGCTAATTTCTGCCCTGTTTTAATGCTCGTTTCCCAAATAGTGTCTATCCTTCCAAACTTCCGAGGATTGTGCTAGAGCAAATATCTCTCCTCCTAGAAGAATGAACTTGGGAACTTTTTGATTATGACATCTCCAGTTTTTAAATTAAAACCTTTTTTTTTCTTTCAGCAAAATATGCTTGGTGTTCTAAATACAGAAAGCTTCTTAAAGGTGGTGATTTTTGAGTGCATAGCCAACAACATGCTGCTGCCTAGACTAATCATTTACCCTGATAAACCCAACTCTCAAAAGCCAACACTTCCCTCCTCCCCACCCCCCCAACCAGTGCAGACCCTCTATATAGGCTTCTGTTGATAACCATAAATACTGATTGTTCCATGTTCCGGTTTCTACTTTGTTAAGGAGGGTGACAAAGCTACACAGGCGCATGGCTTTGTGTAGCATTATATCACAACCACACAAGTCTATCGCTCACCTCTTTTGCCTTCTCAAAAAAATCTTCAGTTCCCTCTTTAAATTTTTGCAGAAATACAATCTTACCTCCCACATTACTTAATTCTGCAGCGCATTCTTCCAGTGAAGATGCTTTCCAGATGTGGGACATTGACAAATGATTCTGACATGCTGAACAAGCAGAGTATGCAAGGTGACCCTCTCAGGCCTGCTTCATAACAAGAGGTAGCACTTAGGGTTGCCATGTGTCTCAAACAATAATGTAATCGATTCTCTAATGTAATCTGTGATGTCCATGTAATGTGAGCAGAAATTGGAATGACATTTTATTTCTTTAACTATCAGTTTAGCTGTGGACTACAAATATTATAGCTAGCCAGCTTTGGCAAGAACCTGGCAAATCACAAAGGAGTGTTAATTAATTCAGATTTTTGCTACCAGTGAATTCCAAAATCTGCTCACTCCTCTTGCCAAAAAGAGATGTATGAAAAGAAGAGAAACCAAGACAGAGAGATATAGAAAGCTCCTGAGAGACTTGTAACACAAATGATTACAGGATAAATCAAAAAGTCCTTCTGGATAAGACTCATTAGACAACCTTCAAATTTGAGGACAACCATCTACTAGTGGTTTTAAGAATAAAGTTCAGCCTGTCCTCAAGCCTATAAAAGTCAGTTTAGTTTCTCTGGACATGCCATTCTTCCTGATTGGATGGTAACAGTAAAACCAGCCTTCATCCTCAACCCATCAGTACTTTAGAGCAAATGATTATACACAGGAACTAGTAATCCATCACCAAAATAAAAATATCATTTTACAAGTGCTTGGATCAGTCTGACAAGGTTGGGACCCTTATCTGGCAATATTCCATATAAAATTGATAACAGGAGGCACAGTTCTTTCTCCCTGGGAAACAAGGAATCTTTGCCACTGAACATGAGCCAGTACACTAGTAATGTCATTCTGCCTCCCTGACCTACCCATAATCTTCAAAGCAATCCTGCTTTTAAACACTGCAGATGACCATTTGAAGCTGCATCTCAATGATATTTATTGGGCTCAGAATAGCTACACTGTTGCCTAAAGAGCATATCAAAGGGGGAAAAGATCCTTCATTTCTTCCCCAACCCCTATGCTTTCACCTTGACCCATTGTACTAAAAAGGCAGAATGAATCACACCAAAAAAAAAGAGATGACTTATGAAGTCGCAGATAGTGGTAATGCTGAAAGTTACCACTCTGTTTTTCCATATACAAAAAGAATCCATATACTTTTTAGTCTGCGATACTTAAATTTTCAGTTAATGTGAAAAATAGAAGTAAAAGTCATTGTGAGAGATTGCAGTGAGGAACTCTGCTATAATATGCAGCCATTTTAACTCATAATATGGCAGCTGGGCCGACTTCTCAGAAATTTGATAGAGCAATAAACAGAAAGCAATATCCTAATAGCTGCAAGAAACATCGTCTTCCGCTACATTCAGTAACTGGGATGATATAAGCTCACTTTCCTAGCATCAAGGATTTAGCTCTTCCAATTTATGAATGCTAATCAGGAATTAATAGTCAGCTAATATGCAAAATGGGGAAGAAATTTCACCTTTCAACTACCTTTTATAAACACGGTGTGTGTGTGTGTGTGAAATCCTGCCCCACTGAAGTCAGTGTGTGTTTTGCCTATGACTTCAATGGAGCTAGGATTTCCCTAGATCTGTTACGACCAATACAGCTAAAGACAGTAACAAACTAAAGGACTTGAGTCAACTGTGGACATTCACTCTTCCTGGTTATCACAGCACTACAACATTCAAATGTCCTAGCAGAAACAGTCACTACATTGGCTGTCACATCAGATACTCGTAAACCTACAGTCCTTGTAGACTAAAAGGAGGCACATGACACAATCTCTTCTTTTTAACAGCAGATGATCCTGGCTAAGAAGCTCCATTTGGAGAATGTATTTGTCCCAGTCAAAGGGGATAGATCATTGATGTCCATGGATGATTCTTCCCATGGAGGAATCAACTTTCTTCTAGACACTTCTTTGGAATTTGTGGATTTGAACATGAAGCCTGCAGTCAGAGTACAGCAAACATCAGAGGGAAAAATAAACCCCACAAACACAACTCTAAATACAGACCTTCCCGTATTTGTCTGTACAAACCACATTTCATAAAAATCTCTGAAATTAAATAAGGTGATTATTGTACTTTTGGATGGTCTAAGTGCCTTATGAAGCACAGAACTTTCTCCTTATCTTTTTACAATATTGGACAAGATTATTACTGGTGGGATCCTATTCATGTAACAGATTGCTGGGTACATTTTGGGTTTTTCCCCCTCTAAATTTGGTTTAGTTGCAAATATTCAATAGAATTCAAACCTTTAAAAACATGAGATGCATTTACATAGTTAAGCTTATTAGATTGTGCTCTGATCTCATTAAGTAGCTGTTTGTGCTTAAAATTAATCTTTCACTTTTTTCTGTCTTCTAAGTATTTAGTTTATGTTTCTTAGTGATTGTAGATCCTATTCAGCAGGTGGCACTGTGACTGATCTATTTTTATGTCTTATGCAATGGAAACATAAAACATTACAAATCTGCCAAGATATATAGTATGGATACTACATCCACCCCTACAGAAACCAAAGCGTATACTCATGTAGAATTCTGGAGTAAAGTTCCCCTTCATAGCTTTCCACAGTGAAGCTGTAGCTCCCATTAAAAATAACAACATAAAACCATTAAACAGGCTGTAAACATAGAGATTTTAAAATTTAATCAAAGGAATATATGCCAGTCCAATAAATATTCTCTAGTCTTCAATTTTATTTCTTTTGTTTTTGAAGAGAAATTCAATGTTGATATTTTGCTACTTAACATCAACTCACTGTAATGATGGAAACTTAATTTTAAAAAGGGGGTGAGGGTGAGAGGCTCTTTTCAAACCAGTGGAAAGCATTTTCACTATCTGTTTTTTCAATGGATTATAGTGACACGGAAATAATGCAGGTTTTAAACAAGTGACAGTATAACACATTTGGGATAAATTTTTGACATGCACCCATGCTCCTCCTCACTTTATTTATTATTATAGTTAGATTGTCTTGTGTGACCACCCTGATGTTTTAGAATGATAAAACAGTATGCTGGAAAAAAGATCAAATATGCTCTCTTTCAATGCACAGAATGGAAGGCATTGGTCTGATTCTGATCGCCTTGGTTCTGGTGCAAATCAGGAGTAATTACACTGAAGTAAACTGAGTTACACTGGTGCAGAACTGGTGTAAGTGAGGCTAGAGCCACACCGTGATCGTAACAAAAAATAAGGAAAACCAGGAGCAAAGATATGTTTTGTCAAACTATTTGTACAACGTGCAAATCACATGGTTCCACTTTGATACTGTCAGTGAAATGTTTGTGAAAGAGCAAAAACTTGGAAATTGGGTACCTAACTGAGTAGGCGGATAGATACAGCAGGTGAAAGGATGTAATATAAAACAAAAATATAGTCATCCTGGGGGAAATCGTGGCCCACAGAATTGGGAGTTTTGCCAGTGATTTCAGTGGGGCTAGGATCTCCCATCCCTTACCCCACGATCTTGGTAATTTAAAAGGAAGAAAAATGACAAGTGTGTATATAGTAACAAGATAAATCACCATTATATATGCAACTGGTTGGGCATAGGGCCAGATCCTTAGCTGGTATAAATGAGTACAAGTCCATTGAGCTCACCAGCTTTTAAGCTTGCCCTATAGCTTTATATTTCATTGTCCAGAGCAGTGGTTCTCAACTAGGGTTGTCAACTTTCTACTTGCATAAAACTGAACACGCTCACCACGCTCCTGCCCGCCCCACCCCGCCTCCAAGGCCCCGCCAATGCCCTGCCCCTTCTCTGAGGACCCGCCCCTGCTCACTCCATCCCCGCTCCCTTTGTCGGTCGCTCTCCCCACCCTCACTCGCTCATTTTCACTGGGCTGGCTCAGGGGGCTGGGGTGCGTGAGGGGGTGAGGGTGAGGGCTCCGGCTGGGGATGCGGGCTCCAGAGTGGGGCCTGAAATGAGGAGTTCAGAGTGCGGGAGGGGGCTCCAGGCTGAGGCAGTGGGTTGGGATGCGAGAGGGAGTGAGGCCTCTGGCTGCGGGCTTTGGGGTGGGGCCAGGGATGAGGGATTTGGGGTGCAGGACGGGGCTCCGGGTTAGGACTGAGGGGTTTGGAGGGTGGGAGGGGGATCAGGGCTGGAGCAGTGGCTTGGGGGGCTGGAGCAGGGTGTTTGGGCGCGGGGGGAAGGGGGGTTCAAGGGTGCAGGCTCCACGAGGCGCTTACTTCAAGCAGCTCCTGGAAGCAGCGGTATGTCCCCTGTCCAGCTCCTACGCGGAGATGCAGCCAGGAGGCTCTGTGTGCTGCCCCGTCTGCAGGTGCTGCCCCTGCAGCTCCCATTGACCAGCTGCTAATTGTGGAGTCCCCTTCTGCCCCTACGTATAGGAGCTAGAGGGGGGACATGCTGGCTGCTTCCTGGGAGCCACGCGGTATTGAGGCTAGCAGAGAGCCTGCCAGCCCTGCTGCGCACTGCCGCCAACCGCACAGTCAATGGCCTGGTCAGTGGTGCTGACCAGAGCCTCCAGGATCCCTTTTCAACCAGGTGTTCTGGTCAAAAACTGGACACCTGGCCACCCTATTCTGTACCGGGGTTGGGGGCCCTCTGGGGGGCCACAAGCAGGTTTCTGGGGGTCCGCCAAGCAGGGCTGGCATTAGATTTGCTGGGGCCCAGGGCAGAAAGCTGAAGCCCCACCAAATGGGGCTGAAACCCAGGGCCCTGAGACTCACCACCCAGGGCGGAAGCCGAAGCCTAAGCAACTTACCTGTTTCGAGCAATGCCACCTGTTGTGTGGGGTCACAGTGCCACTCAGGTTGGCCTGGTCACCCCTCTGTCATGGAGGAGGGGCCACTGGGCCAAACCTGAGTGGCACTGTGACCCCGCGTGCCAGGTCACAGCTTGATATGGGTGCCCTCTCAAAGAGTGGTCAAGGGCAAACTGTCCCCACTTCACCTAAGCTCTTCTTTCTCTCTCCTTACTCAGGAAAATTCCACACTGACTTCAATATTTAATGATACTTATCTCTTTTGTAAAACACTTTCAGATGTATGGATGACAAACTTTATATGACATCTAGGTATTTATTTATTATTAGTATTATTATTAGTAGTAGTAGTAGGATTTTTCCCTGAGCAAAAAGTGCAAAATAGGGGAGTTAAATACCATTAGTTCCTCCATGAATATTCCGAAATAGAGTTTCAATACACATATAAAAGTGAAAATATTAGTATTTTATTGTCACACTCTGGTGGAATACAACCTGAAATAGTCCTGGCGAACATTATCTAACTGTCCTATCAAGGGAAAGCCAATTTTGTTATTTATAAATATTATATGGCACTGTTTTCTATTGAGTGAATCTCCTAAAAATAAGTTAAAATGTCTTAAATTATATTTAATTTCTTAATAGTTTAACAGATGAAAGAGAAGATTTATAAATCTTTGTGTTTTAGAAGGTACATATGGTTCAAATAAGTACAGCACTTTTGTGATCAAACACAGATCGGTCTCTTGAGGTCTTGATTTATTAAGGTGTACCACTCACTACATGCTTATTACCAATCAAGCAGTGGTAGAATTCTTCCTATGGAGAAATCCAGTGTTTTGACAGGAAGAGAATCCGGTGCTTTCATTTAAAATAAAGATGCCAAATAAGTTAGTGTTTTATGCTATTCAAAATGACTGTTAAATTGAATTTCCTTTGAAAGGATGGATAAAAATAATCTATCCCAAGTGATTTTCATGGGGCATACACTCTTCGACAGGATGGCATGTGATTGACAGCCTGAGCAAGGATATCTGGAACCATCAACATGATAAAAACCAGAAGGAAAGAGAAAAGAGGCATTGTCGGGAAAGCAAAAAAAGAGGGAAAACTGAGAAGTAAAGAAATAAAAGATTAAAGGAAATTTTCAGCTTAGCTTTTCTGCCAAATCAATTACTCACAGCAGATGCAGAGTCTGATATAATATTCCATAGGTGAGTTAAAAAAATCCTTCTACAGCACAAACCCCAAGTAAAGCTAAGTGCTCATAAGGCTGAGCACAATATCTGTAAATATAAAGTAAATAAATGGCACCATGTGCAATCAATATTTTGTTGCCCCTGGAATCTGGTCTTCCTAATTCAACAAAAAAACTGTGTTCGAATGATCTGGTTTAGAGTAACATGAAATAGGCCAGAACCTCAGCTGCTGCAAATAATTGACTTCAATGGAGCTACACTGATTTTTACCAACTGTGCTTTGGCCCCATGTTTTCATCTCTTTGGCTACCCTTTCTGGCTTGATCCTGTTTTCCTGACACACCCAGAACTCCTGGCATTTTAATGGGAATCTGGGTGCCCAAGAAATACATAAATCAAGGCTTGTTTCTTACGTCCAATTAAATTAGATAGTTTTCCATGTTAAATAAAGCCAGATGAAGGTGCTTACATCATGCAGTATTTTAAGGAAGATTCTATATCAAGGTACATTTAAATACAGACTAAAGGTATACACTGATATAGGATAAGTGTTTGTAATCATGAATCTCTTTTTAAAGCCATCATAACAAAAGTATTATATAGCAAACACCTTCCTTAAGAAACCATTTCTTGTCTGATTTGTTTTCCCAGATTTTCCCCATATAGACCTAATTTTCTGCAACGCATTAGGAAAGTTAAATATGTTGGGAGAGAGAGAGAAAAAACCCTTTATGTGAATAACTAGGGACAACTTTGAAGCCTTTCAAAATGTCGATAATACTATGCAAATATTAGCAGTCAAGAGAACTGAGACATTTAAAATACTTCTGCCATTTGACTTTGACACCGCAGATCTTGACAAAGTTAATGTTAGCTAAAGTAACTGGAGAAGGTATGTCAACATTAGGCAGCTATTACTGGTCATATAACAATTATGAATTATTTAAAGCACTGCACAGGTACCCTGAGCCTTCACAGATGATTACACACATTTTTATACACACATTTTCTATTCCTCTGTTTCATGTGTGCACGGAAAAATAGGGAACAAAGGCTACAATTTGTTGAAAGTATGCCTAGCCATGCTTTAGTTGCTGAAGGGTCAAATACAGTTAAAAATAGTTTGGGCTCCCTTACACAATTTTTAAGGGTTCATCCCGATGCTGGGCTTCCACTACTAGCCTTCAGTGTAATCATCATAATAAATTTGGGGTAAGATTTTTCTAAAACATCTAAGAGATTTAAGAAAACAAGTCCCATTGCATTTCAATGGAATTTGTGTTCCTAAATCCCTTAAATGCTTTTGAACTCACCCCGCCCCAAAACCAATAAAATGAAAGGCCCTCTAGTCTACACAGAAACATGTAATCTAAATTACAAGTACATGTTTGTATACCCTCATCCCATCTGATAGTAACCATAGAGAAAGAAAGAGAAACACAGTTTCAGAATTACCCTGTCCTGTTTAATTTCACAGTCTGTGTATAAACACCGTGCACTATCAGTGTTCCTTCAATACTTCCCTCTTTATTGTGTCTGTACACAAAGGCATCTTTGTTTTAAAATATTTGTGTTTTATTTTAACAGCAGAGATGCAATGATTTTCTTTCAGAGTAGCAGCCGTGTTAGTCTGTATCCGCAAAAAGAACAGGAGTACTTCTGGCACCTTAGAGACTAACACATTTATTAGAGCATAAGCTTTTGTGGACTACAGCCCACTTCTTCGGATGCATATAGAGTGGAACATATCTTGAGGAGATATATGTACACACATACAGAGAGCATGAACAGGTGGGAGTTGTCTTACCAACTCTGAGAGGCCAATTAAGTAAGAGAAAAAAACTTTTGAAGTGATAATCAAGCTAGCCCAGTACAGACAGTTTGATAAGAAGTGTGAGAATACTTACAAGGGGAGATAGATTCAACGTTTGTAATGGCTCAGCCATTCCCAGTCCTGTAAATGATTTTCTTGGATCACTATGCCTTCTGTTGTTACAGATGTGTTGTATCCACCAAGCAAAGTATTAACAACTACACAGAACTTTATTTACAGTGGAAGTCTTTTTTCCAAGCTTCACATGCAGCATCTAAACACCACAAGATGACTTTCGGCTAGGTAGAGCATGAAATATTTACTTGGGTGGCCTTTAAAATAATAATTTCTCATAAGAACTCTTGTTTTACATCCCACAGTGGCAACAGAAACAGAGCAGCAGCATTGCAGCTTCATTATTATCATTTATATTGCAGTAGTGCCTAGAGGTCCGCAACTATTCAACTTTGGTGAGGCCTCATCTGGAGTACTGTGTCCAGTTTTGGGCCCCACACTACAAGAAGGGTGTGGAAAAATTGGAAAGAGTCCAGCGGAGGGCAACAAAAATGATTACGGGGCTGGAGCACATGACTTATGAGCAGAGGCTGAGGGAACTGGGATTGTTTAGTCTGCAGAAGAGAGGAATAAGGGGGGATTTGAAAGCTGCTTTCAACTACCTGAAAGGGGGTTCCAAAGAGGATGGATCTAGACTGTTCTCAGCGGTACCAGATGACAGAACAAGGAGCAATGGTCTCAAGTTGCAGTGTGGGAGGTCTAGGTTGGATATTAGGAAAAACTTTTTCACTAGGAGGGTGGTGAAGCACTGGAATGCGTTACCTAGGGAGGTGGTGGAAACCTTCCTTAGAGGTTTTTACGGTCAGGCTTAACAAAGCGCTGGCTGGGATGATTTAGTTTGGGATTGGTCCTGCTTTGAGCAGGGGGTTGGTAGATGACCTCCTGAGGTCTTGTCCAGTCTAGATCATTGGAACCCACCCCATGTTTCTGTTCAGTGTCTTAACAACAAGACCAACTACTTGCTATCAGAACTTGCTTTTAAGCAAACACTCACAGCTTGATATGCAGTCAGTACATTCAAAACATTCTTCAAAGTTCTAGAGATCTTACTGGTTGTAGTGCTATTCTCCCATGTTAAAAATAGGGAATATGTCTGAAAGCATAACTATTTCTAAAACCAGAATCAACTTTTGAAATGTGCCCACTGTACCACTACAGGTTTCTGAGCGGTAGCCGTGTAATTTTCCCTCTGTTGATATTCACCCCTTCCTGTCAACTGTTGGGAATGGGCCACATCCATCCTAAATGAATTGGCCTCGTTAGCACTGCCCCCCCTCTTGGTAAGGGAACGCCCATCTTTTCATGTGCTGTACATTTATACCTGCCTACTTTTTTTCACTCCATGCATCTGATGAAGTGGGTTATAGCCCACAAAAGCTTATGTCCAAATAAATGTGTTAGTCTCTAAGGTGCCACAAGGACTCCTCATTGTTTTTGTACCACTACATTTAGCTAATATATATGTGTTTGATAAAAGTAGTAGTATGCTAAGATGGGGGTGGGGGTGGGGAATGGGACACACTATGAAAGAACAACTTGTACAAACAAGTGTTTTTTCTCATTATTATAAACTGGATAGACTACATGATGCCTTCCAAGCATGCTCACTGAAACTGACAAAGTGCCTGAGTCTATCCCTTCTAGCTTCAGGGTGAATAGGAAACAGTTCCACAGTGAAACATTTGACACAGGAGGTAAACTGAAACTCATATTTTGCACAGATTTATAACCACTGGATTATCTGAGGATCTATTAAGTTTATAATTCATGATGCATATTGTTCCAGTATTTATACTGTGAGATGCAATTATTCATCCATTATGTTATGAAACAGATGCAAAATATACATCATGTATTGTATGAAATAACTTGACATTGAATAATATATTTATCCAAACTGTCACAAGTAAGAATCCTTAACTCCGGGATGAACAGTTCATATGCATGCATTATTTAACTGAAAGCTATTTAATTGTTTATATTGTACTCCATTAATATTTTAGAGGAAAATGTTAAATTCAAGTAGTTCTGCCATTTGTTAGGGGAGATTTTCCCCTTATTTGAGGAGTTAGGTATTGGGAACATTATTCTATTTTTGGGTGTGAGGTTGCTGGTAATATTCTGCACACTGAAGTATGGTGTGAAGGGGGCTAGAAATAATTTCACTACAGAGGCGAATTAAAAAAAGCAATAAAAGCAGAGGCTAAATGTCCATTTGTGTGAATTTAAATAATTTCCCCCAGTGCATTAGGTCCTATTTGTGAAACTCTTATCCACACTGGTAAGTATATACTCATGGAAACAGTTGCTGACTTCAATGAGATCATTTGTCTGAGTATCTTCTTCTGCAGGAGGCAGGCAGAATTTGGTTTTAACTGCTAAGAACTATAAGGGGTGGAATAGTTAGTGCTGTTATCTGTGCTTCATCTCCCCTTGACAGGGTGAGTCCATGGCCTCCCACTTGATATGTTAGCGAGTGCTGGCAAGGTAGTGCCAGAGTGGGGGAAGTACATCATACCTTTCTAAAGTAAAATAGTTACCTTCTGTTCTGGTAAAACCAAGGTTTAGCAACCTAGGTGCAGTCATCAGCTATGTGACTGCTATTACTTTTCACATAAGGACTATAGGGTAAGGGTCTATATCATTTTAGCTAATTGGATAGTTGAAACACTGTCTCTACAAAGTCAAAGTTCCCCTGAGCCAATGGCTCATCAGGCTGACACGCTTCAGTTTCAGAACCAACAGTACACAAGGGAGTGATGTGGCAAGAATCACATCTAACTGCCTTTGATGGCCCTAGCCCGTTAGTAGGGTTCCTATTTTTCAGTTAGGTCAACTGGAGGGGGCTTTTCAGTGTGAGACTGAGCAAAATGCAAATTCACACCCTCCCCCGCACCACAGCCACAACCTCAGGGGGGAGGGATAGCTCAGTGGTTTGAGCATTAACCTGCTAAACCCAGGGTTGTGAGCTCAATCCTTGAGGGGGCCACTTGGGGATCTGAGGCAAAATCAGTACTTGGTCCTGCTAGTGAAGGCAGGGGGCTGGACTCAATGATCTTTCAAGGTCCCTTCCAGTTCTAGGAGCTGGGATATCTCCATTAATTCCAATTTCTCACCGTTAGACACACAGACTCTGTGTGTCTTAAGAAAACTGCAGCCCGTTAGTGCTTCATGAATTTTCCCCTCTTTCCACTCTACTGGAGCCCTTTACCCAGGGCAGCAAGCCCCTCCATCAATTAGATGGCCAGCTCTTGAGCAATCTGAAAGACAGATTCTGCAGCTGGACATTCAGTATAAATACAGTAGTTCATCCTTCATGTATAGCGTGAGCCTGGAGATCATTTCTGAGTAAGGGGAACCCACTGAGGGAAGAAAGTTTGGCCTGCTGTGATTTATAGCACCGTAAGAGTCTCTTTGCATTGCTTTATAGCCAGCCTTTTTCACCAGTTCCTCTGCTCAGCTTTCCTGCTCCACTTTAATTTAAATAACCTCACTGAGGGTGGACTGATATAAGCTGATTATTCTAGGCTTCCCAATACAGTTTCCTGGGTGAACAGATGCCTATTTCCCCCAGAGAGAGGCACTCTGCATACTTAAGTCTGGCAATGGACTTATCCTTCTGGACAATCCCCACCATTTTTTTCCTGACTCATGTTGCTGCTTAAAACCTGCATGCTGCTGCTCAGAAGATGGCATCCCTGCTCAGAGGCAAGAGGGTGCTGTTCCCATGAGGGATCATTTACAGTTGTAGAAGAAATTTACTGTTCCACCGCAGTGCACAGGGGCTACACTTCTGACTTGGCATGTTCTACACCTACTTTGCACTGGTGAAGTCAATGGAGAATCAGGCCTGATGTAACATTAAGGGTGGCCATGATAGCCCTCTACAAGTATCTGCAGAAGGTAAATGATGCATCAAAGAATGAGAGGAACTGTTTAGGGTGGTCTAAGGCAGAATAATTAGTAATAATAAATAAATGGAGATATCCTGTCTCCTAGAACTGGAAGGGACCTTGAAAGGTCATCGAGTCCAGCCCCCTGCCTTCACTAGCAGGACCAAGTACTGATTTTGCCCCAGATCCCTAAGTGGCCCCCACAAGGATTGAACTCACAACCCTGGGTTTAGCAGGCCAATGCTCAAACCACTGAGCTATCCCTCCCCCCATTAATAAAGATTAGAAATAATCATCCTGGCAGTCAGACCTATTAGTTGTGATATAGTCTCCAAAGGCAAGTAGTAGATGCCTTATTAGGAGAGAGAATTAAAATTGGATGAGATGAAGCACAAGAACGTATCATGTAGGTGACAGCCATGCAGGGGAAGGATCAGATGACCTAGCAGGCCATTTCCAGCATTAATTTCTGTGATATAATTTACTCTTTACACACTAATGTGGATATCTGAAAGTGGCGTTCAGGGTATTGATCTTGTACTACTGGCTGGATTTATCACCTTTACGACAAACAGCGATGAGGCCAGAGTGACACCTACACACCGCCCACACTCCATTTCCAAAGGCAGTTCAAACAGAGATCTGAGGAAAACACCCTAGAGACCACAGATTGTGTAGGTTTATAGTAAAATTTGTGTATGTATATTATAATAACTGATGTCAGCTATTGTAAAATAAGGCTCTGTTTTACAAACAAGGCTACTTGCCATCTCAAACAACACTATCAAAAACCAAAAACAAATTATCAATGAGAATATAAATATAGTCCCTGTAGTAAGGGTCTAGTTTTTCAAAGGATCATGGGCCAAATTTCAATCTGGGGTAAGTGAGTGCTGCTCGATTGACTCTAACCACACCAGAGTGGAGTTTTGGCCCTGAAGCAGCCCCAGTGGCTCTATGTTGCAGAAAATAAAAGATCTTTTTAAAAAGTTGTCACATTTTCTGTGTGACTCCAGCTCCAGTGCAGGTGTTACCACAAAAATGGCTACAATCAATTGTGCTATATAGTTACGACCACTTCTGTTCCTGACAGAATCACCTATTCACTCCACCCATGGCAACTACCAACTATCTAGGTTCTTACATGGACTTCAGTACTATCTGAACATCTCTCAAGAATTAAAAATAGTCAGTTATATCCATCTCTCTCTTTCTTCCCTAGCAGCAGGTGGGGCTAAGTTAAGTGATTTAATTACAGATAATAGTATCTTCTGCATCAATAATGCAGCTATCTTACAATATCTAACAGTTTGAAATGTACATCTCAATTGGTCTGAAATAGCCATAATCTGTCAATGTCCTGGACAAAATTTAATTGCTTCTATCCTTCACTTTTGGGGAGAGTGAAAAGACTGGGGGAGTGCAGGGAGAGATGTACTTTGGGAGAATAGCGTAATTTTTCTTTGTATTTATTTTCTGGTGGGTTCATATTATTTTGGAGGTGGATTTACAGCAGGACAGCAATGTTATGGATTGGTTTGCTGTTGTATTGTCTTGGATTATAGCACCTAGAGTTTTGGATAGTGCTTTGAAATAATCAATGCAGCTAAAGTTTCAAGTAATTCTACCTGCCACTGTGCCATTTCCCACCCCTCCTCCTCTTCTGTATCACATTCCAATGATAAGCATTTATACATCCACATACCGCAATATAAGCAACAGCCCTTTAAAGCAAATTGTGCCTCTTGAAATACCCGTCCTCTATGTCAAGTGAGTTCCAGCAAAGACATGCAAGGAATCTCTTTTTGTTAAATATTTACTTTATCTCCCTTTTTACATTCTCATGTCAGAGGTTTTTTTAAAAACCTTAAGTAGCATTCAAAAAATAAGAGGATCCTATCTCCAGATTATTGCTGTAAGGAACTCAAAAGCTTTGCCACACAAAGATTCCGGTGAATATTTTCTTTAAGGATGATCCTTGTGGACTCATCCTCATCCATCTCCCACCACCACCCAATGTTGGCTTTGAGTTTGAATCCCAGAACTCCAAGTGAAACACAGTTGAAACCACTGAATTTCACCATCATGCCACACATTTTTTAAGATTTAATTTGTGATGCAAAACAATCCATTAATCCAGGTACACTTCAATCTTTACCTGCATTCTCTTGAACCTCAACGGGTCTTTACGGGAAGAAAAAAATGCATGATCAAGTTTTAGTGTCTATACCAAATCCCCAAAACAGGTGAGCTTGGCAGGGTGGTGTCTATGGTTCATTGTGAACTTTTCATACAGTTCTACTCCCACCTCTGTAGGGAAGAGATTATAGTTGCTGAGGATGGTGGCAGGAAAATTGTACGGCTGCAATAAATAGCATAAATTGCATCTCACTGTAATCTGCTGAATTAAAAAAAAAAGGCCAGATCTTCAGCTGGAGTAAACTGGCACAGCTCTGTTGGCATAAATGCAGTCACACTGATTTCCACCAGCTGAGAATCTGACCCTGGTGCATTGTCTATTTCTGTTCTGTTTTTATGATCTTCTCAGCACAAATTACATGAAGTGTTCTCCAGCATCAGGAACTGGAGGATGCAATGCCAACAGCCATTCCAGCCTCTTGTGCAGCCATTAGAGCTAATCAAACAATTTTGTAATGAACTAAAATATTGTTTATGCATAATCCAGCCTTATCCAGTTTGGCATGAGCAAAATGAGAATGACGAGTGTGCTAAAACCTTTCTTTTTTCAATCACAGAGCATGGTGAAGGGAATCATATGTTAAACCAAAGATCCTAGGTTCAAGCCCTACTGCATTACATACGTATTAAGGCCCAAAACCTACAAAAACATCAGACCCGGCAGACTTGGACTTGTGTTAAACGCCACTGAAGTCAATGTGCTCCAGGCAAGCACAGGAGTTTGCCCGCATGGATGCTGGAGCACAGTAAGAACTTTAAAGCAATAGCACTACCCAAATCACAGAACGATTAAAGAAAGGGAAAATAGTTGAGGAAATCAAGGTTGTTTTTTTCATATCACATTAAAAAAAATCAAATATGCACAAGGCACATGGGCATTTGAAAGAATAAAGTCTTTTAAGAAAACATGTTTTAAGGGCATTATTTCTGCAGGAATATTTCTGCTGGGACTACAGAAATCATCAAATGTGCCTCAGTTTTAAATCTTGCCCAGATGTAAACTGTGCTTGCTTCTAATGTCCCTAATTTAATTTATTGCTTGGAATGCTGCAGTTGTGTAGAGTAACTGATATACCCTTTGACTGAGAAATAACCAGGCCAAGTGGCTTATAAAATTTTCTTTCCTTCATAGTCTTCTTATTGTAAAGAAAGGATCAGTCTCTTGCATGAGGCTTTATTACTGTATCTTTATAAGAAATGTTGTACAGAAAGAAAAGGTCTGCCTTTTGTCTGTCCTTGTTAAGTGGAAGTTCCTTGCAGTAGACTTATAGACTTTATTTATTATAAATTATGAACAATACCTTGAAAATGTACATTACATTTAAATGTGGGCTGAATGAAAAGCTTATGCACGGTGGCAATTTTTTCCTTCTATTTTTATCACACAGTATTTAATTCTATTACTATTATTCTGAGTAGGATATTGATGTGAACTTTGAATAAATTGCACTTGAGATACTTTTTTGCTATAAATAATATTTATGCAGGAAATAAAGTAGTGCTTTGTTTAAAAATAGCACATACCATGCAATGCAATGGCAGCAAAGTTTTGCAGAATGTCTCATCCTTGTTCACATTAAGTAGCATTTTTCTCCTTGAGTAGTTCCATTGGCTCTAATTGTACTACTTGAGGAATAAGGCTGTTTTCGGTATAAGTAAGATGACATGAGCTAGCCTATTATCAGAGCTGGTTGAAATTTTTTTGACTGAACAGTTTCCCATCTGAAAATGTAGCTTTTTCAAAATCTAAATGTTTTGTGGGAATGCATCAATTTTGATGACTGTTTCAACAGGAAAAAAGTCAAGCTGAATTGTTTTGACTTGCCTATGTTATTTTGATAATGTTGAAATATTTCATTTCAATAATGTCAAAATGTTTAGTTTCAATGAATAAGGTAAAACTTTTCATTTCAATTGTATTGTTTTGATTCATTTAAATGTGTATATAATATTAATTTTAATATTATATACATGTAAAACGAAATGGTTCCCTAATTACATAATTTTTAATATTATATAGATTATAAGGGCAAAAATTAAACATTTGACACTGTCAAAATGAAACATTTTGATGGTTCTGAATCAAATTTTTTCAGAATTTTTGTTCCATGGAAAATTTCAGCTTCTCCATCTCATTCAAAATAATTTTTTCCCCTGAGATGTTGGAATTTCCTGGGGAATAAAAATTTCTCGTTTCCAACCAGTTCTACCCATTACAATTAGCACTTTTCGGTGCAGTTCCTGGAGTTATGTGATTGTTAGACTCTATACTTTAATTTAAAAAGTAACTTTCTATCCCTCATAACTGCAGACCAAAGCTTGAAACATTTTGGCCAAGTGAATCCTAAAGGCTTAAATGCCAGAAAACAAATAAAAAGACCCCCCATTTTTATTTTTATTTTAATCTCATGATTTTTAGAGTCTGATTCATGATTTCTTTTAATATGTGGAGTTGGCAAATTTTGAGGATGTAAGTTGTGCATTTGCCTTGTGCTGGTCTTCTTTCAATCAGAGGAGCTGTATTCATCAAAATATGACTGTGAGGATATTTTTAGAGTCTTTTAAAAACTGTAGCTGGAAGGCAGGGTGGGAGGGGCTGGAAAAGGCTGCAGGCAGAAGCTTGGGTGAAGAGAGAGGTAAAGTAGCTCCAGGAATAATATTGTTTTCCCCATTCTGCTAAAGTTCCTTGTTCAGTCTTAGAAGAAAATATCTCTTTCTATGGTTCTTTCTACTACTGTCATGTGACAGTTGCTAGTCAATATTGGGGCTTGTTTTTATGTATTTTAAGTAATAAACTACATTCCTGTTCATTACATTCTGGGCTGTAGAGAACCTCAATATTCCCAGTGCTCAGTATTGAAGCCAAACCAGCAAATATGAACTTCAGAGCAAAGTCCAACATATTTATAAATCTCTGTTTAATGCTATTTGGTACAATATCAACAATTAATTCTGGTAGCACCAGAATGATTAGTTATTTATTGACTTAAAGCTTTAATCAATAGGAGTGGAATGCTATTTATTCATTAACATTTGAATATACAGTAACTCCTCACTTAACGTTGTCCCAGTGAACGTTGTTTCGTTGTTATGTCACTCATCCATTAGGGAACATACTCCTTTAAAGTTGTGCAATGTTCACTTATAATGTTGTTTTGCAGGTGGGGGCTTGGAACTAGGGTGGGCCAGCAGGCCTCCTATTAGCTCCCCTCCACCCCCCCCCCCTGAGCGCCTCCCACCCGCAGGCCCCACGGATCAGCGCCTACCCCCTCCTGAACGCGGCGAAGGAGCTGTTTTGCCGCATTCAGGAGGTAAAGAGAGAGCAGGGGAAGGCACTTATCCGCGATGCCCGCCGATGGTTGGGAGGTGCTGGGGGGCTGCCGGCGCACCCTGGTTCCAAGCCCTCACCCTCTAGCTCCGACGGGTTGCTCTTCCAGACAATCTTGCAAGTAGTGGAAAAAGTACTGTTCTAGCAGGCAGCGAAAAAAAATTCCCTGGAACCTAACCCCCCCCCCCCATTTACATTAATTCTTATGGGAAAATTGGATTCGCTTAACATCGTTTTGCTTAAAGTCGCATTTTTCAAGATTAAGTTAAGATTAAGTTAAGTGAAGAGCTACTGTAATCTGCCTCCTCCCTGAGAATAATTCGAGACGGATATATGTTGAAATACTTGTTCCTTGTGATACATTTTAAATATGTATGTTTGTCTTTCTGGGAGAAGATTGCTCTCCTCAGGAGCATGGGGTGACTTGACCTTAGGCCTCATGCGTTGCCGTATACTTATGATGTGTAGTTATCTCACAACAGCCACATGCTCTGTAGTACTTATAAGTTATGTGTGTGTAAATGGTTGTGTAGGGATGAGTGTGAAGGGAAGTCTAGTTTCACTAAAGGAATGTAATGTGATATTAAAAGAATGTACCACTGTAACTTCCGTAATGTTGCTTAAAAGTGTACTCCAAGCTCCCCTGAGTCTGATACCATCCTATACCTTAGGTATGTACTCAGGGCAGCTAGCCCATCCTGCTGCTTGCACAGCGGTGGCTACACTTCTATTTTCAGTAGGCTAGTTCAATCAGAGCTAGAGCAGGTATGTGTACTCAAGCTGGAAATTCTACCTTTTATCTCCATTGCAGACATACCCTGAATTAGCTCTACTTCATTACTTGTTAAATGTATAGACAATGGTTTAATTACTACCGTTGTTGGTAGTGGCCCTTGAACAACATCCTCTGATTAATTACGTAAAGTTCAACATCTTAGTGCTCCAGGCAATGAAGTTACAGTGTTCACATCTGGGCACTTCAACCCATAATTTGTACCTAATTAAATGCCTCATTTTTAGAGGGGCTGAGAACCCACAATTCCCACTGGCTTCATTGAGGGGAGAGCAGAGATAGCAAGAAAACTAACTGAATGCTGTTTATTCTTAAAATAGTAGTTAGATGAAATTGGCTGAAAAGTTGCCTGCACCAGCATTGCAGAGAAGTTCATTGAATTATATGGCAATGGAGGATAGCTACAGTGAATGCACAGGGTAATGCAAAATTTATATATATCTGCTTAAGTTTCCTCCACTTATGTACATAGGGCCCATATCCGATGTGTTGAAAAGTATAGCAATTTGCTGAAAATCTGCTGTGAAATCACAAGCACAAACCGAGAGCGATTTTTGGTAGATTCTCACCTAAAAGATCTTCAGAAGATAAGAACTTGATAATTTATATGCTCCAGGTGGGGGGTGGCCTATGGACATCCAGGAGGAATAAGAGAAGAAGAACTGGACTAAAATGTATGAGACATGTGTCTTACTACAGCAGAAGCATGAATTATTACTAGTCTGAGCATCAATTACTTACTATTGGCAAACATCCACACTTCTGTAGAGGATAACATATGCTTCAAAGGATTCCTAAGCAATACAGGGACCCATCTGCAAATGAGCTTCATCTCACGCTGCAAGGGGCTTGAATGAACTCATTCCATACTTACAGACACCCTGTCATCCCCTAATACCATATATGCAGCAGTGTGGTGCTTGACATTTTCCTCCGGCAACATGTTCAAACATTTTAGTTCTCTTCAGTTTCTGCTTGCAGCCATGCCCTTTGCTATACATTTTGTTTCAGATCCCCTCTTCCCCTCAGGATTAGAGAATGAGCTATGTATTAATCTGTGGAGCGCAGTTCTGTAGTAGACTTCTAGGCATCTTAGCTCTGACTACTCATAGTACAACAAAGGAGAGCATATGGCTCTCTGCTAGGGCAGCCTGCTGTGCCATGCAGATCTTGATCGCTCACTGCTGGCCACACACGGCTGTCCCTTCACATTATGTCAATGCCAGGAGAGTTACTGCAGTCAAGGACTGCAGTAACTGCACTGTAAATTACACTGCCCCAAGAAGACTACATATGTGTAAAGCCATAATGCTTCCTCCCCTAAAAATCATAGCTTTGAAGAGTCCTACAGATAGGTAACGACTTTACTGATGACCATTGACACTCCTGTGTGATTGTATTGGATAGTCTAGTCCCCTCTGTAATAATTGTTCCTCCTGTGTATGTTAGCCACAAATCATTATGAAGGAATAAATTAACAGCCTTTTGGAGGACACCCTAATGGTTTCTCCATAATTATGTATGGCCTGATAGTGCTCCCCCTTCACCGGTGTAAGTCATTTGATTTTTTTCCTGACTTACTCCAGAAATATAATCAAGGCCACATATTCTGGTACTGAGCACAGAATACATTTGCAAGCAAAACTGCAGGCTTCCGGCTACTGCCTCAGCTTGTTTCTTTCTACAGAAGTCCCACTGGTACATGTGTGTCAAGTCAAAGGCAATGAAGTTTTATTTTTGAGGTGGAAAATGTGTTATTAATGCCTTTTTATATTTGAATAATGTGCTAAACACTGCACCTCTTGAAGCTATGGAATGTGAAATCATTTCCCCAACAGAGAAAGAGAGATATAAAGACTGATTGAATGTGTGGTGAGGTAATCAAGTGTTATGGCTGGGATGCCAAATCCCTGTGGTGGGTAAGTGACAAAAAGATGACTAAGTTGAAGTATGATTAACTCCCTTTTGTACATAAGTGAAATAAAAAGAATGCTCATAAAAGAAGCAGCTCACTACAAATGTCAAGTATGAGATATTAAGAATGTGCAAAGATTAATAAAGCTAAGTTGCATCCCATTCATCACATATCTCAGAGTGGCATACAAATTTGGCTTTAATTTATACCTTCATCTACACTATTGATGGACTCTGCACATTTTTGTGTGGTAGCCAATATGTCAGCTTGATAAATGGGCTCACTTGGTCAAAAAACTCAACTAGTGTTCTTTTTTGTGTATGCTGACAAATGTAGGAAACAAAAGTTTAATCCATTACAAAGGCAGGAATCAAATATGACTTTGATCGTCTTGGCAAAAGATTCTGTGATGTTTAGTAAGTATTTATGGACAAGAAAGTTACTTTGAATGTTACCTCTTATCTCCAAAGTTCTGTGTTCTATTGTGTTATGAAACTTCAAAGGAACAAACTTGTCTGCACACAAACTTTCACCAAAATAACAAAAATGTATGATTTCAATCACTTTAAGTTACTCTGGGGTAAGTTTCTGTGTGGACAATTATTTTGGAACAAAAGATGCAAAACTGATGTAAATTAAAAGTTGATAAACCAACTTGAGCTAAATCAATTTAAGCCACTTTTATTCCAAAATAAGATTATTCGCACAGAGATTTGCAGCCAAATAACTGTGTCTGTTTTAATTCATACCTTTTGTTATTTGGGTGGAACTCTGCATGTAGTCCAGCCCTAAGACTCGGTATGAAGGTAACATTAGTATTTACCTTTTGAATTACAGCAGTACCTAGCGGCCCCAACCAAAATTAAGGCCCCACTGTGCCTTGCATTGGGCATATCTATAATTAGAGACAGTCCTTTCCCTGAGGAGCTTAAAGTCCAAGTAGAAAAGACAGACAAAGAGTGGGAGAAAGTAAGTAAAGGATTATTTTCCACATTTTTCATGTGAGGTACAGACGCATAGTTGCTTCCGTAAGGCCACACAAGAAGACTATGGCATAGCTGAGAACTGAACAAAAAACTCTTAAGTCTCAGTCCAGTGCCTTAACCACAAAATCACCCCTTCCTCGAGGATATTTACCCTGATAGGAGGTCTTAGTCTGTTAATTAAAACCCAACTGGATGTAGTTTTTTTTAATGTGTCCAATGGGGAACTGATTTACATAGTACTAAGACCTAGTTCCACAAGCACTGAAGTGCTGCAGAAATATGGGATGGATTCTTCAGAAGCTTTTTCTACTTTGACTGATCCACTTTTTTTCTTGCGTATCCAGTACATTTAAGGAAGTTTTATTTAACTAATGAAATGTTCTGGGTTTTTAAAAATTCTATTTAAAATCATGATTAACGTTGGGGATTTAAATCAAAAAGATCCACTATGTCCAAGTGCATGCACCCAAGAGCATCGTTTGCCACAATACATGGAGAGGTCTCCTTTTCTGCCATCCTTTGCAGTAGCATTGCACTGGATCCCCATCCTTTGCATAGTCAAAATGCAGAATTTCTTGTGACTTTTAAAGATTTTAATGTCATTTATTGATGGGATTTTAAATAAATATTTTCAGAATTGCTCCTTTTTTGCTTTGTCCTCTCAGGCTGTGTCTACAGAACCCACTCCTTTTGGCGGTGTGTAGTGTACGGGTAGCTACAAGCTGCCGTTGCAGTTGTATCAAGCTGCATCCACACTGCGGTGTATAGCTACATATGTCAATGAACGGCTCTGGCGGTGGAAGGCAGCTGCTGCTGGAGCCCTTCCTTGCTGCCTCCTCCTTCCAGAGCCTTTCCCCGCTGTCCGAGTCTTTTCCTGTGGTCGGGAATGGCTCCAGCAGCTGGGAGGTAGTGGGACACAACGTGGCTAAAAATAGCAGTGTAAGCAGGAAGGCATGGGTTGGGTGAGCAGAGAGACATGTAGAGAACGTACTCAGGTAGGTACCCACATCTTTCAGACATGTTTGTACTCTAGTCACCTAAGCTGTGCTTCACTGTCTACACTGCTACTTAAACCCGTGCTTTTGGGGCTACCTGAGTACATACTTTACATGCTGCTGAAAGACGTGTGCAGTGTAGACGTAACCTATATTGCTCTGGGTATTTGCTTTAGTACGGTATAAAATTAAATATATTTGTTGGTGGCTTATAATTTAAAATGTCTGCACATGTTTCAATAGTTCTATCTTGGCAATGAAGTTACTTTGCTTAGTAAAATTTAGCTTTACGTCTTAGTGAAATTTACAGATATTTTGGAAACATTGAACTGATATTATTCTCATTTATTTTAATGTCTTTGAATGCTATTTTCTCAGGAAAGATTATAAGTGAAATTCGATACAATAATAGTACATTGCAAATGAAAATCACATGGCTCTGTTGCAGTCTACTGTCCGCCATTTGTCTTCTTCTGAGACTTTTCTTTGTATTAATTTCCAAACCTGTTCCAAATGCTACAGAATGAGGCAAAATGAAATACATCATGTCTAACAGTGTAACACATATTCTTCTATAGCAGATTATTTCTTCCCCTAGAGACCATATATATATATGATTCCTTGAGTCAGAAGGGAAAAAAATGTAGTCATTTCAAAGAAGCACATCCTATGGAACCTGTTACATTTACCATCAGTCAGACACTAGGAAAATATCTCTAGGGGTTAAGGATACTAAATATGAAGATACAAAGAAAAATAAACATAGGATCTAACGCCTCTGCTCAATAGCGTGTATTAAAACACAACTCACAGCCTAGATAAACATATAAATGGGCTCCCTACTGTTTAAGACTAACCATTATTTACATGAAAATGTGACATACCAGCATGAACACTGCTCTAGTTCATTTCGGTCACATCATAGTGGTATGCTCACTCTGTGACAGTTTCAAGACCTGCTGATCCCGAATGCGTGACTTTCAAAAATGGCCTATTTAAAGCAATCTCTGCTGCTATAGCACATAGGTCCTGTTTTATTTTTCTTCCGTTTTTCTGACTGAAGACATTGGTATGAAAATAGGCTTTTTGTTTCCTTATAGTTCATCCATTCCTGCTGCTTATTCCTCAGCTGAAGTCATATTTCTTTGTTTATGACTAAGGTTAAGATTTTGTCAGGGTTATTTTTAGTAAAAGTCAGGGACAGGGCACGGGCAATAAACAAAAATTCACGGAAGCCTGTGACCTGTCTGTGATTTTCAGTAAAAATAATGGCGAGGGGGAGGAGACTGTCAGGCGAGAGGCTGACGGGGGGATTGACTCACAGCTCCGGGGCATCCGGGGTAGCTCAGAGCTTCAAGATTCCAGTACGCAACGGCTCAGAGTGCCGGGTCTCCCGCTACCCGTGGTTGCTCAGCGCTCTGGGGCCAGCGCTGCGGTGGCTGAGAGCTGCAGAGCCCACAATGCCAGTGGCGGCTGACAGCTCCGGCCCCACCGCCCTGGGGCATGAGGCTGAAGCTGAAGTTGAATCCATGATCTCTTTGAACTCAATGACACAATCTTATCTTCTGACTTCACAGTTGGTTACTGCTGAGGTGATCATGCTGGCTTCCATACAACAGAGCTCAGGCTGTCATATCTCCACAATGTGGGTTGTGGCAGGGAGGGGACAACTTGTCTGGGAGGGAAGAGGAAGTATTGGGAGAACATTCTGTCCCACACTGGAACAAAAATCTACGGAGCCTTCGTTATTGCTAACCTAAGCTGCATTTCAGACCACTTGGCCCCTTTTAATTTTTTTCTCCTGGCTGACACAGACATCAATAGAATAGCAGAATAGAACCTGCTCCCTATATTAGGATGCTGTCGGATAGGTGAGCATCCTTCCTATTCACAAAAATGCCAGAAATATGGGGGTCTGTGGATCCATCTTAGAGAAGGGAGAGGCTTTGGTTGCTTTTCATTGCTGGTTTATGTATAGAGGACTAGATAAAGAGTCCACTGAGGTCAATGGAAATACAATCGTCAATCTCAACGGGCTGTGGATCAGGCCTTTACAAACCACCTTGAAGAGGGGGGATGAGGAGGGACAATGGAAGAGCAGCAGCTGTTGAGTTTAATTTGCAATGCTTAATGCCAAAAAATGAATCTATCCTCAACAAAGGAAATTCCCTTTGCACAATATACCCCATAATATAGAGCACAAATTCTGTAAGTATCCAGTCTGCCATTGGATACTTAAAGGCCTTCATAAAACTAACTAAAACTATCTGGTTATCACACTCATCTACAGGATACCAAAATAATTTGGGAAATGTTTCTTTAAAAAGATACATTGGGCATGATCCAATGCCCATTAAAGTTGATGGAAAGACTCCCATTTACTTTAATGGACATTGGGATTATGCCCTTAGAGAATGAAGTCTTGACGCAGCCATTAGAATTATGGTCCTCTGGCATATCTGGGGGAAATCTCCTAATTCCTGATCTCACAGTCCTCTCACATGGAAACCTCCCATTGGGCTCAGTGGAAGTGACTCATTCAGAGTGCTACAAGGATTGCAAGCTTTCTCATTTTGTAGGCCTGTGCGAGCACACTTCAGCATGCCTACTTCTGGTATTTTTGTTCCATAAGCCAATGACGTGTGCCAGTCCAAAGGATGCTACTTTGAAAATAAAAGAAAAATCCGCTCCTATAAGGATAAACATAACTATATCCTTGTGTCAATGTTATTTTTGTGTGTGTGTGTGTGTGTGCTTTTCGATGTCAAATTGGAGAGCAGTGACATAAATCCCATGATATGAGATTAAATGAATTCCAGATGGGTTGCCGCGGGTAGTTATTTCAGTGGTGTGCGGAATATGTTATTTTTATTAAAAATTGTGGTTTAGAAACAAGGCGTCAATGGTTCAACTCAATGGTGAAATAATTAAATGAAAAATACTCATCTTTTTAAAAGGGAAAGCTCTAAACTTTAATTTTCAAAGGTTTTAATAATGACAGACAATCTGACGTTCTACCACACACATGACGTGGCAGCCTTAGTTGTGGCCTCCACCAGATTTTTATTTTAATTAAAAATTAGGGTCAAGTATCACACAGTAAATTCCAAAAATATAACCTACACTCACCCCCAGTTTTCCCTTATTCTGATAAGGCACTTTAACTAACCTTTAATCAGAAGAGTAAGAGATGAGGAGGAACAAGAACGACTGCCCTTAAAGGCCTGCTTTCTTCAAGGACCTACACTCAACACTATCCTCTACTGTCTTCCCCTCTGGCTTCAGTGTAACTTGCAGTCTATACTCACCTGTCTTCCTCCCTGTCTAGTGATGCTTCTATTTTCATTGATTAGCTGGATCCTTTTGTGATGAGAAAGAAGGGAAGGAAGGCCGGCAAAAGATGGGTCGGAAGTGGGATATTCCTAGGGATTAAAGCTGTGCTTTATTTCACATCTGGCCCCATAGAACAGAGGGCTGGCTGACAAATGAGGAAGCAACCACTGTATTGGACCACAAAGTTAATGGGACAACTCAAGCATTTAAAGTTAAGCATGGGTTTATGTAGTTTACTGGACTGGGGCTATTTTTTTGAATTGCAAGATCTCATAACAATTTCAAATTTTTTAAAGGCAAGGAGGAGGGGGGTGGGAATTGCAAGTCCCTTTTTCTGACCAGCTCTCTTCAGTAACTTGTACGATCAAGCCCTAATTCAATCCTAAACACCCTGATTATTTTTGTTGTTTTCCTTTGAAATCCCATCAATAATTTTCAGTTAATGTGGTACCCAAAATTTAATGCAATGATCCACATGTTGTTATGATCTTACATGATACCTTTTCATATGCAGCCCCAAAATTGCACTGGCCTTTTTTTTCTTTTTTTTGAAACCACCTCACAACATTTGCGTGAAAGATGCTGGTACCGAAGTCTTGGAGACAGAAAACTTCTACTTAACCAGAAAACAGGCACAAATGTGGATAGCAACAATGAATACAGGGCCGGCTCTAACTTTTTTGCTGCCCAGGCAAAAAAGAAGAGCGCCGCCCTGCCGTACCCCACCCCCCTGCGAGCGCCGCCGAAATCCCCGCCCCCCCAGCACCACGCCACCCGAAGCCCCGCCCACCTCCAAGCGCTGCGCCGTGCCACCCAAAGCCCCCGCCCCCCCTCCGAGTCCCGCACCGCGCCAGTCCCCACCCCCAAGACCCTGCCCCCCGAGCACCACGCCGCCCGGAGCCCCGCCCTCCCAAGCACCACACTGCCCGGAGCCCCCGCCCTCCCTCTGAGCGCCGCCCGAAGCCCCTGCCTCCTCTGAGCACCGCGCCGCCCGAAGCCCTGCCCCCTCCGAGCACCGCACAGGCCGAAGCCCCGCCCCCCCTCCGAGCACCATGCCTCCTGAAGCCCTGCCCCCAAGCATCACGCTGCCCAAAGCCCCGCCCCCCAAGCACCACACTGCCCGTAGCCCCCGCCTCCCCTCCGAGCGCCACGCCGCCTAATCCAAAAATAAAAAATAAAAAATCGAGTGCCGCCCTGCCCCAAGGTGCCGCCCCAAGCACGTGCTTGGTCGGCTGGTGCCTGGAGCCGGCCCTGAATGAACATTTCCCGTGCCATCCCCACCAGTTTGCCTCAAACCTGGCCTGGAGAAACCCCACATAGAGCTGCAAGAATAGCCGAGTCCCTGTGCCACCTAAGTGTCTCTGCAAACACTGAAACCACCAAGAAGGTTCCAAACATCTGAGCTGCTGATTGTTTATCTCCACTAATCTCCAAACCTAAGGTTTGCGAAATGCTAAACCAAGCTAACCAAATAATTGGATGCTCCATTGGTTGTGTTAATAGAGCCATGCAACCGTATTTAATTCAGATACAAAAATTAAAGCTCTTGTACTTAACTTTCTAATTTATATGACAATCAATATATTTAAGACTGTTTGGTCATGGGCCAAAGGAGATTACAAGCACCCCCATTATTTATACGAATTGCAGTGTAGTGAGTCGGTGTGGCTCCCCTCCTGTCCAGAAGAGGGAGCCCACGTGCCGGCACCAGAGTGGGTGGGACCACCACCGCCTGTCCCCGCCCCCCGGAAGTCAAGGGGCAGGACAGGAAGTATAAAGACCGGCCGCCAGAGCTCAGTTGGGGCCCAGCCACCACAGGGAGCAGACGTGCGGCCGGTAGCTCCTGGCCAGGAGACCGTCGAAGACCGAGGCTTGGACCCTGGCTGGCCTGAGCTACCCCGGGCCCGCTACGAGGAGGAGCCGCCGGAGCCCGTTCACGCCCGCCACTGGGAGAACCCCTGGGAACCGGACCCCACTAACCCTGAGGGTGAGACTGGACCCGAACCCCTTCGCCCCTGCTGCTATCCAGAGGAGCCGCCTGAGGACCATTGGCCGGACTTCCCGGCAGAGCTACCAGACTTGCCGCCGAGCCCGGGCAGAGAGGAGCCCATGGAGATGGACTGGCCTGATCCCGGCGTAACGAACGAGGTAGGCTGTGAGGGGGATCACGGAAGTAGCCCGGGGATAGCCGACCCCGGTCCGGCTGCAACTGAGTGTGAGCCTATGTCAGTGTGTTGCGGCCTGGATACCCCACTGACCAGCAGCGGCAGCAACCGCTGTTAGGGCCCCGGGCTGGAACGCAGTGGAGTGGGTGGGCCTGCGTTCCCCCCTGCCACCCCCTGCACGGGTGGCAGGCTTCCCCCTCACCCAACGCTCGGCTACAGCAAGCCTAGGCGTACCTTACCAGAACTATCTGCTCGCTCAGCCCCTGCAACAAGGGCCTGAGCCTAACTGTGTTTGCCCCGCCCTGATCCAGGGCCTGGGCTTTGAACTATTTGCTCGCTCAGCCCCTGCAACAAGGGCCTGAGCCTAACTGTGTTTGCCCCGCCCTGATCCAGGGCCTGGGCTTTGAACTATTCACTTGCTCAGCCCCTGCAACAAGGGCCTGAGCCTAACTGTGTTTGCCCTGCCCTGATCCAGGGCCTGGGCTTTGAACTATTTGCTCGCTCAGCCCCTGCAACAAGGGCCTGAGCCTAACTGTGTTTGCCCCGCCCTGATCCAGGGCCTGGGCTTTTGAACTATTTGCTCGCTCAGCCCCTGCAACAAGGGCCTGAGCCTAACTGTGTTTGCCCCGCCCTGATCCAGGGCCTGGGCTTTGAACTCTTTGCTCGCTCAGCCCCTGCAAACAAGGGCCTGAGCCTAACTGTGTTTGCCCCGCCCTGATCCAGGGCCTGGGCTCTGAACTATTTGCTCGCTCAGCCCCTGCAGTCAAGGGCCTGAGCTTTAACTGTGGTTGCTCCGACTCTGCACTAAAGAGCCGGAGTTTCGGGACTAACTGACTACTTGTTCCCACAGTAGTGAGTCGGTGTGGCTCCCCTCCTGTCCGGAAGGGTCGAGCCCCGGCTAGGACCTACTACATTTGGCGCCCAACGTGGGGCACGAGCCCCTGCCCCTGTGAGAAGGGGCTAGAGGGGGAGTGGCAGTTGCCCCCCCCCGTTCTAAGGAATGGATATGGAGCGGCTGTTTCAGCTGCTCACGGAGAGCCAGGAGCGGCAGCAGACGGCCCAGCTGCAGCAGCAACAGCAGGCCGCTCAGCTCGCACAGCAACAGCAGCGAGATGCCGCCCAACTCCAGTTGCAGCAGGAGCAGCACACAGCCCAGCTCGAGCAACAGCAACAGCTGGTGCGGCAGTTGGGAGTCCAGCTGCAGCAGCTGCTGGTCACGCTCCCTCGCCCCGCACCGGGGCCGGCAGGGGAGGCTGCGGAGATGCCGCGGTTAGCTGCCCCCCTTCGCTTGACTAAGATGAGCCCAGACGACGACCCGGAGGCATTCCTGGTCACGTTCGAGCGGGTAGCCCTCGTCGCCGGGTGGCCCAGGGACCAGTGGGCTACCCTCTTAGCCCCCTACCTGACGGGGGCGGCCCAGGTGGCCTATCGTGGATTGGCGGCTGAGGAAGCACGGGACTACGACCTGGTGAAGGCCGCGATATTGGACGCCCTCGACGTCAGTCCCGAGACTCTCCGACAAAGGTTTCGGGGCCAGACTTACCCCACCGGGGCCCGACCGCGGGTAGTGGCCCAAACCTTAAAAGAGGCTTGCCGGCGGTGGCTACAGCCCGGCACCCGGACGGCGGAGGAGGTAACCGAGCAGGTGGTGTTGGAACAGTTCGTGCACACCCTACCCTCCCGAGGGCGCGCCTGGGTGCTTCGCCACCGGCCGACGACACTGGCCCAGGCCGTGTCGCTAATGGAGGACTTCCTAGCCGCCGAAGATGCGGTAGGACCCACCTTCCGCCGCCCCGGGCCCGAACCAGCCCGCGGCGAAAAGAAAGGGGAAACCCCGAGCGGACCACGACACCCCGCACCGAGGCCCGACCCCCGCCGCGAGACCCGGACCCGGCACGCGGACCCGGCTCCTCGGACCGGACCAGTGGCCCCGGGCCAGGGGCCCCCAAGGGCTCGGCGAAGCCCCCCCCGGAGCCTAAGCCGAGAAGGCCCCCGGAGCAGACGACCTGAACTCGGACCCTGCTTCAGTTGTGGGAAGATGGGGCACCTCCGGCGAGACTGTCCGGAGATGGATTGCAGCTATGGGCAAGTGTGGGCGGGCCACACTCGAGCCAGGCCAGCCATGAACCCCAAGCTGACCGTCCCGGCGGCCGTCGGAGGGCGGACTACGCGGGCCTTGATCGACTCGGGTTGTGGTCAGACGTTGGTCCGTAAGGACCTGGTACCGCCGGGTGATACCCGCCTCGGATGTATTCATCTGCAATGCATCCATGGGGACGTCCGACCATACCCCAGCGCCCGGGTCCCCCTAACCATCGCGGGGATCACCCGACACCTGGTGGTTGGGGTAGCTCCCCATCTTGCATACCCTGTGATCCTCGGTCGGGACTGGCCGGCCTTTGAGGAAGTCCTACGGTCCACGCCGGCCCTGGGGGCTGATCGGTTGGGGTCCTCCTCCGAGACCCCCGAGCAGGGTCCGGCGACCGAGATAGACGACACGGACGCAGCGGGACCGCCACCGGAGCCGGCCCCTCAGCCCCGCTTCGATACCGATTTCTGTCGGGACCAGCGAGAGGATCCCACCCTTAGCCGCTTCTACGAGCAGCTCGCGGCAGTAGATGGGAGTGTTGTGGACCCCCAGCGGGCCACCCTGTGGCCCCATTTTGAGCTGCGCCGGGACCGGCTCTACCGCCTGGACCGTGACCCCCGCACCCAGGAACCACAAACCCAACTGTTAGTGCCCCTGTGTCACCGGAGGGCGGTAATGAAGTTGGCCCACGATGTGCCAGCCGCCGGGCACCTGGGGCGAGAGAAGACCCTCGCTCGAATCCTGGCGCGCTTCTTTTGGCCAGGAATCTCTCAGGAGGTGAAAGAATATTGCGCCTCCTGCCCAGAGTGTCAGAGGGTCGCCCCACCCGGGATCCCCAAGGCACCCCTGGTCCCCATGCCAGTGATGGAGACGCCCTTTGAACGGGTCGCCATGGACCTCGTGGGCCCCCTCCCGAAAAGTGCCGCGGGGTTTCAATACATCCTGGTCTTGGTGGACTATGCCTCTCGGTTCCCCGAGGCCATCCCCCTGCGAAGTATTACCGCCCGGTCTATCGCGGGGGAATTGCTGAAAATCTTCGCCCGAGTAGGACTGCCTAGAGAGATACTGACCGACCAAGGAACGAACTTCACGTCCCAATTGTTGCGACAGGTCTGTGCCCTCTTAGGCATCAAACAACTCCGGACGTCCGTGTACCACCCGCAGACGGACGGGTTGGTGGAGCGGTTTAACCGCACTTTGAAAAGCATGTTGCGGAAATTCCCCGCAGAGGACCTCCGCCACTGGGACCAATTCCTTCCACCCTTGCTGCTAGCCATCCGAGAAGTCCCGCAGACCTCAACAAAATTTTCCCCTTTCGAGCTGCTGTATGGACGCAGACCGCGGGGCCTCTTAGACCTGATGAGAGAGACCTGGGAACAGTCAGCGTCCCCAGCCCAGGGCCTCCTGAAATATGTCATCCAGTTACAGGAGTACCTTGCCCAGGCCGGAGCCCTGGCCCGCGAAAATTTGAAGACGGCGCAGGAACGGCAGAAACGGACCTACGATCAGGGAGCCCAAGTCCGGGAGTTCCAACCAGGAGACCGTGTCCTACTCCTCCTCCCGTCTAGTGAGTCAAAATTGTTAGCCCGGTGGCAGGGACCTTACGAAGTCGTGCGTAAGGTCGGTCCCGTCACCTACGAGGTGCGGCAACCGGACAAGCGGAAGGGAACCCAGCGGTATCACGTCAACCTGCTGAAACGGTGGCAGGACCGGGAGGGCCTCTTAATCAACCCATGCCCGCCCGAGCCAGAATTGGGACCCCAGGTACCCTCGACGGATGACCCCCCGGCACCCCAATTAGGACAATCGCTCACAGAAGAGCAATGTAAACAGACTAACTGCCTGCTGCAAACCTTCAAGCGAACCTTCACGGCCATACCGGGCCACACGTCCCTGGTCAAACACTCCATCCAGACCGAGCCGGGAAAGGTGGTTCGAGAGACGACCCGGCCCCTGCCCTATCGGATGCGGGGTGCGGTCGAGGAGGAAGTAAGAGCCATGCTGGCTCTGGGCGTCATCGAACCATCCCAGAGCGAGTGGCGTAGTCCGGTGGTCCTGGTGCCCAAGCCGGACGGTACCCGCTGCTTCTGCATCGATTTTCGGAGGGTAAACGCCATCTCGCGCTTCGATGCCTACCCGATGCCCCGTGTAGACGAGCTACTGGGCCGCCTGGGGGAGGCCCAGTATATCACCACCTTGGATCTTAGCAAAGGCTACTGGCAGATCCCCCTCGAGGAGACCTCAAAAGAGAAGACCGCCTTTGCCACTCCAACGGGGCTGTACCAATTCACACGGATGCCATTCGGTCTCCATGGAGCCCCGGCCACCTTCCAGCGGCTGATGGACCAACTTCTGCAGCCCCATCAGGACTATGCGGCGGCGTACCTAGACGACGTGGTCATCTATAGCCGCGGCTGGGAGGATCATCTGCCCCGGGTTGCGGCGGTCCTAAGGTCCCTACGACAGGCGGGCCTGACCGCCAACCCCAAAAAGTGCCGGATTGCCTGGCAAGAGACCAACTATCTTGGCTATACCGTCGGGGGCGGGCGGGTCAAGCCCCTCGTCGGGAAAGTCCAGGCCCTCCTGGACTGTCCCACCCCATCGACCAAACGGCACGTTCGGCAGTTCCTGGGCCTCGTTGGGTATTACAGACGGTTCATCCCCCAGTTCGCGACCATCGCAGCACCCTTAACTGGGCTTCTGACGAAGGACAGCCCCTGGCAGGTACGATGGTCCCCGAATGTGAGGCGGCCTTCCGGACACTGCAGAAGTGCCTCTGCCAGGAGCCGGTTCTCTATAGCCCGGACTTTAAACGGCCATTCATCTTGCAGACCGACGCCTCCGGCGTAGGATTAGGGGCAGTCCTGTCCCAAGAAGTGGAGGGAAAGGACCACCCCGTAGTATATCTCAGCCGGAAGCTGTTCCCCCGTGAGAGGAATTACGCAGTGGTGGAAAAAGAGGCCCTCGCGGTGAAGTGGGCCTGCGATGCCCTGCGCTTCTACCTCCTCGGGGCCCCGTTCACCCTCGTCACAGACCACGCCCCCCTCCGGTGGCTAATGCGGATGAAAGATAATAATGCCCGCATTATGCGGTGGTACCTCGCCTTACAACCCTACGCATTTACGGTCCAGCATCGAGCTGGTAAGGACCATACGAATGCGGACTTCCTATCCCGCATGGGGGAGATGGCAGGACCTGGCCCCGACAGGCGGGAGCCAGTCTTAAGGGGGGGGGGTGTGTAGTGAGTCGGTGTGGCTCCCCTCCTGTCCAGAAGAGGGAGCCCACGTGCCGGCACCAGAGTGGGTGGGACCACCACCGCCTGTCCCCGCCCCCCAGAAGTCAAGGGGCGGGACAGGAAGTATAAAGGCCGGCCGCCAGAGCTCAGTTGGGGCCCAGCCACCACAGGGAGCAGACGTGCGGCCGGTAGCTCCTGGCCAGGAGACCGTCGAAGACCGGGGCTTGGACCCTGGCTGGCCTGAGCTACCCCGGGCCCGCTACGAGGAGGAGCCGCCGCAGCCCGTTCACGCCCGCCACTGGGAGAACCCCTGGGAACCGGACCCCACTAACCCTGAGGGTGAGACTGGACCCGAACCCCTTCGCCCCTGCTGCTATCCAGAGGAGCCGCCTGAGGACCATTGGCCGGACTTCCCGGCAGAGCTACCAGACTTGCCGCCGAGCCCGGGCAGAGAGGAGCCCATGGAGATGGACTGGCCTGATCCCGGCGTAACGAACGAGGTAGGCTGTGAGGGGGATCACGGAAGTAGCCCGGGGATAGCCGACCCCGGTCCGGCTGCAACTGAGTGTGAGCCTATGTCAGTGTGTTGCGGCCTGGATACCCCACTGACCAGCAGCGGCAGCAACCGCTGTTAGGGCCCCGGGCTGGAACGCAGTGGAGTGGGTGGGCCTGCGTTCCCCCCTGCCACCCCCTGCACGGGTGGCAGGCTTCCCCCTCACCCAACGCTCGGCTACAGCAAGCCTAGGCGTACCTTACCAGAACTATCTGCTCGCTCAGCCCCTGCAACAAGGGCCTGAGCCTAACTGTGTTTGCCCCGCCCTGATCCAGGGCCTGGGCTTTGAACTATTCACTCGCTCAGCCCCTGCAACAAGGGCCTGAGCCTAACTGTGTTTGCCCTGCCCTGATCCAGGGCCTGGGCTTTGAACTATTTGCTCGCTCAGCCCCTGCAACAAGGGCCTGAGCCTAACTGTGTTTGCCCCGCCCTGATCCAGGGCCTGGGCTTTGAACTCTTTGCTCGCTCAGCCCCTGCAAACAAGGGCCTGAGCCTAACTGTGTTTGCCCCGCCCTGATCCAGGGCCTGGGCTCTGAACTATTTGCTCGCTCAGCCCCTGCAGTCAAGGGCCTGAGCTTTAACTGTGGTTGCTCCGACTCTGCACTAAAGAGCCGGAGTTTCGGGACTAACTGACTACTTGTTCCCACAGTAGTGAGTCGGTGTGGCTCCCCTCCTGTCCGGAAGGGTCGAGCCCCGGCTAGGACCTACTACATGCAGCAAAAGTTCTTTTCAAAACTTCACTGCGTGCCAAAGAAATCACAAGCAGAATTTGCTCTGTTAGACTGATACTTTGTTTACCTTTGAACTTCTAGCAGGCACAGGAAGTCTCCGGCATCACTTGCATTAGAGGTGGGTGAAAAAGCAGCAATATTTTTTGCATACATACAAATATTGCAAAGTATTTCATCATTTTGTTTCCCATCAATTTGCAAAATCCCTGAAATTCCAATTATTCTCAACAAAGAAAAACTGATTAAGCCACTCTTGCAGAAAAATATGTTCCTGCAAATGAGATTGGTGGTGCAGTGGGCAGTTCAGTAGTGTTAGCAAAGCAAGAGGAACCTATGTAGTCTGAATTCTACTCCCATTTCAGCAACAGACCAGCCTCATAATATTTTTGCATGCATGTTGCACTTTCCAACCATTATTTAACTGGACCTCATAACCCTGTTAATAGGTATGTAAAGGTCATTGTCTCCACTTTAGAATTAGGGCAAATAAAGCTCAAGACAATAAGGGCCAGATTTTTAACGGTATTTATTTAGATACCTTAAGATGCAGAGGAATGCTCAGTGGGATTTTCAATAGAACCTAGGGGACTAACCTCCACTGAAATCAATGGCAATTAGGTGCTAGGTGATTTTGAACGTCCTATTAGGCACCTATGTACATCTTTAGGCTCTAAATGACTTGCCCAAGGTCACAAAGTAAGTCAGCATCAAAACCAGCTATTAGGATTCAGAACTTCTCTAATACACTAGTGCTCCCGAGCAAGCCACCTGACTTCTCTGTATGCCAGCTCCTAGCTAATTAAGGATACCCTCTGGACCACTTATAGCTGCTAAGGGTGCCAGCCCATCAGCTTCTAACATATTTGGATTTCAGAATCCTTTCACCACCCAATCATGGATTATTTATGACCTCTAAATGCAAGAGAACCAAACAGTCATCTAGTGATTTTGACTAGCTGTTAGAGCACTTCAGTTTCTCTTTGTCTGTGGGGAGTTGCCAGAGCCTTTCCCTGCCACAGTGAGAGACCCCCGCCAGAGCCTTTCCCCTCTACCTCCCCACTGCCAGAACCTTTCACTGCCACGTGAAACACCATAGTGTCGATGCACCCTTCTTATCACGGTGGCATGTAGCTACATACACAACAGACCATCACCAGTGCGGACATACTCTTCCTAGTCCTCTAACTGAATTTCCATTGTATTTCTTACATCCTCAAGGAACAGAAAAAGGCTTTCTGACTCACTTATACCTTAGAAACTTGAGAGAGATAAAGAGCTCAAAGCATTTCAGGTTAATAAAGCCACATAAAACTGTTACATCACATATCACCTTCCAGTCTTAAGGTTCCATTTTCACTTAATCAAAGTATATGTGCTCTGCAGTGCTATCGATTGATGCTAAGGGGTGTGCACTGAGAACCAGGCTTCCAGACTCTTCTCAGTAAGACTTACAATATTTAGCACAGTCTCTGTATATAAGAATAATCTTTTGCTTTCATGCCATCATGGAGAGGTAGCTTAGGTCTGATGAGTTATCGGGTCATAGAAATTTAAAAGATCTGGAAGCATGGGAGAGATTAAAAGAAAGTATTACTCAACAAAGTGTTGGTGTAGGAAGCAGGCCTTTGGGGGTGCAATTTTAGATTCCCTCTCTCTCTCTCTCTCTCTCTTTTGTCCTGTTTGATTCCCCACTCCCCGGGGGAAAAAAAGTTTCCTACGGTAAAGCTGGGACAGAAATTACTTGCTCAGTACTTTCTTAGCTCTTGGTCAGACTTCATGGTAGTCTAACAAGGAGAGTATTAAAAAAAAGGATGATCCATACTGACTGCCTGGCTTTTTTATACAGCTTATAGCCCAAATACCCTAGACACAGTATCTAGTGTGCAGACACATGGATTAAAGCTCAAGTTTAGCTGCCTGTTACCTCTGCTAGGCAAACCCAGGAATACATTAGTGGGCAGCCCAAGCATTTACAACAGTGTTGCCTAGTGGATAAAGCATAGTACTCAGACTCAAAACTGAGTTCTATTCCTGGCCCTGCCACTAGCCTGCTGGGTGAAGTTGGGAAAATCACGTCCCCGCTCTGTGCCTTAGTTTTCCCATCTGTAAAATGGGAACAATGATAATGACCTCCTTTGTGAAGTACTTTGAGATCTACTGATGAAAAGTATTTTATAAAGAGCTAGATATTATTATTCACTATATTATATATATTATTATTATTATATAATACTATATTCACTATTATAACTTTACAATCTGCCCTTAGTAAGGGATAGTGTATAGCTGCTCTGTCCTGAAATAGACTACAGAACAGCCCAGTGCAGCCATGTTAGGTTCTGACAATCTGCCCCTAAGGATTGAAATGGCAGAAATGGCTGCTGCAAGGACATTCTTCCTGTACCAAAACCTATTTGCCCTGTTTTAAGCTAGGAATCTGCGTGTTCTGAATACGAATTTTATAGATAGTGAATATTCACTAATTGGATTCTCACATCTATCACTTCATATAGTCAAGGATTACTTACTGGCCATGCTGTTTGCAAACTGACTTCACGTTGGTTCACTGGAAGACAGGTAACCATTTGGAAATGCACCATTACCAAATAAAACTTGATTTGGTCTCTGATGGGGACAGTCTTCATTAATACTGCAAATGTGCATACTTTAACGGTATTAATTCTTTTCTCTTTCAGCACTTCACTTTCTTAACTAAGTGCCCTGGAGATTAATAATTAAATTTTCTAAAACATCCTGGTACTGCTTTCAAATACTTCTAGCTCCTATTTCAACTGCAAACCATCCTCAGATGGAATTTTTGTTTTCCAGAGGGCAGCCTGGAAGGATGTATTTAACGCTTGTCATAACTTTCGCTAGCCTGAAGTTAGGTAGCTTTCCATCAACACCAGGGGATTTGCGAGGATGCCTTGTTTTCAGGTGCTGCCAAAAGAAACAAGTGAGAGCAGGAAAGTTTTTGCATATTTTCCTGTGACCTTGCATTGTAATCTTAAATCTAAAATCTTTGCTGGCTCTTCAGCTTCTCAGATACAACCATAGTAAATAAGAAAAAATTCTGTTGGTTTAAAAAGTACCAGGAGAAATTTTGCCACAGAAAAGTTATGGCCATGCAGTTCCATCAGTCTGAAAGCTGTGATTCTGTTGATATCAATAGGAGTTCCACAGCTAACTGAAGAGCAGTACATCTTTAGGGTGACCAGATGTCACGATTTTATAGGGACGGTCCTGATTTTTGGTCTTTTTCTTATATAGGTTCCTATTACTCTCCACCCCCTGTCCCAATTTTTCACATTTGCTGTCTGGTCACCCTAACATAGTTTGAATTTTGACCCTCGACTAACAGGACTGGGGTCCCCTGGGTGTGGATTGCATTATGACAGAGCATCTAAAAGGCTATAAAGGTCTGGAAGTTACTACCGTTGAAGTTATCCTGAAAAACATCCCATTTCAGCCAGCACACACTGCTGGCTTCACAAAGTACATGCATCAAGTAGTATAAATAAACTCTCTATAAAACTGAGAAGGAAATGTATCCAGATTATTATCTTATGTTCCATACAGTTGGACTGTATGCACCTGTGTACATTTTAAAAGAATGAGACCTGTATTGGAGGAAGAAAATTAATGCATGTAGAATCTTAAAAAAAAATTAATTGCAATCAACAATGCCATGACCTCTGTAATATCAGCTTCTTGAAAACCCACCTGAACTGTACACGGACCATGAAAACAGCAGCATGCAGCCATTCCTATTATCAAACAGGATCTCTTAGCAGTGTCCCAATAAAACAGATTTTATTTTGTATTAACTACAATGAAACCTGTATTCATAGCAACCTGATACCCTACTGCAGCTTGCATTAGCGGCCAGAAAAATCTCATTCTGCAAACAGATTCCCTCGGTGCACCAGCACTGGTTCCTAATGCTCCCCACCCCACATCCACACACATGCAATACCACTAGAGCTATGCTACTAGGGCCTCCAGCTGTCTGCACCTGCCCTGGAACTATCAGGGCGAGTGGGGCATATTTGCGGTGGAAGAGTGGCATAAGTTTCAAGGGGTTGGGGAAACAACGTATATCTCCTTGGCCTGCCAACTACTCTTGTGGTTGGTCCAGTCTCCCAGCCTCTCTCACCCTAAGTTCTGGAACCATGGAGTGCTCTCCAGAGGGTCTGGAGCCTGCTGAACAGCAATCTTCTATGCATAAGGGTGGAGAAGATGTGGAAATGGAGGGTCCTCCTTGGGCAGACCGTGAAGAGCTGGTATAGACCCCAGTAGGTACATCTGCCTCCCTAAATTTCCCCTCCCAATTTCAATTGGACACGTTAGTGTTCTTCCCATTTAAAAATGTTTGCATAGAATGCTACTGAAGCAAGGGCTGCATCGCACTCTTGAGAGGACTGCCTTAGGGCTGGTCTACACACAGTTTTTATATCAACCATAGCTACATCCATTTAGACACCAATTTTGTTAAAGTGGTGTAATCCCCTAGTGTGGATGCAGTTATATGAGCATAAAAGTCTTATATCAGTAAACCAATAGAATTATTGTAGTACAAATACTGTATGTAGACAAGATGTTACAGGCTATTTCTTCACTGCAAAAATTAGGTGTGTTCTTACACTGAGATAGCTAACACAATGTAAAATCCTATTGGGCACAAGGCACACATGATTTTTAGCTCAATTTAGAGCATTTAGGTCAAAGACAGGTGGGGATATAGTCCTGATCTCAACTAACTAAATTGAGATAAAACCCATGCGTGCCTGGTCTCCACTTGGATTTTACATTAAGATAGCTATCTTGAGTCAGTTATCTCAGTATAAAAATACGCCTGTGTTTGCAGTGAAGCCACAGTGACGTGGTGTTGAAGTTATCCCCACGTATCCCTTACATAGCTCACATTAGCTATTGGGAGGCTTAATCAGTTAATGATTGCCAAGTGCTTTTGAGATCCTTGTATGAGAGGGAGGAAGACATGATAAGCAGTAGTGTACATTAAAATTATTTTTCCTTACTTTTATTTAAGGAAAGTGTCAAAAACATGGCATTTTACTGAAGTGCATCATCTCTGAGCTACACGAATAAACTACATAATTCCCAGAGTTCAAAAGATATCTAAATATTATTAAATGAAGTGACTACAGTCTAGATGAGCAAGTTCTCTCCGTCTTTCTTGGAAGACTTTACAAACTGTGAATGCTTTTAACAGAAGCATCTAGCACTATCCCTCATTGGAGTAGCTCAACTGGTGGGAGAGATGTATTTCACTGAAATATTATAATACTTTCTTCTTTGCCCTGAGGCAATTTCTTCCCTTCCTGACATATATCTCAGATTTAAAATGCCTGCTTTGTGCTAAAACTGTCATGCCATTAAATCAATCTTTTTCTTGACTGTTCAGGTTATTAAAAGATATAATCAACGTCTTTGATGGATTAAGTAACAGATCAATAAAAATGTGCACTCAACCAGAAGACATATCGGTAGAATCATCATTCCTAACTTGAAGAGTAACTTTTTGGTGAAATAAATAAATAACTAAATAGCGTCTCCCATTGGTTCCAATTATTCTGTATCTGTTCCAAAGTGCAGAGTGAAATAATTTCTCTTTATTAATAGATGATGCCTATTCAGCTTTGTAGGAAAATGTAGGTATCATAATAAAAAGCAGATGGCTACGGGGGTGGGGGGCGAAACATATTCCCAAATTTAATTAAATATAGACATAACAAAGGTGAGTTTATAAAAATATTTGCTTTCTTTGGATTCCAGATTTACAGGTACTAAAATTACAGGAGCAGTTACATTGGATAGACCGTAATTCTTTGCTACTCTAAATTGAATTTGCGAGGAAAATTGTGAGTTATGCAACAAGTGCCATATTTAAAATCTCAGCACACCTACAGGACTGTGTCTGGCTAACTGAGCTATGATGATATAAGAGAATTCTCTGAAATAAATCTATCAATTCCCCATCTTTTCTAATATAATTTAGCAAAATGTTATCTATTTTAAGTGTACTTATTCACACAGAAGTCACCACAATTAAGAAAAAATAGTTTATTTAGCATGCAGGAGTGCAAAGTCTAATTGTGACAGAACCTTATTGGAAATGTTCATGGAATAAAAAGAAGATTGTACTAAAGATTATTTGAATTGCAAAGCTTAATTTGGGAGTAGGCAGAGAATAGCCCTATATATTATACCTGATCTAATCACATACCAGCACAGAAGTTTGGGTGCAAATTCAGCTGGAATTACAGTATTTTGCTTGTTTATTGGTGAAAAACAGGCCTGACTTGGGAGTTTCTAATGTTTACCACTCAAGCTGCTCCATCTTCCAGAGCCCAAAAGATTCCCCACTCCCCCATCCTCACCACACATTAACTTTATTTAACTTTAAACTTATTTATCTGAAGTTCACAAGGGATGATGACTTGCAACCTCATCTCTCATCTCCTACTTCTTTGGGGGTAGGCAGCTGCCCCCTCTTGTTCCTTAGGGAGTGATCAACTGATCTTCTCCCAGCCCAAGCGTGTCAGTGGAGGGGATACATGGGCCTATAAACTTATTTAAACAACCCGTCCCAGGAGAGCTTATGCTGAATTCAGTCAAAGGGTATGTCCACCCTGTGCAAAAGCTAATCTACCCGAGCTAGCTTGCATCCAGCTGGTGTGGGTAACAATAGGCGTGAAGAAGACAGTACAGTGTGGTAATACACACTCATCATGGACCTTGGGTACATACTCTGTCTGCTAGCCCAGGTAAAATGGCTATATGCTGTGCTGTTGTAAAAAACCAGCCCAAAGTCTGGGAACATTAGCCACTCATTCAAACACAACCCTCTCCTTAAGTAAGAGAGCCCTTTTATTGGCTTGCAAACTTCTAGGTGCCATAGGCTGGACATTTCTCTAGTGAGATGTCAATGTATAATTAAAGAGAAGAGAATTAAAAGAAATCTCTTTGCTCACAGCCTTGACAGCAGCTTTAGGTGTATTCAGCCTGTTTAGTATCTTCAGACTCCTATTCGGCTTCATACTGATCTACACCATTTTTTGGCTCTCTGTAAGTCTGGACACATCTCTAGCACCCACTCATCATCTCTGCATTATGGATTTCCAACTAGGGTTCATCTAGTTTTCTGAAAAAACCCTAACCAGGATTAATCATATGCATGCTGGACCAATAGCCATGCTTTCCTGGATTCTGCCTCTCTCTCCTACAAGGTCTATACACTCATCATTATACTATAATATCATCTCTTAGTCAGCTTTTAACTGAGATGTTTTTCTTAGGAGTGTTTCATAGCTGTCACCGACATGCTCTACTTTTCAAAGTCAAAGCCTTTCCTATTATGCTATTACAAAATTCGTACGATTTGCTTTAAATATGATTAATAAAACACATCCTGTGTTTTGTGGGTGGAAAATTATGGTATTCAATATCCAGGCAAAGATCCATTTTTCCAGTTAGACGTCACTCTTTTTCCTTATTTCTGAACTATTTTAAATGTGTAGGGCCAAGTTCTCTGACTACCGTGATGTTGTATAAGGATGTAAATAAAAAAAGAATTTGGTCGATCATATTTAACGACTACTGTGGTTTAGGATGACAAATACTATAACTTCAGCTATCCATCACTAGAGCAGATTCTAACTGGTTTGACTGAGATTATTATCTAACAAATTGGCCATGAATTGCTGTTGAAAATCAGTTCACTGGAATAATGGTTTAAATGTTTTGCTGAATGGTTTGTCGCAAAGGATACGTAGCAAGTGATGATAAAATGCTTCCATTTTAGCTGCAGTTCAGCAGTTATGTCTGGGCTGCCAATCACACCTAATAATCAGGGCCCTTTTTGCAGTGGTAGGAAATCCTGTCAACGTTTTCACAAGTGGAAAGTAATTGAATTAACTGCAAAATGCTAACATTATCCCTTTTCATGTGCCTTGAAAAGAAACAGAATTACACATCTTAGAAGTACTGAAATGTTTTAAGACAGGAGCAATTAGGGGTCAGAACAGCAGACCTTTCGTGTCTTAATCGCATAAGACTCAATACTTCATTATCGGAAGCAGCTGAAAAAGTAGACAATACTTGCATGCAAAATAAAGCAACAGGGACCAAACCTTGGTCCCACTGAAATCAATAGGAAGCTTGCCATTGATTTTAAGAGGATCAAGATCTGGTCCTCAATGTGTATCAATGTAGCTTGCACTGTAGCTATTATTGATAACAATGAGCATTGCAACCCCATATGACTCTCATTGGAGTCAATAGAGAGACTCAAATAGATTTCTTTGGGAGTAGGGTTGGGTCCTTGATGAGGCGTGAAAAGCACCAATAGGAAAAAGAAGAACAGGAGTACTTGTGGCACCTTAGAGACTAACAAATTTATTAGAGCATAAGCTTTCGTGGACTACAGCCCATGAAAGCTTATGCTCTAATAAATTTGTTTGTCTCTAAGGTGCCACAAGTACTCCTGTTCTTCTTTTTGCGGATACAGACTAACACGGCTGCTACTCTGAAACCTGTCAATAGGAAAAAGTTACATTTCCATGTGGATTAACGGGATATTTAGATTTCTGCTGTCTCTGTGACCTGAGTCATAGGGTATATCTATGCGGCAAAGAAAAAGAGGGCAGGTCTACACTACAAAATTAAATCGACCTAAGTTACGTCGACGTACAGCTACCAAAGTAATCAAATCACTTTTGCACGTCCACTCTATGTTCTTTGTGTCAATGGTGCACATCCTCACCAGGAGTGCTTCCACCAATTTAACTGTCAGTGTGGGGCATTGTGGGATGGCTTCTGAAAGGCAGCAACAGGCAATGTAAGTAACACAGTGTCTACACTGACACTGCATTGACCTAACTACATCAACCTAAGTGCTATGCCTCTCACAGAAGTGGAGTTATTAAATCGGTGTAGTGGGTGAGTTACATTGATGGGAACTACATTTTAGAGTAGATGCTTACCTTACATCGACCTAACTCTGTAGTGTAGACCAGACCAGAAACACCACAGCAGCAAGTCTCAGGCTACATCTACACTACAGGGGGGAGTCGATTTAAGATACGCACATTCAGCTACGTGAATAGCGTAGCTGAATTCGACGTATCGCAGCCGACTTACCCCGCTGTGAGGACGGTGGCAAAATCGACCTCTGCGGCTTCCTATCGACGGCGCTTACTCCCACCTCCGCTGGTGGAGTAAGAGCGTCGATTCGGGGATCGATTGTCGCATCCCGACGGGATGCGATAAATCGATCCCCGAGAGGTCGATTTCTACCCGCCGATTCAGGCGGGTAGTGTAGACCTAGTCTCAGAGTCTGGGGCTACAGACGTGGGCTCACAAGACTTGCTCTATGGCACTAAAAATAGCTGTGTAGAAGTTAAGGCTCGAGCTAGAGCTTGGATTTTGTAACTGATCCCCTTCCCTCGGCTTCAGAGTCTGCACCTGAACCTCTACATGCCTATTTTTAGGGCCACAGAGTGATTACTAGTCTGTAGACTTGAGTTCTGAGACTTGCGAACACAAGGTTTCTTGTTCCCGTGTACACATACCCATTGAGGCTAGAGATGGAAAAGATTTTTTAGGTCATCCAGGCTTTCTCTCCAGAGACCAATGCAGGATTATTTCTGAAGATAGTTATAATACATATTTTGTCAAAGACCTGCTGTTACACAACTATCACATTCAGTATCAGTGAAATTAACAACTCAGCTTCAGATTACCGCTAAATATATTGTAATTATGGAACTTGTTTATGTACAGTCTTTAATTTTTCTAGACAAATCTTAGTCAGGATGACTTAAATTTTCAAAAATGTTTAGTAATTTTGAATGCACAACTTGAGAAGACTTGAAATTGTGAATATTGGCCCTCTAAAAATCAGGCTGCCCACGGGATGTCTCATGTTGGGCACCCAAAAACGGAGGCATCCAAAATTCAATAATTACCATTGCAAATTTAATTCAATAGTGCTTTAGGTAACTGGAAATAGAATACTTACTGGAAAACATGACAGCACAGCACTTTTATTATCTAGTTCACACAGAGGCTTAGAAGTTTAATACAGGCATTGGCATAGTAACTTCCATACTAATATTACATCATCTCGGTTGCATGACTGCTCTTATACTAGGAATTTAACACCTACTTTACAGGACTAAAAGATGAAAGTACAAGAAAGATGCTTGCAGATATTCCAGCTCTGTTGGGTTCTGGTTGAAGTATAATTTTTCTTTAAACTGGAGAACACATTTTCCAATAGAAATTCAGCTACAGAAGGCACACTTTGAATATTACACGTAATGCTGGACTTTTCTGAGGTGTTTCATAGTTGTTGCTGACATGCTCCACTGTTTATACTGAAAGGTTCTCATACTATTGCCAAATTCTTATCATTCACTTTTAAAATAGTTAATAAAATACATCCTGTACTTTTGGAAATTACTTTTTTCCAACATCCAGGCAATGATCCACTTTCCAATTATTCTTCACGCACAAGCCTACGCATACAATAAAAACAGCAATGTACAAAACTAGTAGAAACAAAACAGCTTCACCCTAGGGGCAGCTTTATTTCAGTGGTAAATGAAATGATCCACTTTGATGATCAGTTTGTAAAGCTCTTTACAATCCCTTGGGATGAAGGGAGAAAAAAGGAAGGTAAGAAATTATTGCCACAGTACAAAAACAGCCGATAAACTCTACACCAATATATTCAGATCTTGTATTCATTTTGTAACAAATACTTACAAGAGACCTAAAATAAATGTATCTAAAGTGTTTTCCATTGTTTTCCTCTAACATGACTAGAAAATTTGTTCATAGACTTATAGAATGGAATCCTATCCCTATTTAAATAAACGGGAGTTTTGCAACTGACTTAAAGTAGTCATGAATTAACCCATAGATATTAAGGCCAAAAGGGACCATTATGATCCTCTTGTCTGACCTGTTGCACATTACAGGCTGTAGAATGTTACCCAGTAAATCCTGTGTCAAGCTCATTCCTGTTGAGCTAAAGTATATATGACTTAGAAAGCTATCCAACCTTGATTTAAAGACTTATTGGAGATTCTTCCATTTCCCTTGGTTAGCTGTTCCAAAGATTAATTACCCTCATTGGTAAAAATCTGCACCCATTTCCAGTCTGAGTTTGTCTACCTTTCCCTTCCATCCATTCAATCTTGCTATGCTTTAGTCTGCTGGATTATTGTTGGCTAAAAAATGAATTACTGAATGCTAATATTTTGGAAGAATAATATGAGGAATTCAAGAGAGGCAGCTTTGTTAGATTCTTTTAAAAATTTCTTTGCATGTTCACTCAAGCAAAATGATGGGCATAATGCCATTAGATATTTTCCTGATTAACACAATTTATTCTCATTGACACACAGGTGTTCTATGAAGTGGAGATACTAGAAGTCTGGAGCAAATTAATTCTTTGTGTGCATGTAGAGTGTTCTCAGAGTGCTACGTTTCAAAGAAGAGGACCCTCAAATACATGTATTTGCCCATGCTGCAGCTACCAAGCGAAGTTTGGCTGAGCCTGTTCTTGGATGTCTTAAATATATCACGGGTCGATATAAAAGTTGAGTTAGGAAATGTGTGTACTTAAAAACAGGATTAATAAATTAATAATCAGAAACTTTAAACACTGAGTCAAAATATCATTTTAGGGATTATCTTCATAGGTGTCAGAATTCATCTCTAAATACAGTGGACCAAATTCTTTACTGATTTACATCCCCAAATGATGTTGCACACAGTGTAAATCAATGAAGCAAGAACCCACATGTGGTACCTTCAGCTCAAGTAAGCTCTATAAAAAGGGGAGAAAAATCGTAAGAGAAGTTGAAGAGGGGACTTATCCTACTCCCAGTTAATTCAACTGGAGTAATGCCATTGACTTCCATGGCAGCATTATTGGGAAATAGTCTATACCTATACTCAGTATAGGCTAAAGATGTCAAACATTTCTAATGAATGTTACTAATAACATCTCACTAATATCTTCTTAAATTATAAAGTAGACTTTTAGAACTATGCTCACACATATTTCATGGCAATTTGTCCTTGTCATCTATTCTAATTTTGCTCAAAATAACTCTTTAGAAAGCTGTTTTAGAAAGAAGCAATTAGGGCTCTTTTTGCAGGCTTATAATCAGCAGCATATGAACTTTACAATGGGGATGAAGTTTAACATCGTAACCTCTCGCCTCATTCACTAAGATCTGAAGTTTATGCCCGTGATTTAAAACTCTCAATACGAATGACCCTGGCTGTCATAATTAAAATTCCTAGCAACAAAGGTTTTTGAAATCTTTAATAGCTTGCAGCATTGGAATAGGAAGTCTAGCACGTGCTGTTAGGTTGCAGTGCTGTTTAACAATGCTAATTTTCTCATAATAAGACGAGGATCAGATGAAGAGATTGTGCCGCAGTTTACTAGGGCCTTGTCTACTCTACAAATTGTGGTTGACACAAGTTACGTCAGCATACAGCCACTGAAGTTTGTATCTTGCTCAGATGAGTGCACAGTTGGCTGCTTGCATCAGTGCTGTGTGCATTTACTAGGAGTGCTTGTGTTGATGTAAAGTGTGGTGTACCATAGGTAGGTATACCAGTGTGCCACGTGACACCATCTGGTGAAATGCCTTTTCCCTAATTTTTCACAATGTGTTGTGGGATAGAAACGACTCACCCAGGGACCTCTAAGAGCTAGGGATCAAGTTCCCCGTATGCAACTTTCTCCATAGCATAATGCCACCTATATCCAAGAATTTTTGCCTCTTTTTTATTTGAACCCACAAACTTGCACAGCACTTTTCAGGGTCTGCCAGCTCTGACAGAAGCCTGGAGTCCGCAGAGTTCTGCACTGTTGTTAGGAAGGTTACAAATACATTATGCATGATTCTCCTGTATTTGCAGACCCTCAGGAAGTACCACAAGATCAGAGGACATGACAATTTATTCGAGGACAGTTTGCTGAGCGACGTAATGAAAATAGGTTGTTGGTGGCATTCATGGAGCAACTTCAGATGGTGGAGTCTGCTTCTGGGCCTGAGAAAACAAGCACCAGCTGGTGGGATTGCATCGTAATGCAGGTTTGGGATGATGGGCCATGGCTGCAGAGCTGTCAGATGTGAAAGGCTACATTCTTGGATCTGCATGCCAGACTCGCCCCAGCTCTCCAGACCATGGACACCAGAGTTAGAGCTGCATCGACAGTGGAGAAGCAAGTGGCAACCACACTCTGGACGCTTGCAATGCTGGATTACTACAGGTCAGTGGGAAATCATTAAGGAGTTGGAAAATCCACAGTGGAAGACGTTGTCATTCAAGTGCATAGGGCCATTAATCATCTCCTGTTACGCAGGACTGTGACTCTTGGTAACATGTAGGAAATAGCAGATAGATTTGCTCAAATGGAGCTGCACCAGCCCACATTGTCACAGAGTAAATCAACAGAAAGGGCTATTTTTCTGTGGTTGGTATGCTGGGAATATCAGTGTGGGTTGGTCAGGGAAGGTGCATGACGCTTGCATCTTTAAGAACACAGGATTGTTCAGAGAGCTGCAAGCAAGGGCATTCTTCCCTGCCCAGCAGATTACCATTGGCAATATTGAAATATCAATAGGAATTCAGGGGGACCCAGCCTACCCCTTTGTCCTTTGACTCATGAACCCATACACTGGCTACATGGACAACACCAAGGAAAGATTCACCTACTAGCTCAGCATGTGCAGAATGACTGTTGAATGTGCTGTAGGTAGGTTGAAGGGATGCTGGCAGTGCTTACTCACTAGACTAGATCTTAGTGAGAAAAATATCCCAATGGTTATACCTATCTCTTGTGTTCTGAACAATATCTGTGAAACCAAGGAAGAAAAGCTGATTCCAGGGTGGAGGACGGAGGTGGAGCTCTACGGACTTTGAGCATCCAGACACAAGGGCTGTTACAAGAGCCCAACACTGCAATTGCTGTTGTGAAATAAAAGATACAGTAATTTGCTTCTCCAAAACCAGAACTTTATTGAGTGGGAAAAAACAGTACAGAACATCAATGTGCAAAAATACCCTCAGCCTATGTTATACAAACCCACAGGCTATGTTATACAAATCTTTAACATAATGGAGTGATAATTTTAAATTAGGAAGTAAACATTTATGTCCATTTGAGTGCAGAAAAATAGTCTGTTGTGGTTACACATACAGAAACCATGCTTCTCACAGATCTGTGTCTCTGAAGCTGGGGTATTCCTTGCTGTCTGGAATGGTAGGGGTCCTAATGAGCCCTAGGATGCCACGTGGTACGTTGGAGGGTGTACAAAGCAGCGACCATGGAGTTCTCCAAGAACTGCTAAGGGTGGAAAATCCAGGATTTTGAGACCTGTAAGTCAACCAGAGCCTACAGCATTTGGGTTTCCGGCCTAAGGAGAACCATTATGTCCTGGTATATCTCCCTATCCTTGTCCTGCTGGGATTCCTGGGCCTGTTTCCTGTCCTCTACCTTTCTCCATCCTGTCATTCATATTGCTCCCCAACCGCTTTGTCCATCATCTGATGCAGCACTGGGTTTCAGGATCTCACAGAACATATTCTCCCTAGTCTTCTTCTTTCTCATCCTTATCAGGGCCAGGCATGCTGTGGGTGTTGAGGGGGCATCTTTCAGGGCCACCACACCAGAAGATGCTGATAACAATGAAACAGATGTACCACTGGATTTACAGACACCTAATACAACATGCTTATTGACATGTCAGATTTGGAGTGCTTCTACATAGAACGTCTCTACAGCCCCAGCCATAGTGAGTATGGCCCACCAGGGATGAGAGGAGGAGGGATATTATAATAATATATGGAGATATACCTATCTCCTATAACTGGAAGGGACCCCAAAGGGTCATTGAGTCCAGCCCCTTGCCTTCACTAGCAGGATGAATTTTGCCCCAGATCCCTAAGTGGCTCCCTCAAGGATTGAACTCGCAACCCTGGGTTTAGCAGGCTAATGCTCAAACCACTGAGCTATCCCTCCCCCTATTCTGTGGTAGGAAGCTATAAATTTTCAGTCCCTATTCGATGGGTACAAGTATAGGGCAATAGCACTGAATAGTGGCACAATTTTCCACAGGTGATGGTGGTTTTAGCTGCAGGGTGCTGTTGGGGTCTGCACCATGTATGGCATGCATCAACTTGTAGAAATGGCAGGTCTGTGGTGCAGCACTGGATCTATTGTTGTGCTCCTTGGCCTTGCGAGATCCCTGCCTGCATTCCTGATGCAATCTCCTCATACATATGCACATTTCTACGGCTGGTTCATAAATGTGCTTATATAGCCTCTTCTCCCCACAGGCCCAGGAGATCCAATACTTTCAGTCTACTCTGGAAGAAGTGCGTCTACTGTGTGGAGCTGGCATGATCAGTTGGGCAGTTGCACACAAAGAAGGGTAAGCTGCTAAGTGTATTCACCAAAGTGGCCAATCAGGAAAAGGCATTTTAAAAAACACCTAGGCGGGGTGGGTCTAAAGGGAGGTGTGGCTTCCACTCTTTGTGACCCCTGGGCAACAGAGTTTAAAATAGTGACCAGAAGGGTCACTGTCGTAGGGAATGGAACATTGTTGAACAGCTGCTAGAGGACTGTTAGGGCTGACACAGGTCATGCAGTATCTACACTCACACTGCGTTGACCTCAGTAACTCCATCATGGCCTGGCCCACGCCGCTTCCCACAGCTCCCATTGGCAGGGAACGGTGAACTGCGGCCACTGGGAGCTGCAAGTGGCCGTACCTGCGGACGCTCAGGTAAACAAAGCATCTTACGGCCCACCAGGGGCTTACCCTGAACAAGCAGCGAATCAAGTCTACCCCATTCAGGGATATGGTTTTACTGTGTCACTGTAACGGGATGCTTAGGTCAGCCAGAGACAAATTTAAGTGTAGACATGTGAACACATCGGTCGATGCAAGGCAACTTACATCAACCTAACTTTGTAGCATAGAACAGGCCTGCGAGACAAAAACCGTTGCCCTTACTTTTATGGCCCGTACTCCTCATTTACAATAAGGCCGACTTATACCAAGCAGTGCAAAGGGCAGTAAAGTGGGATGTAAATACAATTCCACTTTAAGACCCTTTCCACCAACTAGGAAGATACACAGTTGCCGAAGTATAACTGAGAATTGGGCCCATGAAATTTTGCCTGAGTAAACAAGAAATGATGAGACTGCAGGAATTAATCCTAAAAGGTAGAGGCAATGCTTGAAAGAATTTCAGGTAAGATGAAAAGCCCCGTTTGTCTGGAACTATTTTGTATACTTAAACCACAGATACAAAGGGACTTCTAGTGTTTTGGGAAAGCTGCATTTTGAACTTGACTGATAGCCCATGCACAAAACTCTGAAAAAAAGTAAAGGAAATGATAATCTGTATTCCAAGCTGCAATATTTCACACACACAATATCTATCTAGCTAAATAAAACTGTCTGCATGTGTGTGAGCGAGAGAGGTTAAGCTAGTGAGCTGGGATCCATGAAATGTCATATTCCAGTCCCAGCTCTACCCCCAATTTAAAGTATGGGCTTGAGGAATTCATCCCATTTTTGTTCCTCTATATGTAAGATAGGGATAATGATACTTCTTTTGTAAGTTTAAACTGCTTAATGATTCCATACATTTGGAAATAGTAAATGAAATTAGTTTATATACGGTTCTGTGGTTTTTTTTATTGTTAGTAATATAGCTGATCAGGAACTGGAAAATATCTTTCGTGACTATATTTTTTCTGGTTTTTGTCAAAATGTGGTTTCAGCAGAAATTTCCAACCAGCTCTAGTTAGCAACACACACATCTGACTATAGACTGACTTGTTCAAGCATTCTTACAGTTATAAGAGTATTCAGAGAAGTGATACGTATGAGGTAATGAAAGTTACATGCAATAGAGCTTTCCTTCCTGATTAGAGTTGGGCAATTTTTTTCAGAAAAATTGTTTATTTGAGGAAAAATGAAGTTTGGCTGACCCAAAACTATTTGCGAATTTAACATGAATAGTTTCGTCCCTTCACAAAAAGGCCAGAAGAGAAGGTGGTGGTAGTGGTAGTGGTGGGATTCGTGGCTCCTTTTCTCCCCCAACCCTTTTGCTCAGCAGTGAAGGTGTGGGAAACCCAGGTTTGAATCCCTACTCTGAAATATTTCAGAGTAGCAGCCGTGTTAGTCTGTATCCGCAAAAAGAAGAACAGGAGTACTTGTGGCACCTTAGAGACTAACAAATTTATTAGAGCATAAGCTTTCGTGGACTACAGCCCACTTCTTCGGATGTTCCATTCTATATGCATCCGAAGAAGTGGGCTGTAGTCCATGAAAGCTTATGCTCTAATAAATTTGTTAGTCTCTAAGGTGCCACAAGTACTCCTGTTCTTCTTTTTACTCTGAAATAGACCTCAAACAGACTTTTTAAAGTCACCCAAAATTCTGCAAAATTTCAGATTTGGTTCGACCTGAACTGAATTTTGTATTTATTTTGCAGACCTGCCACTGAACCAAAAAAGAAAATCAATTATTTACCCAGCTCCAATTTTTGACTCAGGACTCCTGGATCGTTTTCTCTAGATGAAAACTTTGCTGCAATAATTACGTATCTGTTTTGGTACAGACATGCCACCAATTAACTACCTTTAGTATTAAAAAAAGCAACCGCCCCCAAAAACCACAAGAAGTCTGCTGAAAGTGTAATACTTGTTATGTACTGTCCCACTGGTGGCAAAATCCCTGAGGCTGTGTGAATAAGAGTATGATGATGTGCTACATGCAGCACACAGTGGGCATTCTGCACATAAGCAACTTCTGCAAGTGATGCTATGGAAGGATGATGTTTAAAAGCTATTAGAGCTAAAGATACTAAATCTAGGGCTTTGGGGGATGTGTTTCTGGTTTGTTTTATTTTTATTTACACACACACTTTTGATCTGCACAACAGTTTGTCATAAAAATATGAGATCAAAATTAAGCTAGATGTGTCTCCTTTATCTGACACTAAGTAGTAGCGCACACCTTGGGCCGACGGCTAGTCCAGTACTAGCAAAACTCCATTTGACAGGCACAGGATTGTCACCTAATGCTGGACTGTAGCAATAAGTTGGTATTGTAAGGTTCACTCCTTAACACAGTCTCATTGTTTAGTGGAAAGACATAAGATAACTGAAGGTTGAGGAATCTTTGCACACGTTTATCCAATTTAATGCTCAATGGCTAGAGAGTTACAGCCCTTAGGCCTGGTCCACACTAACCCCCCACTTCGGACTAAGGTACGCAAATTCAGCTACGTTAATAACGTAGCTGAATTCGAAGTACCTTAGTCCGAACTTACCGCGGGTCCAGACGCAGCAGGGAGGCTCCCCCGTCGATGCCGCGTACTCCTCTCGCCGAGCTGGAGTACCGGCGTCGACGGCAAGCACTTCCGGGATCGATCCGGGATCGATCTATCGCGTCTAGACCAGACGCGATAAATCGATCCCAGAACATCGATTGCCTGCCGCCGGACCCGGAGGTAAGTGTAGACGTACCCTTACTCTGCCTGCTCAGGTTGTGACTAGCCCTGGGGAAGAGAGCCAGGGCTATTTTCCCCACCATGCCTTTTCCCCATCATGTTGCCCAGAGTAGCTGACCAGGCATGCAGGGGCAGGGTGAAGCAACATACTCCCCTCCCAGAGCGAGGATGAAATGGGAGGAATTTTGACATAACATTATAATTTGTTCTCTGCTGTGCTTCTGGAGTGGGGCTTCTCCATGCCATACTAAGCGCAGACTGTAAGGTTAGAATACCTTCCTTAAAAACATAGGCTTTGATTCATATGCCTCTCTGTATAGGACAGTATTTGGGCACATGCTTAAGTGCTCTCCTGAGCAGCAATGGACTTTATGATGTGTTTAATTTTTTTTCCAATTCAGGTTCTATATAGAAAATTACAGTGCCTATCTGAGTATACTTCCAGAGCGAAATATTATCCAAATGTATTTGATTAGTTGAGAAAGGAAAATAATACAATACATCTCGGCATATTTGATACACTGGTCTTCTTAAAAGGTTGATCTAATAAGGTACAATGAAACACTACAGAGAGGTATCCTCTTCATACTCCCCTCCCCTTCCCCAAAATACCATGTTACACTTTGTAGTAAATGTATATTCCCAGTTTGCTTCAGCTCATTTTATACTGGTATATTGATATATCAGTTAGATTGTAAACTCCACAGGGAAAGGACGATGTCTCTTTATTTGTACTGTGAGGAAGTATTTTTTCACATAATGCACAGTCAACCGGTGGAACTCCTTGCCGGAGGATGTTGTGAAGGCCAAGACTATAACAGGGTTCAAAAAAGAACTAGATAAGTTCATGGAGGATAGGTCCATCAATGGTTGTTAGCCAGGATGGACTGGGATGGTGTCCCTAGCCTCTGTTTGCCAGAAGCTGGGAATGGGCAACAGGGAATGGATCACTTGATGATTACCTGTTCTGTTCATTCCCTCTGGGGCACCTGGCATTGGCCACTGTCAGAAGACAGGATACTGGGCTAGATGGACCTTTGGTCTGACCCAGTATGGCTGTTCTTATGCACAGTATATTTTGTACTATGAGACATGCAGCATTTTTAATTCTCACATCATAATAAATGCAATGGAAGAAGTGGACCAAATTCTGGGTCTCAGCTACACAGGGATTTATGCCAGTGGACTGGAATTGAGAAAGAGATAAAACCTGAGGACAAACTCCATTCTCAAGTCACTCTCTGCAAACATACATTTTTCAACAAAAAAAGTTTTCATTGTTTATTTTTGGGCAGAACAGATTGTGCCTTTGGATGCACCCTTCAGCAAGAGCTGATGTGTAAACTGCACCACCCCAGGATCAGCCCACAGAAACACTGTGACTCAGAGCCATCTGAGTCACCATTCCTCCCTCCTTGCTCCCAGAGAGGAAATAATTTACCAAACAGCCTACACCAGAAAGAAATTACTTACCCACCTCCATGCCAGCTCAGCTACTCCGGCCAGCAAGTGGGAAAGTGGTGCCAAGGCTCTCATTCTGCTCATTTCATGCTCCTTCCTGGCCACCTGCTTTGGGCAGGCAAGTGACCCTGAAATGCTTATTCCTATGTGTGGATCCAAGATCTGAGTAACCCGAACAAGGGAAGGTATAAGGGTGGTGTTAGGGTTCTTACTCCCTTGTGTGGGCATGTAGCCCAAGCCAGAACCTAGGTTTTTTTTAGCTGAAACCCTGTCTAAAGAACCATGGCTAACCTCTAAGTTTTCAATGAATATTGGTTTCAATGATTCAAGAAGAAAAATATTACGGCATTATATAAATAAATGAGAATAATTACCTACTGGTAGTAGGTCTTCCAGGGTCTGTTATAAGCCAATGGAAACATGGACGAAAGAAAAACTTAAAAATAAAAACTCCAGACCTTTTCTTATACTGCTATCTACACAGTGTTGAATTTTCCCTCTTGCCAGCAAAAGCAAACATTTCTTTTTCAGAAAGGCCTCTGAGAGTTGACATGTTTTCAAAGCAATTAAAACTGACCTTATGAAGTGTGAATCTGATTTGAATCAATTAGTGGGCAATTAATTACTTCCCCTGGATTTGTTATTTACTCTTTTCATTATTAATGTACATTTATTTATTTATTGAGGCCCATGGGAGTGACCTGCACTATTTGTAAATGTTCTTGTTTGTGTGACAGGTTCCTAATATACATTTAAGCAATGGGCTCTTGATCAGAATTTAAACAAAGGCTTATACAGAAAGCAAAGAATTAACACAGATGTCTTAAGGTAAGTTAAATTAAATGCTGCACCTTAGGCTATGTCTACACTGCAGAGTTTTGTCGCCAAAAGTTCTGCCGCTTTAATTAAGCGTTTTAATTAACCCGCTGTTGCATGTCCACACTATGCTCCTTGTGTCGGCAGAGTGCATCCACACTAGCAGCTCTTGCATCGACACAGAGAACAATACACTGTGGCCACAAGGTGCTTTGGGAACGGTTTGAAATGCCTCATGGGGCAGGTACAGCCTCACATGATGCAGGTTTCTCAATCCCATCATTCCATCGGCATCCTACTAGATTGCCAGTTGCTTTTCAACTGAAGTGTGTGGCGAGAAGGGGGGAGAGCGGATGACAGGGAGTGTCTGTGTAAGGGGGGAGAAACAAAGTCAGAGTGTTGTGGGGGAGACTGTATGTTGGGGTGAGTGAGTGTGTTGGCTTGCTGTCTCTACATTCAGACAGCCACCAACAGCAACCAGTCCTCAGGCAGAGGAAGGGGGACACCCCAGATATCAGCCCCACCTCCGTCCCTGGCTCTGCACAGCACAGCAGTGTTTGTAGTATGGGAGACAGCAGCATTCCACGTTAAGGATTTGTTCTTTGTTCCCAGAGCAGCACAGCAGGCTCGGCTGTCAGAACGTCAGGGAGCTTTGAAAGGGGAGGGGCGCATGCCTGCAGGGCCACCTAATTCAAAACCGTGAGCAGAGCAGTCATAGCGTGCATTGTGGGATATTGGGGGAGGCTAGTTCTGTTGATATAACGAACGGCAGCATCTACACTGACAGGTTGTCATTTTAACTTTGCCACAAAAAGCTCTATGTCTCTCAATGAGGTGGTTTTATTTTGTTGCCAAAACTGAAGTGTTTTGTCACTAAAAGTGGCATTGCAGTGTTTATACCTCCACTGTTTTGCCACCAAAAGCTGCCTTTTGCCAACAAAACTCTGTGGTGTAGACAAGGCCTTAGATTATTCTGTGCAGCTTTTGCTAGCTGTGCAATAACATTCAATAAAGGCAATACTACTCAAAACACTTCTTTACATTTGAACTGATTAATGTTGAGATTTTTCAAGAACGACTAGTGATTTTGAGGGGATCAGTTTCTGGGATACCATTGTTCGACATTTTAAAAGGGGCTTGATTTTCAGGAGGTGGGTGCTCAACAATTTCTTAAAATCAGGCTGCTTGAAGATGTCCCAGCAATAAATACCCAACATTTGAGGCACAAAAATCACTAGTCATCTCTGAAAACTTTGGCCCTACAGTTATTTGTTTGACGTTAAGGACCTTGGGCCAGACCTTTAAAGATATTTAGGCACCTGAAGATGCAGAGAGTTGCCTACTGGGATTGTCAAAAGTGCCTAGGTGTCTATCTGCCATTGATTTCACATATGCACATTGACTGATTGATCTGAATAGGAGTTAGGCATCTAGATGCTTTTGAAAATCCCACTAAGTGGCTTTTGAAAATCCCACTAAGTGCATCTTTAGGCACCTAAATTCCTTTAAGAATCTGACCACTAGTTACTGGAGGCAAGATAAAAGCCAGTATTGCTAATCTGTCTAGTCAACAGGCAGAGGAAAGATTTATAAAAGTGAAAATTAATCTGCTACTTATTATAGTGTGCACGTGTACTGCTTGCCCTCGTTAACTACCAGTCTAATCTCTTTGTACCAGTTGCTCAATAGCTTTGTCAGATTAGTTCCTTTGAATTACATTTTCTACATTTGGTCTCACCCCAACTGTGAATTGTTTTTGAAAGTTTGCACAAAATTGATGGGGTGGGAAGTGGGGGGTTGGGGAATACATTTTCTCCATCTGTTCCAGCCAGCAATTTCACACTAAAAAACGTTTGATGTGATAAACTTCAAAAGAAATTTGTATTTGTTTTTTGTAAATTACATTGAGATTTAAGAAGCAAAATAAATCTGAGGAACATCAGTTGAATAGTTTTAAAATTATGAGTGTTGGCACAGGGCACCGGCACATTAGACTGTTTCTATTCAATATTTTTAATGCGTTTGTTAAGGATGCATTCGCTGGCAGAATTTGTGAACTCTGCAAACTGAAAATAAACTATGGCTCAATGTATTTACAAGCTCTATTAGTGAATAATTCTATAACAAGAAACTTATGAGCATAGCTAAGGATGTTCCAGAGTCCCTGGAGCTTAGATAGCTCCATAGGGGATCAACTTCTAGCATGGGAGCTTTTAGCATAGGTCCACTGATGGGCTTCTGCTAAAGTACTTTGGCTAATAAGGACTGGGAGGCAAGACTCCTGGGTTTCAGTCACAGGTCTACCCCTGGTTTAGGCAAGTCTTAATACTTGTTTTTCAAAAGTACCTTCTAATTTGGGGGTGCCAAACTTGAAACACACATGATTTTTCAGAGATGCTTTGCAGCGGTACCTCCCATTAACTCCAGATGGAGCAATGGGCAGTAAGCGCCTCTGAAAAAAATCAGGCCCTATGTTCCTGACTTGGGCACGCAAAAACTGAGGCTTTCAAAATTAGATGAAAATTTTGGGCTTTTACCTTATTGTGCCTCATTCTACTTTATCTTTAAAATGGTGTCATATCTCATGAATAGTAGTAGTCATGCAAAGTGCTCTGAGATCCTCAGAAGAAAAAAAAATGTCTAAGTGCAAAGAATTATCATTCAGAAGTTAAAGCCTAACATCAAACAATCGTCACTAGAAGATCAAATAATAAATTCTCCATCATGGTATTAGCAAAATATTAGACTTCAGCTAAGCTAGTAGGAGAAACGGAGGTTTATGAATGTGCTACATCTTTGCTACCTGGAATCCTGTTCTTTAGTGCATGCAATAGAGGTCTCATATTCAATCCCAATTGCTGCCAACCCACCCAGGAGCATTATGTTACTCTAAGATAAACAAGTTGATGTATCCTATATCTGTATATATCTGTAACACATTCTGAAATCCAGTGTAACTATAAACATAAAGCCATAAGCATCTTTGTCATCTTTGAGAACTTTAAAGTGGCTTCCCAAAATTTTCCTCCTGCTCAAAGACTTATTCATTGTTTATAATCTTATACTTCTCTTTTATATCTCCACTTGTCATACCAACTGCATTTCCATTATGAAGAGCACCTTGTTACCTCAGCAAACATTAGCGCTTGCTACATCCCTTCAACCTTTAAATCTTTTACTCCCATTTTGCTTTTTAATAAACTCTTCTCCTTCCAGAGATGGGCTAAAAGGCTTGAAAACCTCCTCTGCTGGGAGCTGAATTTTTACCTCCTTCAGCATTGTTTTATATTCTTAACTAAGTTCCAGCATAACCTCCTATGAAATAAATAAAAAGGATTGAAAAACAGAACATGTTTTAAGCTTTAAAAAGTCATAATGCTAGAGACTGTGTGTTTGATGGCTATATTAGTTAACTTGGGCAGCATCTTTGACTCAGACCTCTTGTCTGTCTCTCTCTGTTGTCTCTGTCTGTAAACTCTTTGGGGTATACATCATCTTCTTGTTCATTTGTACAGCGCCTAGCACAATGGAGTACTGGTTCATGCCTGGGGCTCCCAGGCACCAAGATAATCCAATAATTAATACTATGATCATAGGCGATGACTCCATGGGTGTTCCAGGACTCAAGCACCCACAGAAAAAAAATAGTGGGTGCTCAGCAACCACCAGCCACAGCTGTTCTGCCATGCCAGCGATCAGCTATTGGGCGGGCAGCTGTTTGGTGGCTGGGGGAGGAATTTGGGGGAAGGTGGAAAGCAGCGAGGAACGGGCTGGCAGGGGACTCTGGGGAGGAGTTGGAGCAGGGGCGAGAAGAGCCAGAGAAAGGGCGGGGCCTCAGGAGAAGGGGCGGAGTGGGACAGGAAGAGGCAGAGTGAGTGCAGAGCATTGGGGGAAGGGAATGGGGGTGGGAAGAGGTGGAGCGAGGGCAGGCCCTTGATGGACGGGGCAGAGTGGTGCGGGGCCCCGGGGTGGAGCAACCCCGGGGAAAACTAAAAGCGCCTATGCTACTAATCCTGTATCAGGTGAGCTACCATATCTATTTCACTGGCGGCTTCGGTCAGGCCGTTAAATGTCTGGACAGCGGTGCAGTGGCTCCCTGCGGCTCCTTGAAGCAGCAGCATGTCCCCCCTCCAACTCCTGGGTGTAGGGGCAACCAGGGGCTCTGCACGCTGCCTCGCCCCAAGTGCCGGCTCTGCAGCTCCCATTGGCCACATTTCCCAGCCAATGAGAGCTCTGCGGGTGGCGCCTGCGGATGAGGCAGCACTCAGATCTGCCTGGCCGCACTTCTGCCTAGCAACTGGAGTGGAGACATGCCACTGCATCTGGGAACCGCCTGAGGTAAGCACCACCCAGAGCCTGCACCCCTCATCCACTCCCATGCCCCAACCCCCTGCCCCAGTCCTGATCCTTCTCCCGCCCTCTGAACCCCTCGGCACAACCCAGAACCCGCTCTTGCACACCAAACTCCTCATCCCTGGCCCCACCCAATAGCCTGCACCCCCTGTTGGAGGCCTCGTCACCCTCTTCCACACTCCAAACCCCCCGGCCCGAGTATGGAGCCCCCTCCTGCACCCCAAATCCCTCATTCCCAGCACCACACCAGAACCCGCATCCCCAATCAGAGACCTCATCCCCCCCACACACTAACCCCCAGCCCCAGCCCGTTGAAAATTAGCGAGTGAGCAAGGGTGGAGGAGAGTGAGTGACTGAGGGAAGGGGAATGGAGGGAGCAGGGGTGGTGCCTCGGAGAAGGTGCGGGCCACGGGTGGGGCAGGAGGTGGGGCATGGGTGTTTGGTTTTCTGCAATCAGAAAGTTGGCAACCCTATGCCAAAGCTAAGCAGAGCCATAAACTCTGATGTTCATTAACTGCCAGAAAACACCCAGCTTAGAGCTCATAACAATCCTAAATAGAGTATACAAATCTTCTAAGAAAAAACCCAGAAATTACATGTTTCTGTATGGGAAGGTTACAGAAGGAGCTGCAGTTTGCCATGCATATGGTGTGCTGGTTATAAATTAATACTGGTCTTTCCTTAGCAAACACCACACAGTAATCAATAGTTAAGAACTTCATTCTCAGCTAATCATTTAGGCTAAGATTTCCAAAAATTGGTACCCAAATCCATATTGAGGCAGATAAATAATTGGCCTGATTTTCACATGGTTGAGCACCCAGCTGACCCCAGGGGGAGTCACTACAAGCAGCTGGGTGAATAAGGAGTTCTGGGTATGTCTGGAAAAGAGTGCTGACAAAAAGGGGAACCTAAAAGTCTGAGGTCTTGAGTAGCTTTACAATTGGCACGTGTCTTAAGGCTGGCCCTCGAGGTAAATGAATTTGAGATGTCGGTGTTAAGTGTTGTTGTTAAAAAAAAAAGCAGCCAACTTAGGCCAATAGAAAGTGGAAAAAAAATAGAAATGTTCACATGAATTCCTTCATTCGTATGAACAACGCACCACGTCTATTAACATCTTGTTAAGGGCCCTAGATTGTTATCACAAAACCTCACTAACCCTAACCGTGTTCAGGCATAGATTGTGTTCCTTAGTAGCCAAAGAAGTCTAAGGGGAAATTTGCCCTTGTTTGAGTATGGTGCTCTTAGTCAATTTCTAGTCAAATAAAAAGGTTATTTTAATAAGAGCCTCACAGATTTTGGCCCCGAGACTGAAAACAACATGATCTAGCCTGTTTAAAAATAAATGGTTTGGCTGCCTAATGATGATGATGTCAACTGTTTGTCTGCCTCCAGTAACTCCAGCATGTCAATTATTGCACCTGATATTCTGTAATTTTAAAATAATGGACCAGGTTTTGAGCTCTGTAACACCTGTGTAAATTCAAAGTAACACTATTGACGCCACTATAAAACCAGAGTAATTCCACAGTGGAGTGTCTGAATTTACACTGGTTTAAATGAGATCAGAATTTGGTTTAAGAACATGTGTCAGAACATTTTTATATACCGTAATAACTTCTTATATGTTTGTTCAGCATCTAGGACAATGGGGCCACAATCTTGATGTGGGGCCTTTAGGTGCTACCATAATACACATAAATGATAATCGTAATTTTTATTATCATTACAACACATGGAATTAAGCACATATGGGTTAATAAAAATCCTGTGCAGAGTCTGTGAGCTTGTCATGCTGCAATATTTGAATGAAACATCTGATAATGACTTTTAACAATCCTAACTTTGAAAAGTGGTTTCAATGCTGGATAATTTGCTGTCATTATGAAAACCTGCATGTGGCTATGATAACCACGTGGTGATAGGGAGCTCAGAGGGCCAGGAGGCCCAGTGGTTAGCACAACCAACTTCCAGCCCCTTGCCCCTCTGTCAGGGCGGTAGAGATATCTGTTCCTAACCTTAAGCCAGGAATCGTCACCTTTCCACCCACATACGGGCCTTGGTCCTTAAGAGGGTGTGGGAGGTGGACCTGGGCCATCCCTCTCCACTGGGTTCCCGCCTGCCCAGGCCCTATAGGAAGCAACACCAGCAAGGTGCTCCCTGCAGTAAGTCCAACATCACTTCCATGGGCTACTTCCTACCAGTAGATCCCTTCAGTGGTCCCTATAGTCCAAACAGTGAGTCTTTCTAAGAAAAAGAAAAGAAAAGTCTACGGGAGCAGGGTGCTGCAGGGCCTGCTGGCTCTCAAATGGGGGGAGAGGGAGGGGAGTTAGCGAAGCCTCTGCCTGTGGGCCTTACCAGCCTTATGGTCCCCTCTCAAGCTCAACCTTCCCTCTGGCTCCCTGGAGATTGGATTCCGCTTTCCTGAAGCCTGTCCACCACCCTTTGCCTGCACACCCTTTTAACCTGCCCCTACAGTCAGAGCACACTCAGCAGATTCAGTGGGGCAGGCCAACCACAGCCCAGTAAAAACCGGGAGAAAAATAGGTGGATGTAAACTGGTCTATGATATAGTGAAGTGAGAGTGACTGAAGTTTTTTGCCTGTATGTGAGGACAGACTCAGTAAAACCTTCTTGCAAGTAACCTAATCTGAATAGACACCATAATGCAAATTCTGTGCTTAGATATGCACATTTGGATGAATAGGGCTTTTGTAATAGACTCTTCTAATCATGTGTGCTTTGCCAACTTGTGATTATTTAAATATATTTTCTTTGTCCTCCTTCTTCATGGAGTATTTTTGCCTTGATCTTTCAAAGGGAGCTCTCAGTGTACTTGCTAAATGACTTTTTTTGCATGTGTGGATAATTTTGATTTTGCAGAACTGCATTTTCCATCAAAATATAATGTTGACATGTAATTCCCAACCAGCTGTAATTAGTATACATTCAATTATTACAAAGCAATGTTTAAATAGGCACAAGTGTCCTAATGCATTAACCATTTAGTTCTAGGCAGTGCAAATATCTGTACTGACATGTCTGTGGGATTCCAGACACGTCACAACAGCATTTTGGCTATATTTTAAACACTCCAGCTGCACTTATGTTCCCATATATGTAGAGTGTAACTTAAGAGTATATTTTCAAAGGATGATAAAAATGTTTAGTTGTTATATGCAATATCAAGCCATACTGGTATTTTTATGAAAGTTGAATGCATGCAGAATCTTCATAGGCGTCCAAAATATTAAATTAACAACTGTCCCTTTAAGTCAGTGGGTAATCACCCATTGCTGAAAATATGCAGTGACTGTGAATCTGTATTTATTCCATTTCTTACAAAGAATTTATCCTTTTAAATTAGCTTTTTTAAAACTGAAGATGTTGAAACTATTTGCCACTTTGATCACTGCTTCTCTTTTTTTAAGGGTTAAAGGTAGCATTTAATGAAAGCAACGTGATGTAATTTTAGTCACTAGTGTTTAAAATTTTCCATTACCAGCCTTTAATATTTTAGAAAAATCCATTAAAATGAGAGAAAACTTTAGATTACACATAACACAGTATCCCTTTCAACCAAAATTATGTATTCCCTAAAGGATGGGAAAATATGCTGTGGTTAAGCAGTATAAAACTTCCTATGAGATTTTTTTTTTTCTGATTCAGGGAGGCAGTAGTGACCAAAAATACACTATAGTCGTGTATTTCATGAGTTTGCTCAAATTCAACCAAACCAAACTTTTTTGATATGTAACTTTAACTTTAATCATGAAAGGATTTCAGAATATCCTTTATAACTTAGGTGTCCTCTGACACTGAAATTGACACAATTCCATCGATTACTTAGTCAAGATTTGAAGAAGGTGTACACTGCTATCAGTTCACAGGCTTCAGTTGAACTTGAGGATTTACATCAGCTTTCAATAACTTTCAGAATTACCTATAGCTAAACTATCAGCATGAAAATTAAAAGCTCAATATCCTATTGACAGACCCTTGAGTAGGGTGACCAGACAGCAAGTGTGAAATATCGGGACAGGGGTGGGAGGTAATAGGAGCCTATATAAGAAAAAGATCCCAAAATCGGGACTATCCAAATAAATATTAATATTTAATATATTGCCTAGCTGTCTGCATATAGGTACAATGAGGAATCTGTTGAGGAGGAGGTGTCAATACCAAGAGAGAAAAAATTGCTTTTGTTGTGAGCCAGCCACTCCCAGCCCCTATTCAAGCCCAAATTAATGGTGTTAAGTTTGCAAATGAATTGTAGCTCTGCAGTTTCTCTTTGAAGTTTGTTTTTGAAGGGTTTTTTTGTTGAAGGATGGCTACTTTTAAATCTGTTATTGAATGTCCAGGGAGATTGAAGTGTTCTCCTACTGGTTTTTGTATGTTACCATTCCTGATGTCTGATTTGTGTCCATTTATTCTTTTACATGGAGATTGTCTGGTTTCGCCAATGTACATGGCAGAGGGGCATTGCTGGCACATGATGGCATATATCACATTAGTAGATGTGCAGGTGAACGAGCCCCTGATGGTGTGGCTGGGGTGGTTGGGTCCTATGATGGTGTCACTAGAATAGATATGGGGACAGAGTAGGCAACATGGTTTGTTACAGGCATTGGTTCCTGGATTAGTGTTTCTGTGGTATGGTGTATAGTTGCTGGTGAGTATTTGCTTCAGGTTAGGGGGCTGTCTGTAAGCGAGGCATGGCCTGCCTCCCAAGGTCTGTGAGAATGAGGGATCATTTTCCAGGATAGGTTGTAGATCACTGATGATGTGCTGGAGAGATTTTAGCTGCGGGCTGTACGTGATGGCCAGTGGTGTTTTGTTATTTTCCTGGTTGGTCCTGTCCTATAGTAGGTGACTTCTGGGTACCCGTCTCCCTGTGCGATCACTTCCTCACTTCCCCAGGTGGGTATTATAGTTTTAAGAATGCTTGATAAAGATCTTGTAGGTGTTTGTCTCTGTCTGAGGGAATGGAGCAAATGCGATTGTATATTAGAGCTTGGCTGTGGATAATGGATCGTGTGATGTGTCCTGGATGGAAGCTGGAGGCATATAGGTAAGTATAGCGGTCATTAGATTTCCGGTATAGTATTGACACCTCCTCATCATTTATTGGGAGTTGACCAGATACACCCTGACTGAATTGGCCTTGTCAACACTGGTTATCCACGTATAAGATAACTCCCTTCTCTTCATGTGCCAATATATTTATGCCCATATCTGTAATTTTCACTCCATGCATCTGAAGAAATGGGCTTTTTACTCACAAAAGCTTATGCCCAAATAAATCTGTTAGTCTTTAAGGTGCCACCAGACTCCTCGTTGTTTTTGTGGATACAGACTCTGCATATAGGTAGACTCTCAAAGTCAGTCATGCCAATAGGTATGTTTTATAAGCAGAGGGCTATTAGGCTGTTGCATTACTGTGGTAGAGAAGACAATTTCTATGCCATATATCATATTATTAGCCAGTCCCATAAGTCCCTAGGCCATCATTCTGTTCTATGTATCTGAGGGTCCCCATAGGGTACCTATTTCAATAGCATGCAGTGACCTAATTCATGTTAAAATTGTCTACATACATGAACATCTAAACATCCATGTTTCTAGAGATACCTTTAGCATAGAATTTCCATTCAGCCTGTCTCTGACACAAATAAGGATCCTTTTGCATCTGTGACAGTATTGGCATATAGTATGCAACATTACGTTATCATAAAATCCCTTCTCTTTAAAATCTCTGGGCCAAGTTACCACCCTATGTAAAATAAATTGGTAATATTACAGTTGTCCCACCTGCAGGCTTGTCTACACTTGAAATGCTACAGCAGAACAACTGCAGGACTGCAGCTGCGCTGCTGTAAAGCTTCAGCATAGACACTACCTAGGCTGACAGAGGAGTGCTTCACACAGCATAGGTAATCCACCTCCTCCAGAGGGGTAGCTAGGTTGATGGAAGTGCTGTCAACATGGGGACTTACCTCCGCTTAACTACATCACTCAGGGGTATGGATTTTTCACACCCCTGGGTGATGTAGCTGGGTTGATCCAATCATGTAGATCAGCCCTTAGACTGAAGGATCAGCATCTGCATCCCAAATGACACTATTCTGAATTGTGAGCTCTTTGGGACAAGAACTCTTTTGACTACAAGTGTGTACATCACCTTACACAAGGGTGCCCTGATTGCTGCCCCAAACTGCTACTTCAATACAATTATAATGACAATTCCAGTTAGTACCTTGTCAGCCTAATCAGACAGGGAAAAGATGGAATGCGGATGGAGATATAATTAATCTCTGCGGCAAGATTTATGATGGACAGTGTCAGAATAGTGTGGGGAAACTTGATTTTCTACAGACCGGCCTTCTTATTCCCTCTCAGAGGTTAAACAGACTCTTCAATGATGTCAATCAGGCATTTTTCTTGAGCTCTACATTTTCTTTGGAAGAGAGAAATACCTGGCATGTTAATTCAAAAATGGATATGGATTGAAGACTTTATTTTTTTATTAAACAATTTGGGACTTGTCTAGATTAGGGAAATTTGGAACAATCTAATTCATATTTTTGTAGCCATTCTTATGCAAATCACTAGAGTCCACAATTAATACCAGTTCAAAATGGGACTAGCCTGGTAGCTTACCTACACTGGTGCAAAGAAACTCTGCATAGAAAAGACTATGGAAGCAGCAGCTCTAAAGATCCCAAGCCTCAGCTGGTGTAAATCAGGGTATCTCTGCACTGGAACTGGAATTTCCAGCTTGTGTAGAAATACCCAAACTAGGTTTGCTTAAACTAGTATGCTAAAAATAACCGCATAGCTGCAGCTCCATTGGTGGTGGGAAGGGCTAGCCACTCTCAGTACATATCCTAGGGTTCCAGATGGTACTGTGCTGAAGGAAGCTAGTCCCTCCCATCACCTGTGAAGCTGGGGCTACACTGCTATTTTTATCATGCAGGCTTTATCAACGCTAGCATGGGTAACTGGAAATTACACCTCTACCTCTGGTGAAGACATACCCTCAGTGATGTCATTGGTGCTACACCAACTCACACTGAGTGAAGATCTGTCCCTCACTCTGACCCTTAGTCTGGTTTACATCAATGCTGAGATCTGGGAAACCCCATGGCCTGGCATTGACAGGGGAGGTAGCAGTTCTTTTTGTGTTGTGCCCATGTAGCAGGAGTAGCAAGGGTTTAATCCAATAGATCACTTTGCATTGCAAATAGAGAGAGATTCCTTTTAAAAAAAAGAGATTCCTTTAAAATCTGCTACGCTTTAAACATCTGCTTTGCCAACAGGTAAGTTGGCACTCAACGTATAACGCTGATGGAAGTTTGATCCAAACACCAAAGCCTGCACTGCTTCCTATTTCCATTGGTTTCTGTTAGAATGCTATAATCTCTACATTCTCCTACTTCATAGAGGCCCTCTGAGTTGTACATTGTCTACTCATATACACCAGTTCTTAAAACAAGTAGTTAACCCAACTCACATAAATTGCCTCAGATTCCCCAGGTTTCTCTTGTGTAGGTAGGTTATAAAAGCAGCCAGGGGCAAGCAAAATTTGCTAAAGGCTTTATAAGGTTCATCTGCTCACCCCTCTCCTGATAGACAATCACTTCAAGATCTACAGGTTCAGAGCAGATATATTCCTATTGAAACAGCTCCCATAACAAAGCTAATTATGTAGTGTTCTGAGCAGACAGCTGAGAGGTGTTATTCAACTCCTCCCTAGACAGCGGCTAAACGAACTTTCACCCCACATCCACAAAGGGACTTAGGCACTGCAATGCTGAGCATCACAATGCCCAACTTTTAGGCACCTAGAAAACCACAGGGACAAAACTGTGACCCACAAAGCCTGAGTTAGGCACCTAGGCTCCCTGTGCAATGAACAGGGAGAGACAGACCCTTTGAGTGTGACCCACATAAGCCTGCAGGTGAGGTGAGGGCCACCTAAACTGGTCAATGGCAGTTGCTGACGAGAGGGGTGTGTGCTACACCCAACTCCTCTCACAGAGATAGGCACCTAAGTCCAGGCTGCAGGGAGGCACCTATTTCTGCTTAGTGATCCATGAATGGGGACAAGCCGCCAGGAGTCAGGCAGCATAGGCACCTTAGACATTTGTTGCAGGGATGAGGTAGGCCCCTTTCTTGATCCACACAAAACATTTGTAAAGGTGGCAGTAGTGCTGCCTACCTTATAGCTTTTAGCCCATCGGTTAAAGCACTCACCTGGGATGTGGGAGATCAGGTTCAATTCCCCCCCACACCACCAGAAGGAGAGAGAGGATTTAAACAGAGATCTCCAATCTCTCAGGAGAGTGCTCTAACTACTCAGTTATGGGGTATTCTGATGTGGTATCTCTCCTGTAAAGCTGTTTCACTGTCGATAAATAATGAAAGAGATTGGAGCAGGGGGACTGGACCTTGGGTTTCCTACCTCTCAAGTGGGTGCCCTACCCACTGGCTTACAGAGTCTCTCTCTCTCTCTCTCTCTCTCTCTCTTTCTCCTCCACGCCCCCATAAATACTTAGTCATTTAGAGAATATAATGAGTAGGAAAGAGGGAGAGCAGGTCTCCTCGTCTTCACTTATTTTCTACATGAGCATGTTTTCCCATTCAAACTGCCTATCATTGCAAATGAATTGGTCATAGACACACTTTGTTACATACAGGTTGATCTATTATTACACTTGTCCCAGAGATGCAGACAAATGATCTCTTGACATATGGAAGAAATGAGAATTCTCTAACTAGCCTATAATGAAATAAAGAGCACAATCCTTGACTTAATTAATAGGGCAGGAAACTGGTGTGTACTGCACAGTACTACTCCCTTGTAAGCTGAAACACTGGGAATCCCGGCTTCTCAATTACCCCACAGCAAACAGCAATTGTAACACGATGTGCAAGCCTTCAGTGTCCTGCAGGCAACTCAGAGATGAAGTCTTGATGAGAAAATTGAAAACATGAAACCCGCTGGTTGGGCTGCAGTGTAGGTTACACCATCTTTTGAAAGTCTAGATTTACTGAGGGGGGAGTACAAAGTGGTTAATGACTCTTCCTGTCATGGTAAACTACAAAGGCTATTCAAATGAAGATTTGTTAGCCTTAATATTATAGCAGTTCATCCATTTTCTGGGCAGTCCCCTAGGACTAAAGCAACAGGCTTTGAGAACTTCAAGTGCTATTAAAATGATTAAGAAGCCATCTTTAAATAACAAGGTCTGCTGTTGAAATATTGAATTTGGAGGGGTTTGGCCAAAGTAAGGATTACAGCACAAAAGAGGCAATATAACAACATTGAAGGAAAAATATAAGGGATATGTATCAGTTAATACACTCGTGAATTCAATATACTGTATCTACATTTGATGCATCTATTCTTTTGGTGGGGTTAGGAAAGCTATTAGTGTCCTTTCTGATCTTATACAAAACACTTGTAACATACACTCTATTCTCTTTGCTCCCCATCTTACTGCATGTTGTAGGTTAAATAATAATTAAATATTTAGTAATGATAAAATTTAATTGATTCAACTAATTAAACCAAAAATAATACATGAAATTAATAAAATTAAAAATTAATAATTGAATTATAATAGTTAATAATTGCATAATTCTAGTTGGGACTTATATGATGGGTAAACTTTGGCTCTAGTCCTGCAGAAGTTCAAACACATAACTTGAAATATGCCAGTAGTCCCATTGAAAACATCATATTGTGCCTATATGCCCCATTATTACAATTTGCAAAGACTCCTGGGTTGTCTACATGAAAAAAACGGTTACCTACCTTTAATAATTGTTGTTCTTCGAGATGTGTTGCTCATGTCTATTCCATTCTAGGTGTGTGCGCGCCCACATGCACAGTCGTCAGAGATTTTTGCCTTAGCGGTATCCGTAGGGAAGGTTGTGGCGCCCCCTAGAGTGCTACGCTAATGCCGCGTATATCAGGCGCCGCCGGCCCTATGCCCTCTCGGTTCCTTCTTGCCGACAACCCCGACAGAAGGGTAGGAGGGTGGGTAATGGAATGGACATGAGCAACACATCTTGAAGAACAACAGTTACGAAAGGTAGGTAACCGTTTTTTCTTCTTCTAGTGCTTGCTGAGCTCGATTCCATTCTAGGTGACTCACAAGCAGAATCCTCGGAGGTGAGCTCAGAGTTCACAGACTCGCAGGTTGGAGCACTGCTCTGCCAAAACCAGCATCATCTTAAGCTTGCTGGGTCAGCGCATAGTGTAAAGTAAATGTGTGGATGGACGAGTGAGCCATCACGATCGCCAGCAGGGGCACCTTCACTAGCTCATAACCGTAGTGGATGCAGGCCGGGATCCATGATGATATTCTCTGGGCAGACACTGGGCAACCCTTCATCCTGTCTGCAACTGCAACAAACAACTGTGTCGACTTACGGAACGGCCTTCTTCTATCTATGTAGAAGGCCAGGGCCCATCTGATGTCCAGGGGATGCAACATGCATTCCTCATCTATCGTGTGAGGCTTAGGACAAGGAGCGGCAAGTATATGTCTTGATGAGTATGGAACTGGGAGATGACCTTGAGCAGAAAGGCCGGGTGCGGATGCAGCTGGACCTTGTCCTTATAGAAGACCATGTAAGGTGGTTCGGATGTTAGTGCTCTGATTTCGGACACTTGACGGGCCAAAGTATAGCAACTATGAAGGAGACCTTCCAGGAGAGAGCACAAGGCTAGGGGCTCGAAGGAGGGAACCATGAGCCTTGGGAGCACAAGATTAGGGTCCCAAGGGGGTACCGGGTCTCGAACATGAGGGTAAAGGTATTCCAGGCCTTTCAGAAACCACGCCATCGTAGGGTGGGCGAAGATCGACCTGCCTTGAAACGGAGGATGGAACGCCGAAATGGCCGCCAGGTGCACTTTGACCGAGGACAGCGATAGGCCTGGAGCTTAAGGTGCAGCAAATAATCCAAGATGTGCTGCAGTGGGGCCTCTTCTGCACAGATGTGATGATCTGAAGCCCAACACATAAATCACTTCCACTTAGCCACATAGGTAGCTCTGGTGGAGGGCTTCCTGCTGCCCAGCAGGACTTTCTGGATACTGGCGGAACACTGCCGTTCATCTCCACTTAGCCACGCAGCAGCCAGGCTGTCAAGTACAGTGCTGCCAGGTACAGGTGCAGCAGATTGCCGTGGTTCTGGGACAGCAGATCCAGGCGAAGAGGCAGCTGCAGGGAGGTGGCTGCCAACAGACTGAGGAGCCTGCTGAACCAGTGTTGACAGGGCCATGCTGGGGCCACAAGGATGACCATGGCTTTGTCTTGCCTCACCTTCAGCAGTGACCTGTGGATCAAGGGCACTGGCTGGAAGGCGTACCTCAGTGCTCCCGACCATGAAATCAGGAAGGCATCCCATAGGGAGCTCTTGTCGCTGCCTTGCAGAGAGCAGAACACATGGCACTTCCTGTTCTGCCGGGACGCAAACAGGTCCACCTGGGGAGTCCCCCACCTGCGGAAGATTAGGCTGACCACCTCTGGATGGAGTGACCATTTGTGGCGAGACGATAAGGTCCTGCTGAGGCAATCCGCTAGGACATTCTTAGTTCTTGGAAGGTGGGCAGCCACCAGGTGAATGTCGTGCCGCACACAAAAGTCCCAGAGGCTAAGTGCTTCCCGACAAAAGGGCCGAAGACCTGGCGCCACCCTGCCTGTTGATGTAATACATCACAGCAGTATTGTCCATCAGGACCTGCACCACCTTGCCCTTCAGGTGGGGCAAGAAAGCCTGACAGGCCAAGCGAACCGCCCTGAGCTCCCTGACATTGATGTGAAGGGCCAGGTCGGGTTGTAGCCAATAGCCCCAGGTGTTGAGCTCACCAGGTGGGCTCCCCAGCCCAGATCCAAAGCGTCTGAGACCAGGGTGAGCGATGGGATCGGGGACACAAAAGGAACTCCTTGGAGCACCTACTTGGGGTCCCACTACCAGTCAAACGACAGTAGGATATGGCTTAGTACCGTGACTGCTCAGTCTAGGGGGTGCCTGCTGGGAATGTAAACCGAGGCCATCCACGTTTGCAGAAGCCTCAGATGAAGTCAGGCATGCCTGACCACATACATGCACGCAGCCATGTGGCCCAACAGCTGCAGACACGTGTGAGCCGTGGTGAGCGGGTGGACTTTTACGTGGGAGATTAAGTCTGCCATGACCTGGAAACTCACTTCAGGAAGGAAGACCCTGGCCTGCGTGGAGTCGAGAACCGCCTCGATAAACTCTATGCGTTGGACTGGCGTTAGCGTGGACTTTGCTGTGTTTATTAACAGGCCCAGGTCGCTGCAGGTGGAAAGCACTAGATCGAGGCTCCTTTGCACCTGTTCCAGAGACCTGCCCTTGATAAGCCAGTCATCAAGATACGACATCTGAGGCAAGCCGCCACTAGCACCACGCTTTTGGTGAACACCCTGGGGGCCGAAGACAGGCCAAAGGGTAGCGCCGTGAACTGTAAGTGGCGCCCAGCCACTATGAAGTGCAGGAACCGTCTGTGTCCCAGGAATACGGTGTCATGGAAGTAACTGTACTTTAAGTCAAGAGCAGTGTACCAGTCCACCAGATCCAGGGAAGGGGCTGGAGATGGAGATGGAGGCCAGGGGGACCATGTGAAATTTCAACTTCTTGAGAGACTTGTTGAGGCCACGCAGGTCCAGAATTGGTCTGAGGCCCACTTTTGCTTTCGGGATTAGGAAGTAGCAGGAACAGAATCCTCTTCTTTCCATATCCCGATGATCAGTGCTCGGAGGAGCCCGGTGCTGGGGGTGCTCTACGCACCAAAGCCCAGCTGGCTCCAAAGCTGGGTGCAGGGCAGCCTGCATCAGGAAGGCCCTGAGTCATATGTCATGTTCCCTCTGCGTCCGAGGACAAAAGTTCTGACCGATGCGACAACGCTCCATCACATGGGTTTCTCCGAGGCACTGCAGACAACTATCAAGCAGGTTGCTAACAGGTAGAGGCCTGTAACACGTGGAGCAGGGCTTAAAACCTGGAGCCCAGGGTATGCCCCGCCTGGGGCAAAGTCCCTGCTGGGATCCCAACTAACTGAACCATTAACGGCTACTTAACTACTAACTAACAAACAATAGAACTATTTACAACTACAAGCACAAGGCTGAGAAAAGGAACCGCTGGCCCCTTGGGAAGCAAGGGACAGAGGCGCTCCAACTGACTACCATGAGGAGTAACAAGGAACTGAGAGAGCGTAGGGCCGGCGGCACCTGATACACCGTGACATGAGCGAGGCACTCTAGGGGACACCACAGCCGGCCCTGAGGCAAAAATCTCCAACGACCATGCACGTGAGCACGCACTCACCTAGAATGGAATCAACATGAGCAGGGACTTGAAGAAGAACACAAAGGCCTGGTCTACACTGGGAGGGGGGGCGATGTAAGATACGCAACTTCAGCTACGGGAATAGCGTAGCTGAAGTTGACGTATCTTATTTCGACTTACCTCCTGTTCTCACGGCGCGGGATTGACAGCCGCGGCTCCCCCGTCGACTCCGCTACCGCTGCTTGCCCTGATGGAGTTCCGGAGTCGACGGGAGCGTGTTTGGGGATCGATCGCTACCCGCCGATCCGGCGGGTAATCTGGACGTACCCTTAATTCATGGCAAGCTCAGGTGTAAATCTACCCTGCACTGGCCTGCCATGCACTTAGTGTCTGTGTGGACCCTGATGATGAGAATTAAAATTCTGTACCACACTTTGATCTATTCTGCTTTGAAACAGGAGTAAGATTTGGTGTGTGGAAGCAGGGTCCACACGTATGTGGAGATATAACCCCTGCCCTACAGCATCAGCAGTTTCTGTTAATAGTCTATGACCTTTTTTTCCAAATGGCCAGAGGTTGCAGCTAGCATCTTAATAACAGTACAAGTAATCTATGATCAGCTGAAGGAGTGATTCTCTAGGTGGGGTTATTCCCACACAAAAATTACTGATAATGGACTGCAGTTAGTTCCTACTTGTTTTACTCAATTCCTAGCAGATAAAGGGATCTGGCCTGTCTGTACTCTGAGATAACACCCTCAGGCTAACGGGAATGTAGAGAGATTTAATCTCACATTGAAGAACAGGCTCCAGGCTCACCTGTCCCAGGGGTTTGCCTGTTCTGTAAGCTCTTCACTCAGTACTACATCATTACTGGACTGTTCCCCAGAGAGGTACAGGTCACTCACCAGCTTTGCTGCTGCTGGGACAATAATTGTGCTTATCATTACACTTGTGGCACCCCTTTCTTAAAGATCCCAGGCATATAGATCTGCAAGAGGTTCACACCCATGTACAGAAGTATCAGGCATACTCCAAAGTTTACACCGATGACAAACAGAGGGCTAGGTGAAGACCCTGGTGTTGGAGCAATGGGTACACGTATGCATATCATGGAGGGGATCCAAGTTTGGGTCACAGCTTTCATTTCCAGTGTAGGTTATACAGCATCGAGGAGTGAGAACATATGAATTGCACGATGGGTCTCACTGGCATATCGATAATTTAGTTCAGGTACCGGAGCTCATCACATGTGAAGCAGGTCTGGAAATTTCCACTGCACCATCTGCAGCTGGAGGGGTAGTTCCTGCTCCAACAGAGGTTTTGCTTGCTCTAGCAGTGGCTCTGATTTCACTTCTAATCCTGCCTTTGCTGGCTCTGTTGTCCTAAGGGTGACGCATAGACCTTTACACTCCTGTGGGCCCCATCATTGGCTGAAGGACTTTGTGGTGTAACATCCAAAGGAATTACTGGAATTTTGAAGGTTTAAATTGTATAATTTGTTATTGTACAGCTGTAAAAAGAAAAGTGTATGCAGGGGGGAAATGTAGTATTTGGGAACAGCTGCTTATGAGGCCCAGCTCCTTTAAGAACCTAAGAAGTGGAGCCAGGAGGAGAGGCTGCACTGGGGGTCATATGGAAGAAAAACTTAGAGTGGGTGCCAGTAAGTCCCCTGGAATAAAGTTTGATCTTAAACCTGAGTGATCTTCAAGTTATGCCACAGCATTCATGGTTGTATTGCAGTGCATCAAGACAACAAGACGTGCATGATTTGATATAATGCAACATATGTTGAGTTTAAATCGCTGTTTGATATGGACGTTAATGCCAATAGTAGATGGAAAATATACTGGGCTGGCTAATGTCAACTGACTCAGGCTCATGGCTCTCAGGCTGTGGGGCTATAAAACTGCAGAGTAGACATTCAGGCTGGGGCTGGAGCCCAGGCTCTGGGACCCCATGAGGGAGGAAGGTCCCAAAATGCAGGCTCCAGTCCAAATACAAACATCCGTACTGCAATTTTATAGCCCTGCAGCCCAAGTCTGTGATTGTCAGCTCACGCAGAGGTACTCACGCTAGCTCTGCTCAACCTAGCGCTTAAAAATAGCACTATGCCTGCAGCAGCATGGGCAGCAGCTTCCTCTAACCTCCCAAGTAAGTAGCCCGGAGTCAGGCAGAATTCTTCATGGGACAGCTAGCCCAGGGGTTCTCAAACTGGGGGTCATGACCCCTTAGGGGGTTACAAGGTTATTACTTGGGTGGGTCATGAGCTCTTGGCCTACACCCCAAATCCTGTTTCACCCCCAGCATTTATAGTATTAAATATAAAGTATTTTAATATATAAGGGGGTGGGGGTCACACTCAGGGGCTTGCTGTTTGAAAGGGGTCACCAGTATAAAACTTTGAGAACCACTGGGGTAGCCTGAGCGGTTACCTGTGGTGCTACAGACACACTGCTATTTTTAGGTGTTAGCTTGAACAGAGCTAGTGTGGGTACATCTATGTGAGCTGGCAATCAGGACCCCCCCCCTCCCCGGTTCAAAGTAGATGTATCCTTAGGCACTTAATTGGAAAATTTTGATCCTTGAGTTTATGTGCAAACTGCCTAATCCCAGTTTGCCTTTCTAAGCCTTTAACCTTCTCCTTGTTAAACTGAAAGAAAAATTAGAAATGTCAATTTGAATCCAAATTTTGTTTAAAAATAGATTCAAATTGGCATTTTGTTTATAAAAAGTCAATTGGAGTTGGCATTTGAAATGTTGTGTTCGACTCATTCATTTTTTGCTTCATCATGAAACACCAGAAAAATTCAGTTTCTTTTCAAAACTAATAAAAATTGTGGGGGGCAACTGTTTGGTTCGGCCAGTTAACCATTAAAATAAATCATTAGTTCAGTTCTAATGAAATGTTTGGCTAACTTTTTTTTCCATTGCTGCCTTTTTCTGTGAGGTTCTACCCCTGTGGGTTCTGGAAAAAAAAACAGAACTCCTTCAGCTGAAGTATATGAAGTACCAAAATATTCATTAGAAATGCTGTTTTGATTAGATTTCCCTTTACAATTTTGCAGAATCGACAGTAGAGATGAGACCAAGCTGCAAAATTCTGATCTAGATTCAGATCTTGATTTGGATTTTTAAAAGCTCAAAGTTTGGAGATTTTCAGGTGCAAGGCTTGGCATATTATAGAGGTAAGAAGCAATTGCAAAATTGTTATATATATGTAAGCAGAGTCAGAATGAGCTCTACCCTAACATCTGGTGGTGAATTGTGGCGAGTTGTGGAAAAGAACTTCAGGGACTGATCTTGTTTGCATAGGAACACCCACCTCGCCTAGCATGAGCCCACAGCAGCCCAAATGGTCACTTTGGCTGCTGTGGGATCCCCAGTTTCTCTGTTATTGGGGCAGGAGAATAAAGTATTGTTGCCCTGATTATGTGAATCAAGGACAATAAAATTGTTTTATGACAGAGTGACTCACCATCAACTAAGTAGCACTCGCTAGAAAAGGGACATTGGATCCAAAACCCAGTGAACAGAGAGAGGTTGGGGACAGGCATTTGTACCTGATAGTATGGCCCCTTTTGAGGGTCTGAAATACTAATTGTCTTCTCTCTCTACTGTGGAATATCAGAGCTAATTTTAATTCCATTAGGAGTCTAGTTACAGGCTGCTGAGCTGAATTCACTTTGGGCCAATGGTGCACCAGAACTGAGGCTCCCCTACTACAAGCTGAAATCACTGAGTGCTGGGGGGGCTGAAGATACGTTGCTGAGCAACTGGCAGAGCAGAGCCGTTTGCGGGATGACTGGAGTGGTTTGTGGGAGTGGAGCGGCTGATGGAGCAGAGCGATTCACGGAACGGCTGGAGTGGCTCACGGGATGGCTGGTGGAGCGGCTCGCAGTGAAGGCTGCAGCAGAACCCCATGGAGAGATGGGGCAGTCGGCCTTGGACAACGTAAGGTGCCCCTTAACACTGCTGCGTGCCGCCCCCCCTCCCAGCCTGGTAGGTAAAACTCTGCAGATAAACTTTTGAACTCTGGGGCTGCACTGACCAGGGACAGCAGCAAAGAGTCCTGTGGCACCTTACAGACTAACAGATATATTTGGAGCATGAGCTTTTGTGGGTGAATACCCACTTCTTCTACATGCATCCGAAGAAATGGGTATTCACCCACGAAAGCTCATGCTCCAAATACGTCTGTTAGTCTATAAGCTGCCACAGGACTCTTTGCTGCTTTTACAGATCCAGATAACACGGCTACCCCTTTGATACTTGACCAAGGACAGAGACTTTTGGGTTGCTGGACTTAAGACCCTAAGGAGGAAAGGATACTGCCAAACTTACTTGGAGGGGGGTCTTTTCCTCATGGTTTGTGTTATGAATCCTGTTTGTGGTGTTTCCCCAACATAATGCTGCATTGTTTCCCTCCTTTATTAAAAGGATTTTGCTACACTCAGACTCTGTGCTTGTGAGAGGGGAAGTATTGCCTCTTAGAGGTGCCCATATTACTGGTTGGGGGCTCAAGCCGGTTTTGCATTGTCTTATTGAAACGGAACCCCTAGATACTGAACCCAGCCCTTGTTGCTGCCAACTCAGACAGGCAAATATATACATATATAAGATATATAATCTTGGTAAGGATACCAACCCCAACAATGTCTGGACCCAAGACCGTTCAGATGCGGTTGTTATCAACTCCTATCTTCTCTAGAAGCATATGAACTTTTGAGTGTTCAACCAAACCTAACTCAAAGCACTAAGGGCCAGATCCTCTATAAATCAGTATCACTTAACAGACTCCAATAAAACAATGCCTATTTATACTAATGACAGTCTGGCCCTGAACTGCTTTCCACTCATTCATAAAGATTTCCTTTTTTTTTTTCTTGTTGATAAATTCCACACACAAAATCTGATTGAGACACAGTTTATGCACAATATAAACCTGGCATCAAAGCTTATCTGAGTTTCAAAAGTCAATTAAAGTCAATTAAAAAACAACAACTAATGTATACTCTGTGAGGGCTTCCAGTATTGCCATCTAAATATTACCTAAATGACTCGAAGATTCTGAGCAAATCTGTATTTTTTATTAGTTTACCTTCTCCATGACTGAGTTCATTTCTGGAAACATTTTATTTAAAAGGCAAAATACGCATCTTTGACCAAGAGCCCTAAGTAAGGCTTATGTCAGTTCTAGTTAAACGAAAGCTTTAATCAGAATGTGGCTGCAACATGTTAAAATGAAACAAGTGAAATGTTTGCCTCAACAGGCTTGACCTGACAGTATGAATATAAGCAGTAAAGGGAAAAGAATAGTCTAATTCCAGAAAGTATTAGCACTCAAGGAAAAAAATTGTTTCTGTGACAGCTGTCTACCCTTTGTAAGGGTGTTCAGAATACACACATGGATAAAGGACAGATATGTTTATAAGATGATATGAGCCTAAAGATTCCAGATATGTATATATGGAAAGTTGACATGCATACCCTCCGACCCCCACCTTCTTCAAGAGAGAGTTTTTTAATTAGACGCAGTGATGGGGGAAGAAAAGGAAAAAAACCTGTTTCCAATGTATTAAAGCCAGTAGGTCACACATGCATCCGAGCTGTATTTCATTATGTATGGGATTTGTAAACCCAAATGAGATAATGTTTTTATGCTTATATAGTGCCTTTCATCCAGATGACAACTGAACACTTGAGAAACTCATATAGAAACTATATACAGGGATCACCTCATTCACCCCTGTGACTGTTATGTTCATAACATACACCCTGAGAAGTTAGATCCAAACATAAAATACTCTTGCTGAAAGGTAGAAAAATAACAGCACTTTATTTTGTAGAAGTCAGAATGGTAACAGAGAAAAGCAAAGCAGGCTGCTCCCTAAAACAGAGAGACAACTCACACCACCTAACTGTGGGCTGGCTTACTGCAAATTGACGGCTGCTACATCATGAGATCATGAGCTTCCCTACAAAGTCCCATGGCTGCAAGCAGGACTAGGAAAACCCCAGAATTTTAAGGCTTTATTGGTAATAGGTGATTGCTATAGTTGTAATGTTTGGGGCACCAGAGAGAGGATTGTGAAGTTCTCTAAGTTTTACCTTACAGAGAACTGTTCCCGGGTGTCAAGTGCATATTTTTGGACTGTTTAAACAGATTCTTCTTATTGTTTGTATGGTATCAATGTGTAGTTCTCTCTCTGCTATCTTTTCTGTTTTGTTTTTTTCATATATTTAATTCCTCTTTCTGTCTCCCTTCCAATACCATTCAACACCAGGAATTTCCTTCCCACTCATGTAGAATATGTACCGGGAAGCAACAACCTACCCCTGGATTATAGAACTTTTGCTGCTTAAATATGCAAGAACTGTAGGCTGCTCAGGAAAAATTGCAATTTCCCATTTATTCACAAAGCAACTTTATATTTTATACAGTATATTTTAACAATGATGTCTGCAATAATTAAATGTCTCTCCTGGAATATAAAGGGTTTTAATAACCCTATTAAAAGACACACACACACACACTCACACTCACTCTCGATGCTTAAAAAAACAGAATGTTGACATTGCCATGCTCCAGGAGAAACACCTAACATAACTTGAAGCTCATAAACTGAATATAGATTGGGTAGGCCTCTGAGTTTCTAGCTGCTTTAATTCTCATGCGAGGGGCACTGCTGTACTAACCCATAAGTTGAATGTAAATATTTTGAGCACCGGTTCTGACAATGCAGGCAGATGTTCTGTGCTCAGGGCTGAAATTGGCAATTCTATAGTACTCTTTGTTAAGCTCAAACATTTTTCATAATTTTTTCCCCTATTTCTTTACCTAATATTTTTACAAGTATAAATAACATGGGCCACCATCTCTGTTTAAAAACACTAATACCCATACATACATGGTTGATTTAGTCCTACAAGATGTGCAGAAATTGGAAAATACTATGGCCAGAGACATTAGGTTTTTTTCTTACACTCATTCAATGTCATCATGATTGGACTATTTCTTAGTGTCATACACTTTGATAAATTCTATCACTGATTGTGGCATTGGTTCTATTGTTATATCCACTATGCTCCTATAGATATATCTTTTAGGCCCCCAGGCATGTCCCTCCCCCCTCAAATAAATGGTGGAGATTAAATACCTCTCTGCTGTTTGATACATGATTATTATTTTGTTTTAAAAAAAATGTCCCTGCAGCTTCATCACCTGCCACACATTGGAAAGCTTTTGAAGCCATCAACAAAGGTTTTATCTCTTATGCCTCCTTTAAAAAAGAAGTAGAAAGAATATAGAATTGATACCCTTATGAAGGAAATTAGGACCTTGAATGTGGAGTATCCTTCTGCATCCTCTCCAGAGAAACTCAGAACCCTCATCAATCTAAGATATGAAATCAAAAAACTTCTGTCCCAAAAGGCAGAGTTTGCTTTATTCTGTTTGAAGGAAAATTATTGGGAATCTGGCATGGAGAAAATAAATAAGGAAATGTTGTTTACTTCTTCTCATAAAGAACTAGGGGGTCACCAAATGAAATTAAGAGGCAGCAGGTTTAGAACAAACAAAAGGAAGTATTTTTTCACACAACGCACAGTCAACCTGTGGAACTCCTTGCCAGAGGATGTTGTGACGGCCAAGACCAGAACAGGGTTAAAAAAAAGAACTAGATACATTAATGGAGGATAGGTCCATCAATGGTTATTAGCCAGAATGGGCAAGGATGGTGTCCCTAGCCTCTGTTTGCCAGAAGCAGGGAATGGGCAACAGGTGATGGATCACTTGATGATTTCCTGTTTTATTAATTCCCTCTAGGACACCTGGTATTGGCCACTGTCAGAAGACAGGATACTGGACTAGATGGACCTTTGGTTTGAGCCAGAGTGGCTGCTCTTATGTTTTTATGACACATAGACGTAAGCAAAAAGGCTAACAGAAATAAGACTGCTACTATTCACAATAGTAGCAATAAATTATATACAACACAGTAAGATATTAGTAAACAATGCAACAGTTTTATTCTAAACTATATTTAGCTAAAGAAGGAATCAGTAAAAGATGCCCTATATAACTTTTTTTAGGGATTATCTCTACTGCAGATCTCTGGCTTTCAGGAGGAACTTTTAGATGCCCTCTAGAAATCACAGAACTGACACAGGTTCTAAAAGTAATAAATGTTGGAAAGATTCCAATGCAGATGGGTTCCCTATTGAATTTTACAAAAAGTTCTCTGAAACTTTAACACCTATATTATTGAACATGTTCAATGAGAGTGTAGTGGGGTGGTTACCCCACTCCTGCCCTGAAGGGCTTGAAAGCAGCTCTGAAGAGGACTGCAGCTCTGAGACCTGGGTTGATTGGGGAAGTAGCCACACCTGGGCCATGCCCCAATCAGGCCCCAGCTGGCCTGCATAAAAGGCTGTGAGCCAGCAGCCCAGAAGAAGTCTCTCTCTGCATTCAGAGAGAGACAGGCCTGGCTGCAGGGATCTAGAGACAGGGTACCTGAGTGGAGCAGGGCTGGGGAAAGGCTGGGGAGCTCCAGCCTGGAAAGCCCCAGGCTGCAGCCTAGCATTGGGCTAAAAGGTACTGGGGGTTGCAGAGGGCAGCCCAGGGGTAGGCAAAGGTAGCAGGTCCAAACCCAACCTTGCCAGTGATGAGTAGGCTGATAGTGCAGTCTATCCCAGGGTGTGAGGGCTAGACAATGACTGGCAGTAGCCGTATATTGAGGCGAGGTGGGAATAGTGGGGGAGGGGGGTTACCCGGGGAGGGGAGACCCTAAGACTGAGGGATTACTGCCAGGGGGCAGCATCCAGGGAAAAGGGGCACTGGGGTCCTCAGAGGGACACGGGGCCAGCGGCAAGGTGGATCACTGGCCTGCAGAGGGTGCTCCAAGGCTGGGTGAGCTAATTCCCAAGGACGACCAGCAGGAGGTGCTGCAAGGGTGAGTCCCGCCCTGTTACAGAGAGCAAGAATGAGCAAACTCTCCCGCCTACGCTAAGAGAAGTTGTAATTTCAGTTATTTCTAAACCTATGTAGGCCAATTTTGTTAATCAATTGTGAGGCTAAGATTTTAGCTAAAGCTCTTGCCATACAATTGGACACACGTTATACACACAAATCAGGTGGGCTTTCTTCATAACACACATGGATCAGATGATTTGTGTCAATTAACTGATATTATTGCTGCTTAGAGAGATTGTAAAGAACCCCCATCTGTCATTTCTTTAGAGGCCAAAAAGTCCTTAGTCCCAGGCAATGTGGTCAATCTTTTAGATGTGTTAGCACAAAAAAAAAAAAAATTATTGCTTGGACTAAGCTTTTATACTTCCAGGATAGTTACCAGTGCTATTATTTCTGCTCCACTTCCATTACAGAAAGGTACAAGGCAGGACTGCCCCCTTTCTCCTCTTTGCTTGTTTTAGCTCTAGAACCTGTAGCCATTACCATTTGAGCAAATCAACAAATTCATGGTTTTGAGTGGGCCAAACAGAGCACAAAATTATGCTCTATGCAGATGATTCTCTTTTATATGTATATAAGCCCAAGGTTACCAGTCCTAACCTTCTAATCACTGTTAATAAGCGTGGACATTTCTCAGGACATAAAATTAATAGGGGTAAATCAGAAATCTTATGCATTCAAAATTATGCCCATAATTGCCTTTTCCCAAATTGGGATTTTCCAATAGTAATCCTCTTACATTAAATATTTAGGAATACAGATTCTCAATAATATTCAAGACATCCCTAAGGTAAATATAAAACCAATGGCTAACGATTTGGGGAGATAGAGTTAGTAAAATCTCAGTTTGTGGGCAAAATTAATATACTGAAAATGAATGTTCTTCCGAGAATTTTCTAAGTTCTGAGGGAGTCTCTCTAGTTCTATTCCACAAACTTATTTTAAGAAATTCAATAATATTTTCAGAAAGTTCCTTTGGCAGTGCAAGTAAGAACACTAGTCTGGCTCTGAACAAATTACAGGTCCCTTTGTCTCCGAAGGGATTTTGTTTTCCCAATTTGAAAAATTATCATATTTACTTTTTGTTAAGCCATGCATCTTCGTGGCTGTTAGATATGACTATATTGATCCCATCTTGAGTTCAGACTGAACAACAATTAATATACCCTCTTCTCTTTTCACACAGTGTAGGATCAAATTGTTATAGATTTGGTGGCTCCAGAGAGTCCACAATAACGGCTGGGAGGGCAAGCTTGGTCAAATTTGGCTAGAAAATTCTGCTTCCATCCATTCTTCCATGTGGAGGCAGTCCTATGGAGGAATCCTATCCTTAAAATTGGTGGCAACACTTTGATGTGGAGAGATTAGATGGCGAGAGGAATTACGATTGTGTCACAACTAATTGACAATGATACGTTTAAATCATTTGTAGATCTTCAGCAACAATTTGGTTTGCCCTGATCCGGAGCACGGAAATATCTCCAGTTAAAGCATTTACTTATGAATGTGCTAGATGCACTGAAAGCTCCAGAACTTCCAGAACTTTTATTATTTTGAGGAAACTTTCTGGATTTACTTGGCTAAGGGTATCCTTTTGTGATTTTTCTGGTCCAAAAAACTCTGCTAAAGATTGACAACACTGTCCTACAGCCAAAATGCTTCTGAAATAAATGTAGTCAAACTTTATTAATTCTGGGTCACTGAGAACGAAAATGATGCTTAAAATTGTTCATTGGCTCTAGTTTTCAAGATATGCTACAGGGTCAGTATATACGACCCTTGACTTGGGAATGGCGGAGGATAAGTGAGTTATAAAGGGAAGGGATCTCAATTTAAACCAGAAATGACTAAAATACATCTTTGACTGGATCTATGAATAAATCGATGACTGGGTTTGTACAGTACTTGCTTTTTAGGCAAAACAATGAATGATGCAATATGAAGCTGGTATTGCATCATACATGATCTGAATTGCATCATGTTATTCCTAGAAGTCATGGATGATGCAATCATAACGATGCTTACATCACTCTGCTGAACAAATTGCCCTATATCAGCTCTAGAAATCATACAGTGTCATGCTCTCTTATTTGTCAGTGTTTGATTTTGCAAAGGGACACATTTCTGTTTAGCCAAAGTGAGCAGAGATGCCTCGTACTTGTGTGAACAGTGCAGGTAACTTCTGCTATGTTTGTGGTGAAGTGACTTTTGCAATATAACCACTATGGTTAAGAAAGCCTATCACCTTTATTTTGGCTGCAAAATTGGAAATCAGGACAAGAGGTGGGCCCCACACATATGCTGCAACACTTGTGCAACAAATCTTCGCCAGTGGTTGAACAGGAAAAGGAAATCTATGCCTTTTGCAGTGCCAATGATTTGGAAAGAGCCATCAGATCATCCCAGCAATTGTTACTTCTGCATGGTGCCTCCAGTTGGGAAAGGTGTGTCAAAGAAGAAAAAGTGGACTGTGCATTATCCAAACATTCCATCAGCTATACGCCCAGTACCCCACGGAGAAGGACTGCCGGTTCCTGATGCACTAGAATCATTCTCACTTGAGTCAGATGAGGAAGAGGAAGAGGATGAAACTTCTGGTCCTGAACCATCAATGTCACAGGACCCACATTTTCTCCCGTCCTCCTCCTCTGAACCACACCTCATAACACAAGGTGAACTGAATGACCTTGTCAGGGATTTGGAACTACTCAAGAGTAAGGGAGAGCTGTTGGGCTCCAGACTACAGCAGTGGAATCTCCTGGCAGATGATGTTAGGGTTTCCATGTTCCGTGACCATCAAAAGGATCTTGTCCCATTCTTCTTCATGGAAGGTGAACTTGTAACCTGCAACAACATCGATGGTGTGATGGCCGCCCTCAACATCGTTCACGATCCAGATGAGTGGAGACTGTTCATTGATTCATCGAAGATGAGTCTTAAAGCTGTTTTACTGCATAATGGCAATGTTTTGCCATCAATTCCAGTTGGTCATGCAGTCCATATGAAGGAAACCTATGACAACATGAAACAACTTTTGAGGTGCACAAACTATGACCAACATCGGTGCCAGCTTTGTGGCGATTTGAAGGTTGTTGCTCTCTTGCTTGGTCTGCAGACTGGATACACAAAGTACTGCTGTTTTCTCTGCGAATGGGATAGTCGTGCAAGACATTCCTACTACATCAAGAAACACTGGCCACTCTGACAGTCATTGGAGCCTGGTAGGAAAAGTGTTCAGCATCCACCACTTGTTGAATCAAGGAAGATTTTGTTACCACCCTTACACATCAAGCTGGGTCTGATGAAGAACTTTGTCAAGGCCATTGACAAAACACAAGCAGCTTTCAAGTACCTCCGTGGAAAATTTCCAAGATTAAGTGAAGCTAAGATAAAGGAAGGTGTCTTTGTTGGTCCTCAGATTCGTGAACTTCTTCGAGATGATGCATTTGACCATGCACTGCGTGGCAAGGAAAAGACGGTATGGAAAGCTTTCCAGTTAGTGGCAATAAATTTTCTCGGAAACAACAAGGCAGACAACGACAGGTTGTTGGTGGAAAACCTCCTCAAGGCATACAAAAGCCTTGGTTGCAACATGTCACTAAAGATACATTTTTTGCACTCTCATCTAGATTTTTTTCCACCGAACTGCGGAGCAGTGAGCAACTAGCATGGTGAGTGATTTCACCAGGACATTGCAACAATGGAGAAACGCTATCAGGGCAAATGGAGCCCATCAATGCTTGCAGACTATTGCTGGACAGTGACAAGAGATGCTCCATTTAATGAATACAAGAGACAAGCCAAGAAGCGCCGAGTAGACACTGAATAGGACTAAACTATGTACATAATAGTTTTTTGCCTTTTGTTTCATAATAAATTGTATTTATATAACCCTTTTGCTGATTTTAAAGTGTTACATAAACAGGACAGGTGAAATATCATCATGTAAAGCAACCATAAACACATGGAAAGACCTAGGTTTACAATTTATGATTAAAACTCTACTATCTACACAATATACATAGACATAAAATGTAAAAACTTAAATATCTTAGAAACAGTAGCCAATCAGTTGTTTTAATTGTCATATTTGAATTCAGCACATCAAAATACATAATAAATAGCACATTTTATCTCTGAAGCAGACGACTTCTCAAATTGTAGACCAGTGTAATTTGAGAGGTGCTTGAAACAATGAGTTGGATACTCATCTCCTACCCAAATGAATAATATTGTATCAAATGTTAAAAAACAACTATAGACCTGAGACTAAAGCTTATTCAACAAAAGACACTTTTTTGAATATAGTGGTCCCCATATATGTAAATAGCAATGGGCCTCTCATGTTGATCACTGTTGGAAATGTAACTCTTGGTGCTACATTAGCTCATATGTTTTCAGAGTGCCCCTGTATAAAGAATTTTTGAATGTGTCTATCTTCAACTTCCAGCCACTGGATTTTGTTATATCTTTCGCTGCTAAATTGAAGACCCATTATTAAATATTTGTTCCCCATGTGCATACTTATAGACTGTAACCTTCTCTTTGTTAAGTTAACTAGATCGAGTTCCTTGTGTCCATCATTATAAGGTCTGTTTCCCAATCCTTTAATCATTCTTCTGGCTCTTCTATGTACCCCCACCAATTTATGTATATCCTTCTCCCTATTAGCTGTGACACAGTTATAATTCCTCTTCCAATCGAATCTCTCCATATCAAGTCAGCTTCAAAGCAAGAGAGGAATAAATAAAATAATTTGGAAGCAAAAAGAACAAGATGATCAGAGAGAGAAAAGGAGAGGAGAGAGAAAATGGATAAAATCCTGGCGCAGTGCCAGGCATGACAATGAGGACCTGGGGTGAAGATATAAAATCAGCCTTTTCACATTCTGCAACACTTGGAATTTCCTCTCAAGGTCTCCCTTCCATGTACTCACCTAACCTTATTTAGCTTGTTCTTTTTGACAAAAATCAAAGCAAAGGATAAATTAATTAATAAAACACTTAACTATTATAATGTATTTGCTAGTAAGGAAATGGCTGTATTTTCAGTGTAATCTGTTCTTCTAAATTTATCTGGCCACAGTCTGCAGATTAACAATGAGTTAATCTTCTTGAAGCAACTCCTGAAAATATAGAGAGCATTATGCATTATTCAGCAGATATTTACCAAATTCATTATGCACGTTATTTAAGAACTCAGAACATATTCCACATAATCATATGCCATCTATCATTTTTATTAACTCTTGAACCCACAGTAATGTGGCTAACATGGAGGACATTATTTTAAGTAGTGCTTTGCTCTGGAAAAAGAGAAACATAGCTCAGACATCACTTATCATTTTGTGGCCATGATTTTGTTATCGTTCTATCTGCTATGATGTCATTCTAAGTTTTCATAGGGGGAAAAAAAGTTTTATCTGATGCAATATGCAGAATGGTATAGACAATAAATCAGAGACCACTGGCCTTTTATGGTGTCAGATTCACCCACATAAGTTCATCCACAGACCTTTTGCTGGTTGAAAGGCCCTAATTGTCTTAGGTCATAAGTTTAGTGGAGTTAACCTAGGCTCCAGTAGACATTTATTGACATCACAGAATTGCCACCCAACTTGCTGCAGCTGGAAATCCTTTAACTTTAACTAAATTTTCTGGAATGTAAAGGAGTTGAGAGAAAATAAAGCTGATTCTCAGTAAGACTGAAACCAGCTATAGGACCCGATTGAAAGATTAACTTTTCCTCTATTTCAGAGCAAGGTTTCTTATTAGATTTGATGGTTCAGAGTGCCTTTTCCCATTTAGGTCACTTCTATTTTGAAGCTGGACCCATTAAGTATTGATCAGAAGTTGCTACCATCTGCTGGCTGTTTGTTGGCTTCTGTCTAGATGGCTAAGGACAAACTTTTACAATTGACACTACTTCAGTAGTCTTGATGGCACTTACTGCAGGTAGACAAAGAATTTAATAGGTGGAGAGAATGATAAATCTTGTCAACACTAGAGGTCCTTCTAAGTCAGGGTTAAGGTATAGTGATGTAATACTTTCCACTACTCCATTACCCCTGTGCTGTAGATGAATAAACAACTTCGGTCTGCAGCGTGGCCAATATCCAACATCTTCCATAAACACTAAGGTCAACATTTTTCCAAACTAGCTGCCTAAAACTACACTTCTAATGTACTGAGCATCTAAAACATTGTCATGCAAAGCAATGATTATATTGACATTAAACCAATATAACAAGGTAAGGTTGAGAAGTAAGCCTAAAGCTAGGTCTACAGTAAAAAGTTAGGTTGATCCAACTGCATCGCTCAGAGGTGTAAAAAATCTTAGCTGAACTGACTTAATTCTCAGTGTAGACAGCACTAGGGCAACAGAAGAAGTCTTCTGTTGACCTAGCTACTGCCTCTTGGAAAGGTGGATTAACTACAGTGATGGGAGAACCCCTCCCATCGCTGTAATGAGTGTCTATACTGATGCAGGACAGAGTGTAGCCTGAATTTGGATATTCTCTAGTCCAAATTCAGATACAATGGAGGAAAGATCCAATTAAGACCATTAGAAATAAGAGGCCTTTAATGGAAAAGAGAGAGAGAGAGATGGAAGCTTATCTTCAACCAGACCAAAAAATAAAGGGATGAGATAGGTACAACAGATTGATGGGCTAAAAATCAACGCATCATGATCCCCCACAGATAACAATTTGTGCTTAATAAATAGAATTCCCTGTACTTAAAATCAAAGATATTTTAAACTGTTTATTTATATTTTCAGCTGTGGAGGTACCACAAACTCACAGCTGCTAAGTTGTTCTTGTTCACTTTAATGGTCTCCAGTGATGTTTAAACAAGTGGCTTGTAGTATGTAGTGCTATAACTGTCACAATTCGGGGAAATACAAGTGTATTTGCCCTGTTGTGGTCCAACAAAGGAACCCACTCTCAGGTTTCTGGCTCCCCAGCCACCACCTCTCTTGGGCGGAGACCCACATCTCTCTTCTGACTGGGGCTTTTCCCAGGCTGCACAATTCCCAGACTACACTGAGAATTCCCCACCAAGACAGACAGCCTCATCAGGCCTGCTTTGCCTTCTGCTCAGAGGCTATAAACAACGTAACTACTGTCAGTGAAGTTGCCATTCAGCTCTTTCTAAGCAAGCACCTTTATTTTTAAGATAAAAGCATTATACAGAAAACATTAAAACAACAAAAGAACCTACATCTATGTTAATAAGCTTCCTAGAGATCATCCCCTGACTCCAACCAGGGCTCTGGCAAGGGATCAGTCCTTCAAACTCCACAAACAAAGTTTTCTGTGGTCACAAGTTCATAACAGATTAGCTCAGAACAAACATGCCCATGAATCTGTGAGTCCCTCTTTTGTCCAGTTGTGTGTCTGATTTGCAGAGACTGTGAATAGGTAATCAGCCAGGCAATGGGTTTCTCCTCAAAGCGCAGCTTCAGAAGTTCAAACTTGTCTGGCCCATTGTTTTAAAATAGTCCTTTGAAGCTCATTACACTCCTCTGGGTTTACATTCACCTTCTCTTCCCCTAAAGAAGTTACATACAATTCCACAATAATACATAAATATTTGCATTTTTAAATACAATGAACTCCTAAGATACTTAAACTTAGTTAAATAAGGTCTATCCAGGATATTGCAAGCAGTAGTCATTGTGTCATAACAGCATTTTGTAATGACATGTAGCATGCATTCAAAATTGTCTGGATACAAATTCCAAGCCATATATAAGTAGGCTTTGTACCACTGCTACTGGAAAAGGATACTGAGTGCACAATGGTAAGAGATCAAAGAGGCACCAAATCTAAAAAACTGTAATAGGTAACTTTAACAACCCATACATAAACTGACCATATGTCATAATGGGGGCCGGTGTTGAGGGAAGCAATTTCTTGACACCTCAAGTGATTGCTTCTGGAACACACAAGAGGGAATATTACTCTTGACCTAGTCATAAGTTACACACTGGAGTTGATTCAAGAAGTAGCTATACTTGAGCCACTAACTAATAGTGGCCACAATATAATTAAGTTTAACACTCTTGGGGGAGGAATCATACCAAAAATATAGTACTGTAATGTGAAACTTTAGAAAGAGGACTTTAAAAACAAAAACAAAATCAACCAAAAAGCTAGTAAAAAAAAAGACCCTACAGCCAAAAGTGAGGAAATTAAAATCCTTAGACTCAGCATGGAGGCTACTTAAGAATAGCAGAACAGAGTCAGAAGAGGCCCAAATGAAAAGGAATATGGAAAGTAAGTAAAACAAAACAATATGGTTAAATAGCAAGCTTCAAGTTGCTACTTGAGCCAAACAGGTATCCTTCCAAAAATTGAAATCCAGCCCAATTAAACTCAACAGAAAGAAACAAAATATGGCACAAATTGCAACTGGTGATTAGGAAAGCTAGGAAGGAATATGAAGTGCAAGTAGACATAAAAGCAAATAGATTATTTATGGAGCCTACAAAAGGATTGGTGGACCCATGAGGCTCTAAGGGAGTAAATGATTTCTTTGAATTCTTCTTCCTCATGGACAAAATTGGGCAAACATCTATCCCAGACCTATATTTTTCAAGTAATACACATGAGGCCCCGTCAGAGAATAGGATGACAAAAGTAGGAGTACTGAAACTAATTAATAAATTAAGTAAGATCTCACTAGAACTTTTTGGCACTCATCTAAGTCTTGCCGACACCACGCTTTTGGAAGTCATGGCTCAGGGTTCCATGTTTAAAGTATCTAATGCTGTTTTAAAAATCATGAGATGCAGGGTTTTTTTTATTTCCCTTCTGTTTTTTGACCCTTATTTATATTTTCAAGTTTTTCTCTGCAACTGTGAGGGCTACAAACTTTTTTTCTTTTTAAACTAAAACTGAGATTCTCAAGCTGAGATTCTCTTTCGCTCTGAGAGTTAGGCCTTTAAGAAAAAAGTCCAAATATCACTAGGTTCTAAATAAAAATACAAGTCAGTGGCATTTCAACAGTTCTGAAGACACTTTAGAATTAAATGCCTAAGCTGTTGACAAAAATAAGCAATCTCTTATGAAAATCAGGATCGGAATAGCACAATATTGTACCATCTAAAAAGAGATGGTAAAGGTGATCCTGGGAATTACAGAATAATAAGCCTTATTTCAATATCGAGCTAGTGTTTCAGCTAATTTATCGAAGAGAGAATTATAAAATACCTAGATGACCATGACATAAGAACAGAGATGTTGTGTTTCTCCAATCTATTAGAATTTTTTGAAAATATTAATGAATTCCAAGATCTATAGTCATCAGAGAAAAATCAACAGAAGGAAACAACTGACACTCATGGATCATACTGTGAATTACTCGCAAGTTCTAACTTTACATTCTCCAGTGAATCAGTTTCAGAAGAGAGTGAAAATTGCCACATATGAAAGCAATAATATAGTGGATATTAAAACTAATCCATTTGTCACCGATACTGTACTCTGGGCTCTAGCAACTGAGACACTGCAATCTTCCTGGATTATGAAAGGACCTCAACTGTGTCAAAATAAAAATTGACATTTTTCAGCATTTAAAAAAAGTTACAAGAAATCAGAAGTAGTGCTTATCAAAAATGCTGTTTGCATACTTTCTGAAAAATGGAGAATCTGTGCTTCCTTATTCCCCATTGACAGGGTTAGTTCTTGTTTTGTATGCTGATTATTTAGGGATTCTTGTGTACCTGCACTTAGTACTTCTGGATTTAATGACTGGAAACATGCTGCAGTTCCCATTTTAGAGCATGAGAGCAGAGTTTATCATCAAAACACAATGCTTACTTGCATTTCCCAGACACAAGTAAAAGGCCAGGTACACAATGAGCTGAAAAAAAACAGCTTGAAAATAAGTGAACATATCGGAGAGATGTGCTTAGACATGGTTGTTGCAGATGTAAAGTTTCTTGTTGAGAGTGGTCTTCACTTTAGAGGAGATAATGAAAGTGTGGGATCCCCCAATAACAGTAAATATTTGGGAATCTTGGCATTGTTGAGTTGGTTCATTTCTTTCCTTTATGAACATATTAAAAATATGGAAATGCTGGTAAAGGAAAGCCTTCATCCCTATCACTGTCAAGGTCTGTAACAGGGGCTGTCTAACCTTGTGGCTGGAACCAGGAGTAGGGTCATGGTCATGCCAAGGATGAAAGCCAGGGTTAAAGGCAGAAGGATCAAAGGATCACACCAAGGATCAAAGCCAGTGTCAGCAACTGGGGTCAGGGTGAGGAAGCAGGAACAAGGTGTTGTAGCAGAAACAGGGATGATGCCTGTTAGGTAGCAGTAAGAGGGACAATGCAAGGAAGCAGGATCCAGGCAAGGAAGCAGGGACTTGTTCTCATCAGTCTATGCAACAGCAGGCCTACAACAACAGTTGGCTGTTAGTCATCTGACCCTGCTGAGTCCATGTAGCTTCTAGTGGTGGGGTATGAGCAGCAGCTCCCTCATCAGCTCTTGCAGCTCAGTGGTGCAGCAGATAAGGCTCAACCTCCCAGGCCTGGGTTTGAGATCTGTGGCACCTGAGAATTATTGACTATTTTCAAAGAATTTATGTATTTAAAGGAGTAAAAAGTACTTTTTGAAATAATCTGTCAGTTGCAGATAGCAAAAGTACATTTCAATTATTAGACTCCACTCCAGACATATTCCCTGTTGATCATCTTACATTCACTGTGCGCTATGTATCACCAGGCAGGCAGATTCAAGAGCATTTTCTGAAATTTCTGCCTATAATGAGTCGTCTTGGAGAACTGCTTTTCCATTCTGTTTGTCCAGTTTTCCAGAAGATGAACATTGGCATATCTAATTGCAGAGGTCAATGTTATGATAATGCCAGGAACATGTCCGGAACATATAAAGGTTTCCAAATATGAATTTAGGAGATTAATCCACTAGTAGTGGGTTCTGAGCGCAGCTCATTCCCTCAGTTTAGTTGCAGTTACTAGCATAAACTGCTGCTTGGAGGTAAATATTTTGTTTTGTTTTGTTTCTTCAGTCTCCTTTTAATTTCTGCTCCATTGGGACAATTTACCAAAAGTCATGGCTGATTCTCCATCACTGACCATTTTTAAATCAAGATTGGATTTTTTTTTAAAGATATGCCCTAAGAATTATTTTGGGGAAGTTCTAAGGCCTGTGTTACATAGGAAGTCAGACTGGATGATCACTATGGTCACATCTGGCCCTGGAATCTACCAATCAACCCATTGCTGGCATGTTGTTACATCAGGATTAGATCCTAGCGACAATAAAAGAACTAAAACCCTGAAGGATTGGCTAGTAGTAGATGGTCTGCCCATGGCCAGGCTACAAAAGCGCTTTGTCTGAATGATGGCAATAACCAGGATTCTCTGAAAAGTCTAGCTGATGATTTAAAACAGAAACCGAGCACGCACAGTGACGCTCAATCTCTGCAAAGCAAAATGAACAAGCTGGAAGCTGCTTTTCTTTACCGCTCTTGAAACACAGTTTTACAGAGATTTCAGTCAACAGGTAACGCTCTTCAGGCTGCTGAGCTAGACCTCATTACTGCTGTGAAATTGGTGGGCTTCCTGAAGGAATTTGTGGCAGACCTACAGGAATAATTTAACAGCAATGAAACAGCAGCTAAAATCATAGAAAATGGAGTTTCTCAATGTAAGAGTAAAAAGAGCTAAAGCGGAAAAAAAACCTCAGTGAATCTGAGGAGCTGAACTACATGTTGGCAGGGCAAGATAAATTTTGAATTGAGGTTTTCAACATTATGACTGAAAAAATTGTCACGAAGCTGCAACATAGGACTGAGCTACACTACCACTTAGGTCCATGTAACTTACGTCGCTATGGGGAGTGAATAAGATACCTGCCGTGCAATGTAAGTTACCACAACTTAAATGTTGTTTACACACGTTGTCGGTGGGTGATGCGCTCCTGCCGCCATAGCTTCAGCCTCTCATGGAATTGAAGTCATTATATAAATGGGAGAGCACTCTCCTGTCGACCTAGCGTGTCTTCATCAGACGCACTACAGCGGCGCAGCTGCATTGGTGTAACTGCGTCAATGCGGCGTGGTAGTGTAGACTTGCCCATAGTTATGAAGCATATAATGAAGTGTGTGCCCACTTTAGATTTTTTACTAATTTTAGTGGGCTGTCTGCATACAAAATGCGTGCTTCTGCTGCTAAACTACAAGAGAAATATCACATGAATTTATAGGAGGATTCAGTAGATGAATTGGTTCAGTTTAGACTGTATGTAAGAGATAAGAACAACAAATCTCCGAATAACTTGCTTCACCTTTTGCATTTCTCAATGTAGATATTGTATTATGAATTTTTTGGACACTGCCAGTAACTAATGCTGGAGGCGAATGCTCATTTACAAAATTGGCCCTAATCGAAGATTGGAGGTGAATGCTCATTTACAAAATTGGCCCTAATCGAAGATTGATTCAGGTCAAGTATGGATCAGCTAAGATTGAATAATTTGACATCAATGTCAACTGAGTGTGATTTGTTTCACCAGCTGGATTTCAGTGACCTCACTGAAGACTTTTTGGCCACAAAGAGTAGGAAGAAAATGAGCTATTCTAAGGTAATAATTAGGGCTGTTGATTAATCGCAGTTAGCATGTGCGATTAACTCAAAAAATTAATCGTGATTAATCGCAGTTTTAATTGCACTGTTAAACGGTATCTCTCTGTGATCAGAATGGAAAGTGCCAAAATGCTGTGGCAAAGGCAGGAGAGGTAATTCCACACCATCTAAAAACAGCAAGTGTCTGCTGGGGAAAATCTGTTTGCAGGAGAAAATCCCTCTCCGCAGGGTTTTATTCATTTACTATATTGTCCGTGACCACTGCATTATTGTAAAGATACACCTCTACCCCGATATAACGTGACCCGATATAACACAAATTCGGATAGAACGTGGTCAAGTAGCGCTCCGGGGGGGCGGGGCTGAGCGCTCCGGCGGATCAAAGCAAATTCGATACAATGTGGTTTCACCTATAATGCGTTAAGATTTTTTGGCTCCCGAGGACAGCGTTATATCGGGGTAGAGGTGTACAACAAGAAATCCAAAGAGGCATGATGCTTAAAACTAATATATAAGAAAATATCTTCAACCTAATGTATATTAGTCAGTGATAAACTGGATTCTCTAAGTATGTCTGCTGCACTATGCCCTACCTGTGAAACAGATTATATAGTTTGTTTCAGAGTAACAGCCGTGTTAGTCTGTATCTGCAAAAAGAAGAACAGGAGTACTTGTGGCACCTTAGAGACTAACAAATTTATTAGAGCATAAGCTTTCGTGGACTACAGCCCACTTCTTCGGATGCATATAGAATGGAACATATAATGAGGAGATATATATACACACATACAGAGAGCATAAACAGGTGGGAGTTGTCTTACCAACTCTGAGAGGCCAATTAATTAAGAGAAAAAAAACTTTTGAAGTGATAAGCAAGCTAGCCGAGTACAGACAGTGTGATAAGAAGTGTGAGAGTACTTACAAGGGGAGATAGTCAACGTTTGTAATGGCTCAGCCATTCCCAGTCCTTATTCAAACCGGAGTTGATTGTGTCTAGTTTGCATATCAATTCTAGCTCTGCAGTCTCTCTTTGGAGTCTGTTTTTGAAGTTTTTCTGTTGTAATATAGCCACCCGCAGGTCTGTCACTGAATGACCAGACAGGTTAAAGTGTTCTCCCACTGGTTTTTGAGTATTTTGATTCCTGATGTCAGATTTGTGTCCATTAATTCTTTTGCGTAGAGACTGTCCGGTTTGGCCAATGTACATGGCAGAGGGGCATTGCTGGCACATGATGGCATAGATCACATTGGTAGATGTGCAGGTGAACGAGCCCCTGATGGTATGGCTGATGTGATTAGGTCCTATGATGATGTCACTTGAATAGATATGTGGACAGAGTTGGCATCGGGGTTTGTTACCGGAGTTGATTGTTTTTTTTTTTCCTCTTAATTAATTGGCCTCTCAGAGTTGGTAAGACAACTCCCACCTGTTTATGCTCTCTGTATGTGTGTATATATATCTCCTCATTATATGTTCCATTCTATATGCATCCGAAGAAGTGGGCTGTAGTCCACGAAAGCTTATGCTCTAATAAATTTGTTAGTCTCTAAGGTGCCACAAGTACTCCTGTTCTTCTTTATATAGTTTGTGATTTACATGGGAACTTGGGCAGAGGTGAAAGCACTGTTAGAGCACTGATGACAGATCATCTATCTGGCTCCTACCACAACAGTTAAACCTTGGATGAAATTTATTCACCGGAGCAAGTTTCCCAGCAGTGCACAGGGAGAAGTGAGGACAGGAATGGAGAAGATGAATACCTGCCAAAGTAAAGGTGGCTTGGTTCTTTTGTGAGCCAAAGCAAGCTCTGCTCTTATTTATTTAATTTTTAATGACTGTCTCCTGTTGGTGCCTTGGTAATCTCTCTTGAAGCCTATTTGTTCCATTTGCTGTGCCTGAATGAATCAGGGTGACTTTTAGTAGCACCTTCTGTTTTAATTTGTAAATTGCTTTGACATCCTTGGATGAAAGAAGTGGTGAAAGAATGTTACAGAGTTTTCCCATGCCTTTCTGCAACTGCTATCATCCCAGATAAGAGGGTAGATGTGTAAATAACAACACTTTACACTTAACATGGCTCCTTTCATCCAAGGATGTCAAAGCAATTGACAAGTTTAAGCCCCAGGAGACCCATGTGAGATATTACACCTATTTTACAAATTAATAAACTAAGCCATCCATGCTATGTTTCTACACTTAAACTTGGGCCCCGGGTGGAAGTGGAGGGGGAGAGTGTTCACCCATCACTAATTCACTTTCCCAAGAGGCAGTAGCTAGGTCAACTGAATAATTCTTCCACTGACCTAGCGCAGTCTGCACAGGGGATTAGATCGGTTTAACTACGTTGCTCAAGGGTGTGGGTCAACCTAACATTTTAGTGTAGACTTGGCCTAAGGCAATAATTTTCAGTTGGTCTTAACAGCTACTTTGTAGCAGAGCTGAGAACGGAACACTAGGGAAGTCTCTGACAATCTATGTAAGGTACTTCAGTTATCATAGTAGCTGAACACCTCACAATTTTTAAATGTATTTAACCTCACAATGACCCCTGTGAAGCAGGGAAGTTCTGAGAGCTAATCTACACTTGAAACACTAACGCTGCAGCACAGCAGCTACACTGCCATAGCACTTCAGTGTAGACATTCACTACAGTGATGGGAGGGGCAGTAGCTAGGTCCACAGAGGAATTCTTTCATCAACCTAGTGATGCCTACACCAGGAGTTTGGTCAGGTTAACTGCCTTGCTCAGGGTGTGTGGATGTTCCACATGGCTGAGCAATGTAGCTGGGTTGACTTAACTTTTCAGTGTAAACCTGGCCTGAGTAACTTGCTTACTGTTACAAACAGGAAGCCTGAGGCACAGCAAGGAAATGAAGCCAGGCCTTGCAAGTCCCAGGCCAGCACCCTAACCACTGGACCAGGGGTCGGCAACGTTCGGCACGCGGCTCGCCAGGGTAAGCACCCTAGCGGGCCGGGCCAGTTTATTTACCTGCTGATCTGTCAGGTTCGGCCGATCGCAGCCCCCACTCGCCGCAGTTCGCCGTCCCAGGCCAATGGGGGCAGCGGGAAGCAGCGCGGGCCCGGGGATGTGCTGGCCGCGGCTTCCCGCCGCCCCCATTGGCCTGGGACAGCGAACCGCGGCCACAATCGGCCGAACCTGCCGCCTCAGCAGGTAAATAAACTGGCCCGGCCCGCTAGGGTGCTTACCCTGGCGAGCCGTGTGCCGAACGTTGCCGACCCCTGCACTGGACCATCCCAACTCTCAGGTCACTGCTCCAATCTCTAGACTACACTGCTTCTCTGTACAAGCAGGATGGGGTCAGTCCAGCAGGATATTGAACAAAGTGCACTGTAGTGTAGAGGTACTGAGTATATTTGGTCAAATTCCAGCCGTGGCTCAGCAGGCTCTACATCCGGCTGTATGCTACTGAATGGGGCTTGCTGTTGCTTAGTCTCCTACCTAAAGCCATAGGACGGATTAGCACCCAAATGGACATTCCTGTGGGTAGAGCTGGGAAGAGTGTAAGAAGTTGGATAAGCATGAAGTCATATTGGCCTGAAAAGAGCCTACTCTCATTCCAACTGAGTTCAATGGAAGTTTTTGTCTCTGAAAGCAGTGGTGGTAGGGCTAAGGTTCAAAGGGTCCTCGTAAAATTTTCAGTGGTTGTAAAATGAAGACCAGAGATCCTAGAAGTCCCGCATTCAGTGATTCCTTCAGTAAGCATGGTAAGCAGGAGGAAGATATAGCCATCCTGGAGCTGCAAATGTTTGATAATTCTTTATACTGCTATATATTCATGAATGTTACCAATAAATACACTGATACCTGATGTGCCATTTAACTACATAGTTTTGATAGTAAGTAAGAAATTAAGCAAGCTGTCCCTGTGAAAATCCCAACCCAAAGTCATAGTGGAAATTTATTGTAAAACCAGGAATCAAACCTAGATTAACCAAATTCCAGTCCAGTCTCTATACACAGGGAAAACTTCGTGGGTGAAATCCTGGCCCTGTTGAAATCAGTGGCAAAACTCCCACTGATTTCAATAAGGCCAGGATTTCACTCCTTGCAAGTAATATCTTGATGTAAGTAATTTATTTATAATTGCACTCAGCAGTGTTACAGCGATATCCCAACTTCAGGGACTGTCCGTTCAGTTCTCTGGTGTTCATCTCCACCCCCAACATAGATATACATCACTACAAGGTGTTGCTCTTCAAAAGCAAAACAGAGAGGTGTTCAAATTAGGATTTAAACAGTCTTGTACAAGTGGTGTTCAATCAACAATGCTGAAGCAAAGCTCAGCGCTTGCCATGCCAGCTTCCCAACTCCCACTCTTCCCTTACCGCATTCTGTAGTTCTCTCTATTCATACAGATAAATCCGTATCAAATGAGTAGAACAAAGAGTTACAGGCCTGATTATATCTCCAGTGAAAGCAATTTCAAAACTCTGAGACACCAACAGAAACAGGTTGTTATTCCATGTTGTTGTAATACAGTTACGACTAGTATGGAACCTCCTCTGAATATTTTAACAACTAATCTCTGTCATCCAAATCACAATGCCTGGTGACACCAGACCTTATAGACTGAAGAACAACATTCTAATCAAAACCAAACCTCTGGGACAAAGTGCATATGAGAATCTTAGTCCTGGTCTACACTACAGAGTTAGGTCGAGATAAGGCAGCTTACATTGACCTAACTCTGTAAGGGTCTACACTAAAATGCAGCTCCGACCGATGTAACTCACCCACTACACTGACTTAACTCCACCTCTGTAGGAAGCGTAGCACTTAAGTCGATGTAAGCTGGTCGACGCAGTGTCAGTGTAGACACTGTATTGCTTACATCGACTCTTACTGCCTTTCAGAAGCCGTCCCACAATGCCCCACTGTGACAATTAATTTGGTGCAGACGCTCCCATTGTGGATGAACACCACCGACACAAGGAGTGTAGGGTGGACATGCAAAGCAATTTAATTACTGCTGTGGTTGTAAGTAGACATAACTTAGGTCAACTTAATTTTGTAGTGTAGACTTGTCCTAAGTCTTCAGAAACTTCCCATCATTTTTCAAACTAAATACTCACACACCTCAGCAAGATACCTCGACCAAGCCATAGGACTACAGTCATCAATATAATTTGTGACTAACTTGGAAAACAAACTCCAAACAAACTTTCATCATAGGCTTGATATCTACTTTCTCCGAGTTATAATATTATATTATTATAAAGTTATAAAGTTGTGTTTATGCCATCCTAGACACAAGATATGCTGAGACATGTCATCTTCAAACAAACCCTTCGGCATTCCCTTTGGATCCTGCAACATACCCAGTCATCATTGTGGGGCACCAATGTATGCCAATTAGCTCACTATCTCATAACAGTTCTAATTTACACAATATTTCCATATCATTACAAAATTCTTGGCACACTCTATGAGCAGCCTTGCAAGCATGTATACACACTATCAGTTATTACTTTCAAATCCTCATTAGTCCTCAGACGTGCTTTCAGGTAAGTATTTGTCATTAACCAGGCATATGCTACACTTCTAAGAGCACAGAGGCTTGATCTGACAGCTTACATGTTCTCCCACAGTATGTACCCTCCAGCAGTGAGCTTCTTTTGTAAAGTTATTTGCTGCATTTTTGTAACATTGAAAAGAGCTATTCCCATGTAGTTGAAAGGGGCTCTTCCAGTGTTAGAAAAGTAAAGGGCACATGTTTAAACAGCACAATAATACAATAATTCAAAATAATAAATCACAAGTATAGCTCCTTGCACTCATAGACCTTGGAACGCTCTATAAAGTAATCTGAGAAGCATGTCCAGTGAGGTCTGCCTTTCATATGATATAGAGGCATGGGGGGCATGGAGATTTGTTGCTCTTATGGCCTTGCAGGATCAGACTCTAAATGAGTAAGCCAGGTCTATATTCAGGGAAGGATAGAAGCAAGGGAACCTGTTGGCTGTTCCTCCTTTCATGGAAACTCACAGGAATTTTGCCATTGCCATTAATGACAGCCGAATGAGGCCTCAGCACAATTTCTAGATTAAATGTTTGACATATCACATGGCTAGACTGTAAAAAGGTAAGCTCTGTACTCAAAGCCACTTTTAGAGAAACAATCACCCTTTTTTGCAATTATTTATTTGTTATTCTCAACAACATGAACCATTTTAAATCCCCAAAATGCAAGTATTTAAGAAATGCAATACAAAGTTGTCAGGGTGTAGCATTCTTCCAGACCAGTACAACTGCAAACATTCATTTACTGGGAACCACTTTTTAAAAAAACCTGCACTTTGGAATTAGTAAAACACTCTCTGTATTGCAATGTGTCATTGTGAAAAACAATAGACTAATCAACAGGTTGATGCAACCTATCACCCTGTGATGGGGTGTTCACCCCACACCTCTCCTACAGGGGTTATGTAGGACAGGAGTAGGCAGGGCTGGTAGGAAGAGGTGGAGGTCTGCAGTCACTCTCTGGGCATAGTGAGGAAAGACGGAAGAAACCTGGGTGTGGGGGTAGGGAGGGGGAAAGGGGCAGAAGCCCTGGGATCCTGAGCCCAAGGAAGGGGTTTACATAGATAGATGGTGGAGAAGAAAGCCTGCAGAGGGCAAATAGGAAAACACTCATGGAAATGGTAGACTTTGGCTGATGATTTTAGGATCCCTGGGCTGGAACCTGGAGTAGCAAGTGGGTCTGAGGTCCCTACCAGACACTGGGGAAGTGCTATTGACTTGAATCAGAAGAATGCCAGAGACCACAGATAGACAGTTTGTCCAGTGGGACTTTGATGCCCCAGAAGGGAAGGATTATAGTGACCTGGCCAAAGGGGCCAAGCCAGGAAGAAGGAGCATCCTGAGTCCATAGAGACCAAGGGGGTGAGCAACCGAAGGAGGTGGTGCCAACTAATCCCTCCAACCATGAGTGAGCCTGTTACACACCCTTTTTGCGTTTGTTGTGTTTCCTGAAAGTGGGTGCTCTTCCAGACTTCTGAAAATATGCAGAAGGACTTTGTAAGGCCTGAGATGAGGGAGCAGAGAAAGACACGACAGTGACAGATTGAACGACACACAAAGACACACGACATCTCTGCAACAAAGACTTGTAACAGGCATGAGAGTCCTAAAAGCCAAGTATATTGCTTACCAGTTTACATCTTTCTGTGCTCAGCGAGAACAGATATTTCCAAGCTTTGCATCACAACATTCTCAATCAGCTGAGCTGAATCATTTAATACACAAATGAGCAAGCTTATTTTCTTTTACTCTTGCTTATGCCACACACCCACCCACAGTAAAATACTTGGCTTAGTTGTAAATAAGAGTTGCAGTAGTTCTTGGCAACACTCACTAGCCTTTAGCTTTCCGGCTGCAATGTGACATAAGTGATGATTTATCTTCAAGATAAGTACAGAATGGCCAGAAAGAGTACTGATATTAAATTATGGTAACACTGTGTTGAGGACTAATAGCTAGGAAAAAAACTCAATTTATTGATACTGAAGTTTTGAGGATTACAATATTCTGCATTCATTTTAAATCATTCTCTTCAGCGAAGGTCAGCAAGATCAGAGTAAGAAATGATCAGTCCTTCTGTGGCATTTATTGTACGTCAACAAGTAAAATACGTTTACAGTTGCTCTCGCTTTTTTATTAAGCCTATTAAACAAATCTTTTGTATGTTACAAGTACAAGCTATATCCCTCCCCCCCTTATAAAACAAATTTAGCACCCGTAAGAAGCCCATTGTTCAACTTCCTAGGGAAGCTTAAATCCCTTCACAGTTTGAAGTCAACAGCCCTTTAAATAAAAATAAGCACAAAGGAGGTAAGTCTAGAGTAGGTACATACAGAATCCTGAGTCTTCCTACACTTATATGACTTTCTTCCAAACATTAATTCTTTGGCTTAGAGAATTGTTTTATTAGCAGCTTGCCAAAAAAAATCATTAGCATACCAGAGAGTTCCAATTAAACCCCTCCTAAATCTGTTAGTAAATATTCTTTTTGAGGATAAAGAAACAGAGACAAAGGATGAGATTCAGATGCTTCACAGAAGGGGTATACTGCCTGAAAACCGAAACATTTCAGTGCTGATGAAATTGAAATGTCAGCAACATAATTTCATAAGAATCATATACTCTATTATTTTTTGCTTAACAGCTGCAGCCGGATCAGACTCCAAAGTGAACCATATATTGCCCTTCTCAGGATGCTGGCATATAATCAACATATTATTACAGTTGAGTGAATAAGTCCCATTAAATACTTTATTTCACTACATTTTCCCTGTTGTCTGCTGACAGATCAGGATTTTCTTGAATATATCAGTTTTCTAACCTTGCATTTACTCCATGCTTTGCTGTTAAATACTCAATCCAATAATTCAAACTATGCTGAGTTACAATTGGTCACATAAGTCATATGATATTGTTTCAAGTCCCCTGATTGAAAGTGTGTAACTCATAGTTAGGTTTCTGGTGTGAATGTTAACATAAAATAAACTTATAATGTGAGTTAAAACCTGGACTACCATAAGGGTGCCTATGAAAAATAGGGTTTTTTGCACTTAGGAAACTCCAGAGTTTCCTCCAAGTTGAATGGTTAATAGGCTGATTCAAGCTTTATCTCATATGTCTTCTTACCTGTTGTCTTCCAGAAGCATTGAAAGTAGTTTCCCAACTAACATGTGCAGCCTGTGATAACTATCTTGAGTATTCTTCTTGAAGGTCCAAGTGTCACCATGCAATCTATCCATAACCAATGGTGGTCACATGTGTTAATCATGAAGTTCTTTGGAGATAAATAATACAGCAACTTTAGTATCTCAAAACAGGGTTTTTTGATAATATACCATGGTGTAAGGTTTTGTTTCACACTGACAGTCTTCCCCGATAGGTTTAAAACATGGCACACAAGCAGGTGATATTCCTACACACTGACTAACATTTCAGTTTGAAAAACAGCTCCACTGCACTCAAGGCCTAATCCAAAATCCATTAATGTCAACACAAAGACTCCTATTGACTTTAAATGGGCTTTAGATCAGAGTCCTAATTGACTTAATAAGTAGCAACGGATATTGTGTGTTGTATCTGTTCAGATAGGCAGCAAGGTGGATGAACTAGTTCTCCAGCAAGTATCTGTTTTCACCTGAGCCTAATAAAAAGTAATTTAAGGATGAGTTAAAGTTTTCAGTCTATTTAGATTTCTCTTCTAGCTGTATGAGTTATGCAAACTTTACAGCTACTGGCTCCTATTCGTAGTGAGTGCATCAGACCAGCACCAGGAGAGGTTTGGCAGGAATTCGATGTTGTCATGTCTGAGGTTACAGACCACCTGCGTATACTTGTACAGAAACCGTAAACAGATCTTTCACATCTAATCATATTTGGGAGGACCTACATATAGCCCATTAGTAAAAAAACCCCAAAAATCTCTGGTAGATTGTAAAAGAAACAACAGGATGGGCAAAGCATGTTGAGGTGATTTGCTCACTCGGTGTAGTGAGGTTAAGCATTGAATCCAGATGCCCACTGATATGATGCAATTTAAATGACTTCTGAAAAGATCTAGTGGCAAAGGATCTTAGGGCAGAAGGATTCCTGAAGTGCACAAAGAGAGAACGTCCTCTCTCCTCTCTTAACCAACACCGTGACAAGAAATGATCAATTTCACCGCAAGTATTTTTGTTCAGGTTTTTGATGATGGTAACAAAGATCAAAGATTTTCCTGAAATGCAATCATCTGGTGGTCTATTTCTGTGCTCCTTTTTTGTGTAAGGGCAAAATTCACTGTGAATATTACAGAGCTGCAGGACAGAGAGATCCATCATGGTGAAATCTAATCACTTTATAGCTTCATTTTAACTACAGAAGAGCCTGAGGGGGGAAAAAATCAATTATGTAAGCCCACAACTGACTTGGTTAACAAGGTGAACTGCTCATAACTTTCCTCCTCCAGAGTGAGAATGTGTAACACCGAGGCAGATTGAAACAAGTGAGAGAGAAAGGGGAGAAAGGCATTTCCCAGAGTTAAATGCCAAAGGCATGGACACGATAGGCTGCTAACATTTTTGTTATTGAAAGTCTGCATTAAGTGAATTATTAATTTTCAGAAAAGGGAATAATATTTTAATAAGTCAGTGTATATAGAAGATTTGCTCAGTTCCCAAAACTCAATATTTATGCAGGTAACTTAAATTTCAATTTCTTTAAAACAAACACAGATCCATTTACTTCATTTTACAGAAGCTTTTAACTGAAACCAAGCTTATAATGTAGTTAGTGTTTTTTTGCAGCAGCATAAAATTTTCACCAGCTTTCGTCCTCAACTTTTTCTTTCATGTTGCCATCTTGGATCCTTAACTGGCTATTTAAGTGCAGAACGGATTATCTAATAAACACAACATTAAGAATAATGTATTCAAGTTAAATGGGTTTCAGCTGTAAAATAAAGATTTGCACCTTTTTCCTTGCAGGGTCTGTTTTTAAAAAAAAAAATGAATATTTTCTAATTAATGAGGGCTGCACTTTGTGGTTTCATGATCTTTGACTGACTACATGAAGAAAACCAGGCGACCAGATTTAATAATATTTAGTATTCCCACCACACAGTTTTACAATATTTATTGACCCAAAAGTTTCGCAAAAGTTTTGAAACAGATGCGTGGCCCTGCACAGCATACTGTAAATCACATAAATAATATTAATCCTGCATGTATTTAACTAAAATACAGCTTTCATTTCCAGAGGAATAATAACTCAGGCAATGTGTTTAAAAAAGTTTACAACAACAGATGGTGGTGGCTCTTTGAAAGCAGTGAGAAACTGATTAGAAACTTCAGATGACACCCAGTTCTCTAAAACAAAATCAACAAGCCAATTGAAGTTATACTGCAAGCTGTCTGCTTCAAGACAAACACCAATACAGTGTATCCCCTCAGAATTTTGCTGCAACAAAACCCACAAAAGCCTTTGTTAATAAGATGTAGTTATGAGAGGAGCTGGTGAGTTCTTTTCCAGAAATTCCAGCTCTGGTGAACGAGCACTTTTAGGCTCAGTTGGAAAAGCCTAAAAACCGCCATGGGTTCAGTGTAAGGAATCAGTTGTCCGATCAGTGGGAGACAGCAAAAAAGGAGAGAGAAAAAGAAACGAGCCTAAGGCAAAAGAGCTCCTATCTGTATTTTTCCCCCCTAGGACATTTCTGTACTGACACTGAGTTCTATCTACCCTCAAGAATTTGGGTAAAGAGAAAGATAGAGAAAGACACAGACACAGATTGTTTCTAAACTCTCATAATTCTGGTTACACTGGGCTACAAATTTTGAGAAGTCATATGCTTCAGAGATAAAATGTGCTATTTATTATGTAATTTGATGTGCTGAAATCAAATATGACAATTAAAACAACTGATTGGCTACTGTTTCTAAGATATTTAAGTTTTTACATTTTATGTCTATGTATATTGTGTAGATAGTAGAGTTTTAATCATAAATTGTAAACCTAGGTCTTTTCATGTGTTTATGGTTGCTTTACATGATAATATTTCACCTGTCCTGTTTATGTAACACTTTACTTTAAAAAATCAGCAAAAGGGTTATATAAATAAAATTTATTATGAAACAAAAGGCAAAAAACTACTATGTACATAGTTTAGTCCTATTCAGTGTCTACTCGGCGCTTTTTGGCTTGTCTCTTGTATTCATTAAACGGAGCATCTCTTGTCACTGTCCAGCAATAGTCTGCAAGCATTGATGGGCTCCATTTGCCCTGATAGCGTTTCTCCATTGTTGCAATATCCTGGTGAAATTGCTCGCCGTGCTTGTCGCTCACTGCTCCGCAGTTTGGTGGAAAAAAATCTAGATGAGAGTGCAAAAAATGTATCTTTAGTGACATGTTGCAACCAAGGCTTTTGTATGCCTTGAGGAGGTTTTCCACCAACAACCTGTCGTTGTCTGCCTTGTTGTTTCTGAGAAAATTTATTGCCACTAACTGGAAGGCTTTCCATGCCATCTTTTCCTTGCCACGCAGTGCATGGTCAAATGCATCATCTTGAAGAAGTTCACGAATCTGAGGACCAACAAAGACACCTTCCTTTATCTTAGCTTCACTTAATCTTGGAAATTTTCCACGGAGGTACTTGAAAGCTGCTTGTGTTTTGTCAATGGCCTTGACAAAGTTCTTCATCAGACCCAGCTTGATGTGTAAGGGTGGTAACAAAATCTTCCTTGATTCAACAAGTGGTGGATGCTGAACACTTTTCCTACCAGGCTCCAATGACTGTTGGAGTGGCCAATCTTTCTTGATGTAGTGGGAATCTCTTGCACGACTATCCCATTCGCAGAGAAAACAGCAGTACTTTGTGTATCCAGTCTGCAGACCAAGCAAGAGAGCAACAACCTTCAAATCGCCACAAAGCTGGCACCGATGTTGGCCATAGTTTATGCAACTCAAAAGTTGTTTCATGTTGTCATAGGTTTCCTTCATATGGACTGCATGACCAACTGGAATTGATGGCAAAACATTGCCATTGTGCAGTAAAACAGCTTTAAGACTCGTCTTCGATGAATCAATTAACAGTCTCCACTCATCTGGATCGTGAACGATGTTGAGGGCTGCCATCACACCATCGATGTTGTTGCAGGCTACAAGATCACCTTCCTTGAAGAAGAATGGGACAAGATCCTTTTGACGGTCACGGAACATGGAAACCCTAACATCACCTGCCAGGAGATTCCACTGCTGTAGTCTGGAGCCCAACAGCTCTGCCTTACTCTTGGGTAGTTCCAAATCCCTGACAAGGTCATTCAGTTCACCTTGTGTTATGAGGTGTGGTTCAGAGGAGGAGAATGGGTGCTGTGACATTGATGGTTCAGGACCAGAAGTTTCATCCTCTTCCTCTTCCTCGTCTGACTCAAGTGAGAATGATTCTGGTGCATCAGGAACCGGCAGTCCTTTTCCGTGGGGTACTGGGTGTATAGCTGATGGAATGTTTGGATAATGCACAGTCCACTTTTTCTTCTTTGACACATCTTTCCCAACTGGAGGCACCATGCAGAAGTAACAATTGCTGGTATGATCTGTTGACTCTCTCCCAATCATTGGCACTGCAAAAGGCATAGATTTCCTTTTCCTGTTCAACCACTGGCGAAGATTTGTTGCACAAGTGTTGCAACATATGTGTGGGGCCCACCTCTTGTCCTGATCTCCAATTTTGCAGCCAAAATAAAGGTGACAGGCTTTCTTAACCATAGTGGTTATTCTGCGCTTTTGTGATGCAAAAGTCACTTCACCACAAATATAGCAGAAGTTATCTGCACTGTTCACACAAGTACAAGGCATCTCTGCTCACTTTGGCTAAACAGAAATGTGTCCCTTTGCAAAATCGAGCACGACACTATATGATTTCTAGAGCTGATATAGGGCAATTTGTTCAGCAGAGTGATGTAAGCTTCGTTATGATTGCATCATCCATGACTTCTAGGAATAACATGATGCAATTCAGATCATGTATGACACAATACCAGCTTCAGATTGCATCATTCATTGTTTTGCCTAAAAAGCAAGTATTGTCCAAACCCAGTCATAGATTTAGTCATAGATCCAGTCAAAGATGTATTTTAGTCATTTCTGGTTTAAATTGAGATCCCTTCCCTTTATAACTCACTTATCCTCCACCATTCCCGAGTCAAGGGTTGTATATATTGACCCAATAGCATATCTTGAAAACTAGAGCCAATCAACAATTTTAAGCATCATTTTCGTTCTCAGTGACCCAGAATTAGTAAAGTTTCACTACATTTATTTCAGAAGCATTTTGGCTGTAGAGCAGTGTTATTAGTCTTTATTCACAGCCACATTCCATAGAACTACAGCCATAATATAGTTCTTAATTTCCCAAACACTCAGAATTGCAGAGACCTACATACGTCATGTGTGGTGAAGAATCCAAGCGCAAAAAAGTAATGTATACCAATTCATGTCATGTACCGCTAATGCACCAGATCCTCATCCAGTTGTAGCTCAGATCTGACCCAGAGCCTGAATAGGTAACTCTCTCATTGAGCCCTCTGAATAATTTCCATTTACTGTGATATTAATGAGAGAATAGGCCTCCATAGCAGATTATAAGCAAACTGAGTTGGTTAGGATTAAGGCTACAATTTTTTCATGAAGGTTGTAGAAATCATGGAATCTGTGACTTCCAGCGACCACAGTGAATTCAGCCCTGTCGGCTGGGAGCTACAGGGTCCCCGTGGCCAGAGATGCCAGGGCCCCCGCGGAGTTCCCAGCTGCCATGGGCGGCGGGGCCGCAGCTCCTGGCTGCTCAGGCTGCAGGGTCCCCCTGCAGCTCCCAGCTGCCGCAGGGGGCAGGGCCCCCCTGAAGTTCCTGGCTGCCGCGGTGGGGCAGGGGACCTGGGAGCTCCAAGCTGTCACAGGCGGCAGGGGTACACCAAAGCCCCCTGCTGCCACGGGCGGTGGGGGTTCCCCGGAGCTCTGAGCTGCCGAGGGCAGCAGGGCCCCAGAGTTCCAAGGTGCCACAGGATCCCAGAGTCTTTCGAAGCTCCCAGCCGCTATGGGTGGTGGGATACCCCAACGCTCTGAGCCAGGGGACCCTGGAGCTCCAAATCCCCATAGGTGTGGCGGTGGGGGCCCCCAGAGCTCTGAGCAGCCCCTGCAGCTGCCCATCCTCCACAGGCAGCATGGGGACCCCACAGCTTGGCTCCCCATTTTGTCAGGGATATTTTTAGTAAAAGTCAGAGACAGGTCACAGGCTTCCATGAATTTTTCTTTGTTGCCTGTGACCTGTCCGTGACTTTTACTAAAAATGTCTGTGACAAAATCTTTGCCTTAATTAGGATTCATGTGGCTCTACAATCATTTATTTGGAGTATTGAGATGACCACTGTGCATTCATAAAGCAATTGGCATACTTACAATCATTAATGTTCATTTATCTAAAAATTGTCTCCCAGAATTTTGTTCTTCATTTTGCTGTATTCATTATTCTGCAGCTAAAAAGCTGCATCCATCCGGCCAGGAATCGGAAACAATACCATGTGATTCAGGTGTTCAGTCGCACACATACAACATGAGTAGTCAACCATGAACAGCAAAGTTTATGAGCAACCTATTCATCAAAATCGTTTGGTGAATGCTTGCAAATCCATTCTCAGAAATCAGGACTGTTTTTTCAAGTGAATCTCTGATAAAAGAAGGCAATGCATTCTGTGCGGCAGCAGCAGTCTTTGTGTCCGAGTCCATGACTGGGGCTCCTACACAATTCCTAGACAATTCAAAGAAGAACCACAACAACAACTGACAAGATTTGAAATGAACAGTTTGAATGGTCCCAGCTTAGTGCAATGTTAAAGTTAACAGTTTGATCACACTTAGTAAAAAAAAAAAATTAAAAAAAAAAATTCAAAGCTGAGGTCATCTAGGAAGTTATAATTGAAAATTGTTGCAGTGGCAATGCTGCCTCATTCGTAACTACAATGACAACAAACCAAATTTGTTAACAAATTACAACAGCCCTCAATGGTGATTAAACAGACCTAAAACCCAGAAATTAATCATATACATTAAAATTCACATTCACATATGGATGACCTTCTTGTTTTCTGCCTCTCTTCAGTTCTTTCTCCTGTCCTTATTTGAAATTGTTTGTCCTTAGAGAAGAGCTTACTTCTTTTTTAGTCCAACTTCTCCTTCTGCCTGCCTACAACTTCACTAAACTGCAGGAGGAATTAAGAACAGAAATAGGAAATTGAAATAGAAATTAGGAAGATGGGCTGAGGCGGAGGACGCCTTCAAATGCACATATACCCTCCACAGATATGATTTATCAGAAGGGTAAAACCCACACATTGGATGAGTTCAGAGAAAAAGGAAGAACAAGGTCCGGGGATTGAGACGTGATTATGAGGAAAGATTAAAGGGGTAACTTTGTACAGCTTGGTTAAGGAGTGGCAAAGGAGCAAAATAAACACAAATATCTGAGTGGAGTTAGGTGATATGAGTAGGTGTAATAAGATGAAACTGAGAAGGAAATTTGGATGAAAAGCTGTCTGAATATCAGCAAAGTTTCCTGACAGAGATGCAGTAGGTTGTCAAACAGTTTCCCAAGGGAAGAGATGAAAGGTTCACCACTTGGCACATTTAATACCCAACCTGACAATCTGTTAATAATGTAAGGAGGAAACCTACATTTGCAGGGAAATGGACTAATGAGATAATACCTTTTTTCTCCGCTCATCTCTAATTTCTGAGATTTCTTGAATTAGCTAGTGAAAATAAATGATGGGAGGGATTCATGCACTGAACACAGTCAGATACCAAAACAATCTTTTTATTATTATTATACCAAAGCCTCCTTTGTTTACTCTGGCTAATTTTGGGTGGATTTCTCTACTTTTTTTCTCTTTGCCAAACACAAAAATGCACTACCACAAAGCGTAGTTTAAAATGTATTGTAAATTGAATTTGTGCACGGGTATCAAACATTTTCATGAAAGCTTTTGATCCAGATCCTGTTAACACGGCTGTGCGAGCTTTTAAATATAGACCTACCCTCCTCTGCAAAACCAGTCCTACTTCAACATGTAACATAAATAGTTTCTGTTTAACATACAGTGTCTATTGACTGCACCTTAATTATGTCTTTCCCAGTGCTGAGAGTGCTAACTGTGGGATATTGGGAACGAATTTTACCATCAGCCTATAAACTTGGCTTCCATTAGCACCTCATTAGGCAGAGTCTGTATTATACATAAAATGAGCTAATGATTTTTATATCATTTTAAACATAGCTGTCAACCAGTAAGATACTAATGTAGAAACTTTATTTCTCTATAATAGTGAACACAGCAGTAATAGATCTGTAACTCTACAAATCAGCATGAATCAATAGTTTGATGTAATAATGCACCCTAAGATGTTTATTGTTCATCATCAGATCCTGACCTTTAGGCAAAACTGTAGCACTGAATGAACATGAAACCAAGAACATTTTTCTAAATCCTGGTATAAATCTCCTGATAACTGAAAGGTGAATGGATGGCTCAGGGAAATCATAATGGAAGAGGGAACACATTGTCACTGGTTCAAATTGGTTGAGACAACTACCCTATTTCCCCGAAAATAAGACAGTGTCTTATATTAATTTTTGCTCCCAAAGATGCGCTAGGTCTTATTTTCAGGGGATGTCTTATTTTTCAGAAATGAAAAATGCCTTATTATCGGTGGATGCCTTATTATCGGGGAGGTCTTATTATCGGGGGGATGCCTTATATTACAACGAGAGGCAAAACTGTAAGTAGGCCTTATTTTCGGAGGATGTCTTATTTTCGGGGAAACAGGGTAGTAACCAAAAGCTGCAAACATCTGATGGCTGTTGAGTTAACTATAACTCTGATTCTGTTCCCACTTAAGTCAGTGGTGAAACTTTCATTGACTTAAGTGGGAGCAAGAGCAGGTTCTGGGTAAGCTGAACTGGTAGCCCCAGTTTCTTGCAGACAGGTGCCCACCTTACTAAAAATCACCAATACAGTTTATATGAGGCTTGACAAATGTATTGGTAATTCAAGAATGTACTGCTACTGATGAACTGCCATGGAAGCTAATTACGTGAGTAGGTGCTGATACACATGAGTAAGGGTTACACAATCTCTCCCTTAATTAGCATGGCGACTGTGCTATTCTCATCCACAAAGGTTACCCTAGTGCATCAGGAACTTGATATTGCTGCGCAGGGGTGTGAAAAGTTTGCACTGCCATTGGCCAGTCCTTGCCTGCTGGGTAGATAAAGGATCTCCTGCCTCACAGCTATTTCAAATGAGCCATTTTTGAAATTAAACTAAATATTAATAAGTTAAACTCCTCCCTTGATTTCTAGCTCATGGAAAATGTTTTAGATGTTTTGAAGTACAAATCTTTTTAAACAGATGAGTTAAAAATATGTTTGATTCTTGGGCATATACCTCATTGTACTACCTATCATACAGGTTTCAGAGTAGCAGCTGTGTTAGTCTGTATCCGCAAAAAGAACAGGAGTACTCCTGTTCTTTTTACCTATCATACAGTTGTCCAAACTATCTATCATATAATCTTCCAAGTCCTGATTTGCCACAAACATACACAGTCACAAACAGGAGGAGTGTGAATAGCAAACGCAGTTCCATTCATTAGTGTCTGTTATAAATTTGTCTCTGTGCAGATTTTAAGGTTATTCCATACTTTTACTATCCATATGGACTTTGTCACTTATCTCAAAATGGCAACTTACTCCAAAGCATAGGTTGGCTTTGTAAAGAGGACAAGTCATAATTTCATTATAATTACCCTATTGCCTGTTTGGTACACAGAGCAACAGCCCTCTGGAACTATAAAATTAGGTTGGGAGACCCTCCTGCTATTCATATTTGGTTAGTGAATAGAGCAAGGACATTTAGTCATTGTCTTGCTCTTGAATGCTACATTCTTTTAGCTGGGAGAATTACAATAGCTGTTCCCAGGATGCAAACAGGTATGACACTTCTAACCTTTGACTTTGAATATGCACACAGGAACCCAGCACAGTGTAACTTGTAAAATCAGTTGCTGTACATATATGTACCGAGTATAAGGTGGTGATAAGTGTGCCCATATCAGGGAGCAGAGTCAATACAATAGGGCCAAATCTTTGTCACGGTAAAGTCATTGGAATCAGTGACAGCTGGCTTCAGTGGGGTCAAAATTTGGCCCTGAGTGAGAAACTGGTATTTTATAATCTATTTAAAAGCATCACAGAATTATGATGTGTTATGACCAAATTATTAGCTCTCTGAAAATGAAAGCAGCATGCAGTGAAATGCACATTGATTCTAACCAGTGGAAAAACAATTTACCCCACTAAGTGAGAGTAGAAACATTTAATACCTACAGAACCATCATGGGAAGCTTGCCAAAAGTGGCAGCTAATCCAGCGCCCTGTATTAACACAACAGTAGGACTATTTATCTCATTCACTGAGCCTTTTTCCTCTCCCCCACCCCATCACTACCAAGTAATATCTATGATACTTATAGTATTTCTAATTACACCTAACAAGAAATTGACACTCAAATATGTTGCTTCCAGAAGGGAGGGATTCCATAAAGCAGGATAAAGTCAACACTTATCAATAGTTGCTACTGTATTTTGGAAACCATATGTCAAAAAAAATAAGGTCTCCTGTATAAAACTAGGATCAATTCATTTCATTCATTGATGCTAATCACTGGTTCAATTACAAAACAGCTCCTTAAGACAAATCTTTCTTCCACTAAAAAGTGTTCCAAATGGTCTATAAAAGCAAAACCCACTTCTATTAGCCCTCTAACAAGACATTCAGAGCAATTATCCTATTCAGCTTTTCCTTTCTTTCTCCCATAACTGGTAATTCAGATTGCTATATAAAAGACAATTAAATCCTGTTTAGTCTCGTGCTAGTTTATACTCTGTACAATGTGTACTTGTAGTCTGATGCTAATACATTTTTTAAAAATTGCTATTATAACGTATTTCATACTGATGGAGCTTAATTGTCTGTTTTAATAACTACAGTAATTTTTCTCAAGTACGTTTCCTTCTTCCTTCCCTCCTGCCTCCCCATCCTTGTTAGGTCAGCAAAGAAGAGAGTCACTTTCTTTTAATCTTTGTACACTAGGTAATATAAAAACATTTCTTAGTGACAGATTATGGGCATATGATGCATACGCTGTCCTTTTAACTTCTTCTGCAACAACAATCTGGCTGCATATTTTCTAGTTATGTCATCTGTTAATGTGTGTGCTGCTGCAGAGAACTACAATTGCATGGAACTGCACAAGTATTTATGTAAAAAAGTCTCAAGCTGAAATAAAGAAACCCGTGAATGAATTTAAACCTGTGCAACCCTACTACCCAGGTGCAAATGAGGGCATAATTTGGCTCATAATAGGATTTTATCTGGAATTAAGGAGGAGGGATTCAAACTTCAGGTGAACTGCAACTAAAATAAAGAGTCAAGAGTTTTATACCCACCCACCTATTTCATGGCAAAATGACATTTCTCTTTGGGCAATTCAGTCAATCTGAAAGCAGACTTATATTGGCAGTTAGTCATTTTAATTATAGTGTGATGACATTTGCTAGTTTAGAAGATGATTCATCAGGCTGCACAGGAATTCACCCACTATGTACATAAGTTGGATCCACAGCAAAATGTATAAAACAGGCATTTAACTGCTTAGGACTTACCCGGTAGAAGACAGCATATCACAAACTATTCAGTGATCACATGTGTTATCTATTGCATTTCATCCTTGTTAGAGAACAATCTTCACAGAACATGGAGAATAATGACAGAGTGACTAGCTAGTTTAATGCACTCTAAGGTGTAAAAGGCTATTGTAGTAGCCACTATGAATCAGTAGAAATGCTTTAAAATAAATATTGCTGTCTACAGCAAACTAAATTGCACCCTTTATTAAGCACAGGAAAAATCATTCAGATTCATTTCTGAATAGGAATATTTCATTCTGTCAAGTGTCCAAATTCATCCGTGGTGTAGTAATTCCACTGAAGTGGTGGAGTTACAGCAAGGTTGAATTTGTCACAAAACCTAGCTGACATACTGACCTACCTTTATGTGACAGACGTAATCTTGGCAGCCTTGTATCTGTTGTATGACATCCGGTCGGTAACTCTAGTAACAAGCCATATAGTGCCAGGATTAAAAGGTCCTTAGTAGATGCCATGCTGCCCAAGATCAAATTCTTGTGCTTCTTCACTTAGTTGTTTTGTTTTTAAAAGCTTCAAGTTCCACTCTTGACTTTCCCAATGCAGTTAAGTCTTTTTCTGTTCAGTTTGTGAGGATCTCTATGGGAAATTCAGTTCTCATCAGAGCAGCACACAGCTCCACACTGTCAGGCTGTGCAAATGTCATGTAAAAATATTCTCTCCCTGCGACAATTGTTTATAAACGGAGAGGACATTCCAAGGCGTTACTCTGCAGTGTTGTGTCTTGAGCTCTCTTCAGTAACTCTGCCAGTGGATTCAGGAAGAAGCTGTATTTTCAGTCCCTCCTGCTCAGCAATTCATTCCGGGGGGGGGGGAACCCTCCTCCTTGGTGCTCTTCAGAACTGAGTCCCTTGCTCCGACTTGCCAAACAGCTAGTTTTAATTCACCTTTCACCTTTGCTAATTAAAAACAAGAAGTGCCATTCCCTCCTGGAGTTGCAGGATCCACCCAGCAGGGATGCCAGGCTGTCAGCATGCTGTATTTACTGGGAAAGTTCAGGAAGGGTTGAGGCAATATACAATACTTGCTGCTTCTATGAATGTTTCTGATCCATGTGCTGTGCACTGATCCTTCCAGCTGCTTAATGATCTCTCATTCTTAGGCACCAGGATGGGGTCCAGGATTCCCTCTTCCCTTCCCTTTGGAAAAATATGTTTTAGAAAGTCATTTTAGTTGTTGTTCCCAGAACAATTAAAGAGCAGGATTCACCCTATCATTAACTGTTTAAATGTATCATAATTTAGACTAATTAAACAGCATGTTAATACACTGATCAGAATACAAATAAATATCAGTTTTGCATACTACCTTTTTATTTATTTATTGTTTTACCTCGCTTTTAAAGATACCTTGGTGAGTTCAGTTTCCCTTCAGATTATAATTTCTGTACCGTAAAATCCCTCCATTATACTTACTTTATATATGATTTGTGGTTCTGATCCCAAAGACATGTAAATACATGAATAAAGCTGCTTATGCAAATAAGTGTTCGTAGTATCAGACACGTATATTACATGGATAAACAAAGGGAATGTATTGTTTGGATGGTCTGATAAAGCAATATCAGGTCTTCAAATGCCCATCAGCCACCTCTTACACGGTAATCGAGAAAGCATAGAAAACTTTCACAATCTGTAATTAGAAAATATACCTGTGTCAAAAACAAAGCATTGATAACTAACGTGTGTCAGTTTACATCTGGAATACATTTATGAGGGAGTGTGCCTAGAGTGTGCCTTAGAGCAGAACACTGACCTCGATGTGCATGAGTTTACCATTTGCAAGATGGATATTACAATACCTACCTCACAGAAGTATTAGCAAGCTCAGTCAATGGGCTGTGTACTTTAACTAACAAGGTGTTGTATATGGCGTGATCCAATGACCAAGATTAATGGAGAGACTCCAGTTAATTTCAACGGGCTTTGGCTGAGGTTCTGTACATTTGTATTAACTGTATTTGCATATTTCCTAATTAAAAGAATATCCTTAACAGAGTTTAAAATACTAGAGGACTCTTTTTTCTCTCAACTATAAAGTTAAGCCTAAAATTGCTGAAACATTGCAAATTTGGGATGATCAAAACAGCATTTTTACTCCAAGGCTTTAGAGGATCCCTGTATGGACAATGGAGCAGTCTTTAACATAATGTATTATAATAAGTGCCCAAAGTTTTGGGTGCAGGTTTACAATATGAAAAACAAATCCATATGCTATGAGCCTCAAAACCTCAAAATTATCTTGCCCTTCTCTGTTCTGTTCTTCAGATTCTTATACCACACCCACTACTGTAAATGCTCAGCACCTCTGAAAAACTCAGGACTCAGGACTCCCAGGTAGTACAGCCAAAAGTTAATGCACCAAATTAGATTCACTTTTGAAAATTTTATGGCTTCGCCCCTTTTTGCTTCCATTGCTTTAAACCTTAGTTGCTAGAAACTGTGGGCCAGATTCTGCATTAGCCCCAAATGGAGGGAGATGCACATTGGTGCAAAGAAAAGATGTGTACCTGAGCAAGTGGCAATTCCTCTGCCACCCAAAACTGTTTGTACTGTACACTGTAGATAGAGATGTACTAGAGTAGTCATTGTTTTTAAACATATAATGGCAATTATCAGAGTTTTAGCTCCAATAGAATCAGCAAGATCTGCCCAGCTAGCCTAATTTTTACCTTTTGGCCAGAGGATGAGGCTTGTTGATCTGAAATGAGACTCTCTAGCCTCTCAGAGTGGGCAGGGTCATTGCTTGAGGGCCTGCCCCCCTTCCCGTCCTGTCACTGCCCTCAGAGCCTCTCATGAGAAACTCTGAGGCTAGGTCTACACTACCCACCTGAATCGGCGGGTAGAAATCGACCTCTCGGGGATCGATTTATCGCGTCCCATCGGGACGCAACAATCGATCCCCGAATCGACGCTCTTACTCCACCAGCGGAGGTGGGAGTAAGCACCGTCGACAGGAAGCCGCAGAAGTCGATTTTGCTGCCGTCCTCACAGCGGGGTAAGTCGGCTGCGATACGTCGAATTCAGCTACGCTATTCACGTAGCTGAATTTGCGTATCTTAAATCGACTCCCCCCTGTAGTGTAGATGTACCCTGAGGGAGCTGTGAAAGGTGTCAGGCAACAGGAGCTTTGAGACGATTGAGCCCCTAGCCAGGGAAGGAGACACAGCATTAGGCTCCTCAGCACCAGAAGCTATGGCTGCTGCTGAGGAGAAAAGCTCAGCCTCTAGGTGAGGAACTGAGGCAGGAAAGGGGATAACTGAGGGCAGGGTGGATTTGATTTAAATCAAACTGATTTAAATCACTAGTCAGGAAGACTCGATTTAATCATGGAGTTCTACGTAAAAGTGCATTCTTGTTGGTTGTTATACCCTTAATACATATTCTTCACAATGCAGAGATTGATGTAGCTTTCATTTTTAGAAGGTACACACTATACATTTTTAAACGGTGATTTATTTTGAAAAAAATTCAGATTAGTTTTACAGCTATATCAGAAAAAGACTGATTGTTTAGTTAGTTCATTTACTATAAGTAATTGAAGCAGATATTTATGAAGTCATTGGGAGGTGAACTATCTCCAATTCAACAGGTTACTCATTAATATTTGGAGGATTTTCGTGCCATGCTGTATTAGGAGGAGAACATCACCAGACAGACATTTAAATTGTTTTATTTAACTAAAACAACAATATTAAGTATTCTGGATTTTTTTCTTCAACAGCAAACATATAATATTTTAACAAAACAAGCATATGTCCCTTGCTTCTCATATTTATCTCCAGACTTCTTCTCCATGTCCAGATCTATTCTGTCCCCAACAATCTTCTTTTCATTGAACTTTTAAAAACTGCACTTTTAGAGAGAGGTAAGGGATTGACTCTGTGTACACAAATTTGCAGAGGGACAATAGGGTTGAGGTCTGTTATTTCTCACCTCTATATATTATTTATTTATTTAAGAACATTTTTGCTGTTAACAAGCATGTTAGCTCTGGAGACACAAATCCTCAGTTTGAGAACTGCAAAACTAAGCATATCTGATGGTATCCTCTAGACTGAGCACTGAGTCCCACTGGGTAGCTAAAAAGATTAATTTAAATAATCTATACAGAAGCCTGTGGAACCCCATAAAATTGGGTCCCTAATCCATGAACTATTGGAACTCATTCACAAAACTTTTCTTAAATATTACATGAATATATTGTCCGATAGTATAGAATTAGAATTTGTAATCCCTATTCCATGATGAGATATCTAAAGATACATTATAGCTCAAAGATAGTTTTTTTCTTCAAAAAGCATTTTATCAAAAAAAATCCGAATTTAAAAAAATCTGTTGGTTTTTTTTATTTCTTTTTTAAAAATCATTGATTATTATCCACCCTGACTGAGGGACTGGTGTAGGGGATGAATGGATTGGAAGGGGGACTAAGGGACCACGAGAAAAGGGACAATCACATATTTGTATGCGGCAATTGATTAATTTGTAGGGAGTCGGTGCGGAGAGGACTGAGGTGGTGGGGTTGTGGAGAGGAATTCCTATTCTGGACCTTTTCTCTGGCTTTTTTCTACACCAGTGTAGGAAGGTTGTCTTTGTTACACTGGATCTGTTTTTCTCTTACATGCCACTGCCCAAACTTGAAGCGCAGAATGTGCAATGCGAGTTAAGGGGGAACAGCTACAGATCTGCAAGTCTGGCCACCTGAGGCAAGACAGATAACCTTTCTGTGCCCCTGTGTCCCCTCAGTTAAATGGGCATACTAACATACCTACCCCACAGGGGTGTTGTAAGGCTTGTTTGTAAAGGGTTTTGAACTCTTTGGATAGAAGAAAAACTATATAAACTTTCAAATATTAGGATTTAATCTCAGATGAGTATGAGTACCTGGCTGGGATCCTGAGAGACTGCTATATATAACCAAGCAAGTTTAACTCTAATATTTGAGTTAATAAACGAAATGCAATGGTTCATCTTGGTCAACTTTGAATCAGTCTCAGAAACTTAATCCCAGTAGAGCAGAGGCTGGCAGGGGAATAACTGATTTCATGTTTGGAAAGTTCAGAGTTTTTAAGAATATCGGGACATACACTGCATTCAGTGACACTAGTACAAAGCCAATAACCACCTTGCTCTGGATTTACACTAGTGTCATATATAAGGTATATACTCCAGATGGCAGAACAGTTCTATGATTACATCCTCCTAAAGAACAAGACTACACATTTTCTTTAGTAAGTCTGTAAGAAAAGGAAAGCACAACAAATTGTTACGTAAAGTCTGAGTAATATTTCTGTAGGTATAATTTAAAACTGCATATATTGGACTATGAATTATATTGTGCATTGCATACTTAAATACTGTAGCCAGGCTCTGTTCTCATTTGCACGATTGTAAATCCAGAGCAACTCCAATGAAATCACCAAGCCTGTAAATCTAAACATTCTTAACAAAACACTTCTAACATATTATGCAAACTGATTTAAGTGCAGTGTGTACAGTGACATGTAAACATGGCATGATATAAATAAGTAGACTCTCAGCTACTAGCAACAGTAACAAATTCTAAATGTTATAACAATAAAACAAAATGAAGTGTTTACAGCTTTTAAACGGGGGTGGTCCAAGTATAGCCTTAACGTATTTTAAAAACCAGCCTGGAGTTCTGGCTCATAGTCCTATTTTGAACATGATACACTTTACTGTCCTGGGAATCTTCTCTCTTTATTAAATGATATGGTGAGAATAAAAAGCACACAACTTTTATATTTACTGGATCAGATTCTCAGCTGGTGTACATCAGCAAGCTCATATCCACCAGGTGCTGATGTTATTTCTGCCATTTCAGCTTTTAGATACTACTATGAAGAAATATCTACAATAGGCAGATAAAATGAAGAGGAAATCTACCTAGTCTATGATCATTCTCTGTCTTATCTCAGTCAGTTAGACTCAATCCCATATCCTGTTAAGCACTGGTAAATGGCTCCACTTCATTGGTAGGGTCAGAAAAGGTAGCAATATAAATCTGTATTTCATTAATATACTGGAGACACCACAACCCAAAATTCCTCACTGACCCTATAACACCCCCCTCATACACAATAAACCAGAGGGTTGACAAGATAGAACATGCAGATGACAGAGCCGTAGTAGCAGGTAAGCAATTGCCCAATACTACCCTCTGGGATGTCTCAGAAAGAAAGGCACAGATCCACTCAGATGACCCCATTGACCCCTGCTATGATGTGTTAACTGATGGTGAAACCGTATTCCCAGAGACTGTCAATACAGAGGAACAACAGCTTAATAATACCTAGCTCTTATATAACGCTTTTCAATCTGACATCAGGTAAAGGATGGTACAGGAGGTCTTTGCTTTTGTCTGCTGAAGTCAGACCCTAATGTTATATGAATGTATTTAATGTTCTGAAGATTGTGGAGCATTACTTCTATATTGTGTTAGAGATGGTGCATTCTCGCTTTGATTCAGGATCTACTTTGGACAACAGGCAATAAACATAAGCGTTTGATTATCAGGAACCTATAGTTTAAACTGACCACAACATTTTATTTAAAGTCAATGCTATGGAGAAAAAAAAATTCTCAACTAAATTACGCACCTTTTAATTCCAAAAAGATTAGGTTTTGAGAAGTAACTATTGGAATTTATTGTCCTTTGAGCATTGCTGTTTGCAGTAATGCCATTTCTAAAATTAATGACAGGTGAATGCCAATAAGCTGCCTAATATTCTTGAGATAGATCACTTACTCTAGTTAACCTTTTGGGGGGGGGGAGTAAAATACATGAGCGTCCTTCAAATACTGTTGTTTTCATGGATATTTTACCAGTTTACAATAAAAGAAAGGCAAATCAGAATATCTTATTCCTGAAATCAGATGTATATGCTCAGTTCATGATTTGTACATGGGTCACAGAATTGTATGGTTAGTCTTGGATGAAAATCAAATTACTGATTTTTCTACTGGAATGTGGGGTTTGATGGTTTTTGTTGTTGTTAACAAATTCTATGGTCTCTAAATGGGGGGAAAAACAACACTTATTTGTTGAAGATCAAGAAAAACTGAAATGTCATATTTTTCTTCTGATCACAGGGCAACAAATAATAGCAGGGTGGTTAAAAGTTCAGTACTAAGTGTTTATGTGTACCAGCTATTTCCTATTAACTCAGCAGGAAGAATATAAATTAAAAAAAAAAAAAAAAACCTAATGTTGCCTTTTTTTGGCCTGAACGAGCAATCAAATTAATATGTGTTTGTCCCTTTAAGCTCTCTAATGATCTTACTGCCAATTGATTGTTCCTTGGTTCTTCAATGGCACTGTATTTAGGAAATAATTGGTTATATGTAGATAATATTATTTGCCTCAAAAGGTACTTTGTAGTCATTTGATTCCAGTTATTAGCCTCTCTCTGCACATGAATGCAATGGTTTGGGTGCCAACAGAGACACTAGTTAACAAAGTTAACATTGGTTGTTTAGACACAAAACAACCATAACACACAAATTTTCTGTCTGAAACTTTAGGCCATGTTTTATTTGATAATAATTTAAAAGTGAAATTAAAAAGCAGTTATAAATAATAAACTGATTTAACCACAAATCAGTTGCAGGCTTTAAAATTGCATGTGCATTCTAATACAAAATATTTGAAAATCAATTCCAGTTTTATTGCCACATAATGGATTCCACATTCCCATTGCAACAAACTTATGGCATCGCATCCCTGGCTACACTCTGGGTTTGTCCCATTTACAGTCATTGGCGGCCAGCTTCCAGTGCAACTGCACCAGCAGAAATCCCCACTGCAGACACAGTAAGCTGCTATATGATGCGATTTGCACCGGTGCAACCAACCCTGACTTCATGCATAGGTGAGGTTTGCCCGTTAGTACTAGAGGTTTTGCATTAGTGCAGCTAAACTGGTGGCTGGCCAGTGTTGGCTGCAATCACGGCAAATCTTCTGTGTAGCCAAGCCTGCAAACAATTTCAGGCAGTACCTGGAGATATAGAACTTTAGGGGAATTAGGCACCAAAATCCCATAAGCTCTTCTGAAATCCCAGCCTTAACCATGTCATCACGCTTTCAGGAAATACCCAGAATACCCAATCCACATTTTTCTCTGTATTAGAACAGGATTAAAAAACTATGTCAGCATCTCATCACTGCTCTTTATCATGCACAACTTGAAACAAAGAAAGTTCCAGATTTACACTCTGAATTTGGGTTTTTCTTACACCACGAATAGTGAATGATTGTTTTTTTTACCATCTGCCCTGTAATCACGATGAATGCACTTATTACCATTCAATTACGTGTTGGACATCAGTCTAGACACATATTTATTTGGGCCATCAGCAATCAGACTGGACCACTTGAAAATTCTCTGTTTCTAGTGCACTCTCATT